>NW_020954610.1:52685945-52948605 GCF_900497805.2 Vombatus ursinus
CTATCTATCTATCTATCTATCTATCTATCTATCTATCTATCTATCTATACATACATACATATAATTTTTCCCCTCCAACTACTCTAATACTGACAAAGGACTCATGAGTTACAAATATCATATTTCCATGCAGGAATGTAAACAATTCAACCTTAATATGTCTCTTATGATTTCTCTTTCCTATTTACCTCTTCATGTTTCTCTTGAGTATTGTATTTGAAAGTCAAATTTTCTATTCAACTTTGGTCTTTTCATCAAGAATGCTTGAAAGTCCTCTATTTCCCTGAATGTCCATTTTTTTCCCTGAAGGATTATTCTTTGTTTTGCTGGGTAGGTGATTCTCGGTTGTAATCCTTTCTCATTTGCCCTCCAGAATATTATACTCCAAGCCTGGCGTTCCCTTAACATAGAACCTGCTAAATCTTGTGTTATCCTGATTGTGTTTCCACAATACTTGAATTGTTTCTTTCTGGCTGCTTGCAATATTTTCTCCTTGACCTGGGAACTCTGGAATTTGGCTACAATATTCCTAGGAGTTTTCCTTTGGGGATCTCTTTCAGGAGGAGATTGGTGGATTCTTTTAATGTCTATTTTGCCCTCTGGTTCCAAAATATCAGGGCAGTTTTCCTTGATCATTTCTTGAAAGATGATGTCTAGGCTCTTTTTTTGATCATGACTTTCAGATAGTCCAATAATTTTTAAATTCTCTCTCCTGGATCTATTTTCCAGGTCAGTTGTTTTTCCAATGATATATTTCACATTGTTTTCTATTTTTTCATTCTATTGAATTTGTTTTACAGTGTCTTGATTTCTCATAAAGTCACTAGCTTCCAAATGCTCCTTTCTAAGTTTTTTTTTTTTTTTGGCTTAGGCAGTTGGGGTTAAGTGACTTGCCCAGGGTCATACAGCTAGTAAGTGTCAAGTGTTTGGTCTGAGGCCGGATTTGAACTCAGGTCCTCCTGACTTCAGGGCCAGTGCTCTATCCACTGTGCCACCTAACTGCCCTCCATTCTAATTTTTAAGGAAGTACTTTCTTCAGTAAGCTTTTGGACTTCCTTTTTATTTGGTCAATTTTACTTTTTAAGGCATTCTTCTCCTCATTGGCTTTTTGGACCTTTTATGCCATTGGTTTAGGCTACTTTTAAGGTGTTATTTTCTTCAGTATTTTTTTGGGTCTCCTTTAGCAAGCTGTTGACTTGTTTTTCATGATTTTCTTGCATCACTCTCAGTTTTTCTTCTACTTCTCTTACTTGCTTCTCAAAATCCTTTTTGAGGTCTTCCATGGCCTGGTACCAATTCATATTTTTCTTGGAGGCTTTGTATGTAGGAGTTTTGACTTTGTTGTCTTCTTCTGGTTGTATGTTTTGATCTTCTTTGTCACTAAAGTAAGATAATATAGTCTGACTCTTTTTGCACTGCTTGCCCATGATCCCAGCCAATTACTTGAGTTGTAAACTCTTTGTTAAAGTAGGAGTCTGCTTCCAGTGTGGAGAATGTACTTTCCCAAGCTTCTGGGGCTTTGTGCAGCTGTTTTCAGAGATACTTCTAGGAACCCGTAAATTTTCTGTTCTTCCAAGGTGCTATGATCAAGGACGAGGTGTCTACTCCTTTCCTGGCCTGTGCTCTGCTCTATAAGTGACCACAAGCACTCTTTTCTGTCTTGGAACTGTGAGGAGAATTTCCTCTCTACTGCCACTACAAGCTCCACCATGCCAGCACTCCTCACCCCAGGACCACCACCCAGAACTATGACCCAGATCCAAGCAAAGCAGAAAATCCTGCACCAGCAAAGAGATCCCTGCAATCCCCCATTGACCAGCCACTCGATTCCTCCTCAGCCTGTGGGCTAGAAGCTCTGGAGGCAGCCTCCACCCTGGGGCCACACCCAGGGACTGGGGTTGGGACCCTGTGCTTCTCTCTCACTGCAGACACAGATTTTTCCTTCTGACCTTCTAAGTTCCCTTTGGCATTCATGAGTTAAGAAGTCTGGAAACCACCACAGCTGCCAGTAATTCAGTCCTTTGAGACCTGCTCCAGGTTCACTGAGGCCTAGTTTGCCTGCATGCCCACACCAAACTGTGCTCGTCTCCTAGCCTGGTGCACTATACCTTTCAGATCAACCATCTAGGTTGTCTTGGGCTGGAAATTTGTTTCACTCTGTCTTTTTGTGGGTTTTGCTGCTTTAGAATTTGTTTAGAGTCATTTTTTATAGGTATTTGGAGGGGTTTGGGGAAGAGCTCAAGCAAGTCACTGCTTTTACTCTACCATCTTGGCTCTGCCCCCGAGAGGACCCAAACTCTTTTTGAGGCAAGGGGAGTAGGTCTTGGCTTGGGCCCACACCACATCTTTTACTACTTATTTATTCTATCATTTTTGAGGAAAGCAAAAACTGTGGCAATTTACTTTTGCCCCATATAGATTCATTCATGATTTCTTGAAATACAGCATTAGAGGTCCAGGCTTTGATAAAACCCATTTGGGATTCAGATGGAGCTATTTGTCCAGTGCCAGCTCCCTCTGATTGAACAGGGTTTCCAGTCTCACTTGATCATTGTTTGGATTTTGAAGGCTCAGAGAGAGTGTAAATAGCAATTTTTTTGACCAGAAACCCTGAGGGTCTTCCCTTCCAGATTTTTTTTTTAACTGAGTAAAAGAGGCTTTTTTTGTGTGTGTTATTTCTCACCTAGCCTTAATAACTGAATGGACATTGCCTCAGACAAAATGAGACCTGGAAAAGACATTAGCTTAAAAAGACCAAAATCTTCCAGTGTATTCACGACCATCTCCAGTCACACTGAAATATCCTACTATACATATCTGGGCCCAGATGACCCTGAAGGAGAGAGTGAGCCTGGTAACTTTGCACATCCCTGCCTCACTTAAATCCAGTTCACTTGCAAGTCAAGACATCACCTTCCTCATGTCATTGATCCTCTTCGAGAATGAAGGACAAACAACAATAACAACAAGGTGACAAAATAGTTAGAGTGCTTGATTTGGAGCCTGGATAAACTGAGTTCTGTTCCTGCCTCAGATGCTTCTGAGCTATGTAATCCTTGGCAAATCTCTTAACCTCTCTCAGCCTCTGTTTCCTCTGTGAAATGGAGTAAAGCTTTAAAGGATATGAGGATAAGATGAGATAATATATGTAAAACACTTTGTAAACCTGAAAGAATTATACAAATATTAGGTATTATTACAATGTGATATATAAAACTATATAAATAGTAGATATACACATACATGTTAGGTAGATAGATAGATAGGTAAATAGATAGATAGATAGTTTCTATGATCATTGTGGGAAATTCCAACAAGGCCACTCCTATCCATTTCTTGTTCAGTTGTTTCAGTTGCATTTCACTCTCCATGACCCCATTCAGTAGTTTGCCATTTCCTTCTCCAGATCATTTTACATATGAGGAACTGAGGCAGAGAGGGTTAAGTGATTTGCTCAGGGTCACACAGCTAAGTGTCTGAGACCATATTTGAAGTCATCCTTGAGTCATCCTGACTTCAAGTCCAGCACTCTATCCACTGCACCACCAAGCTGTCCAACCTATCCATAATGCAGTATATAAATAAACTCTAGAGAATTGCTTGCAGCACATTAGAGGTTAAGTGACTTATCCAGGGTCTCACAGTTAATAATCATTGTATGTGTTATTTGGGCCCAGTTCCTCTTGACTCCAAGTCCAGCACTCCAACCTCTATGCTATAATGACTTTATTATGTATACACACATGTATATGTGTAACACATATACATATGCATACATGCCTTCAATTTCATCAGGACAAGGAACTCCCAGTGTGAAAATTCTCTCCACTGATGTTAATTAGTAAGTCTTAGAGAGCTATCATATTTTACCTTTTTAATAGTATGTGGTTTTCAAACTGGAGGTGACCTAATTCCTACTTGCTTAGTTGTCCTCATGACATATTGCACAATGGTTGCCAAGGTTTAGAAATGGCTATGAAACAGAATCTGAGTTTATAAGCTAACATACAGGGACTGAACCTGGAACTGTGGCATTATTGGCAATAGGACCAAACTAAGCAATAACAAGGCCATTTTACCGTTGTGGTTTTAGATTCTGCTCATGCGAAGAAGAAACTTGAAGCTCAGATGACCCATTTATGTAGTGGAAATATGAAATATTGCTTATCTGGACACATCATCTGATAAACCAGCTGCTTTCAGTGTCAGAAAGCTGGTCTTCATGATAAACTGCTGTTTACCATAATAAAATGTATTTATGAAACACAGGAGAAGATTATACCTGATATTCAATCCCTTTTCCTCTTATCTTTAAAGAATGCTTTTTTTTCCTTCTTAGCAAACAGAAAAGCACCAGGGAAAAGCTGAACATTAACACTTCCCTCTATTAAATTTCTGATTCTATCTGGAGATCATTGCTGTAAGTTCGTCATACCCATCCTTCTGCCATGTCCCAGGAGTCCTGCACAGTGATGAGGCTGGAAAGGTGTTGAACTTCTTCCTAATACCATTTATGCTGACTTTCACACATTCAATTCATTTGCTAAGAATTTATTGGGAATCTACAATGTACTGAACACTCTATAAGTCCTTTAATTCTAGTGCCTTCTCTTTGTTGATTATTTCCAATTGATCCTGTATACAGCTTGTTTATACAGTTATTTGTATGCTGTCTTCCCCATTAGATTGTGAACCCTTGACTGCAGGTACTGTTTTTTGCCTCACATATAATGGGTACTTAATAAATGTTTATTGTATTGTATTGAACTTAGGAAAGTGTTTTGATGGAGTTTAATGCACCACCGACCCTACACAGTAGAGTGGAAAGAGGGTCTGGAGTCAACATACCTGTGTTCAAATCCTGCCTCTGAATATTGTTTCATATGTAACCTTGGGCAAGTACTCTCTGAGCTTCAGTTTCCTCATCTGCAAAATGAGAAGGTTGGAAGAGATCATCTTTTAGGTCCCTTCTAGCCCTAAAACAAGGATCTTATGTCAGTTAGGGAGAGGCACTATACTTGAAAATTCACTATAAACTCAAAGTTGAAGAACTTCCCTCTGCCAATGCAGTAGTTAGGTTAGGTAACTTACACAGGATCACACAGCTAGTACGTGTCAGAGGCAGAACTTTTAGGTCAGTTCTTTATCCATTATGCCACACTGCCTCGTTGAGTTGTTATTATCAAATTACTTTGATTCACTAATGCCATACATTGCACATTCAGTTTAGTTGAATACACCTTGGCTAGCTAGAGCAAACAATTTAAGCAAAGTTTCCAACCCCTGGCCTAATGGGATGCAGTGGAAAAGGAGGTATAAGGTGAGCATGGAAAACATGAAACTAACCTTTTCCCAACTATAAGTAGGGAAGAAGGGCTGTCCAATTTGGCTCCTGTACTGGTCTACAGCAGGTGGTTTGAGTATTCCCCCAAGTTTCAGGATCCTGAGAACACAGCCAACTTTCTGCCAAAACTGTTCAATAGCCTCTGATCATTACCAGGCCATAATGAAAAGCTTGAAAAGCTTGCTATCAAGACTTCCTCAAAACAGCAGTGGATTTGCTTCAGGTCTTACAACAGATCTTCCTAAATTTTGGTGGATGGATACTTAAAAGAAAAGTCATCTAGTAGCTAGAATTGCCAATCTAATCTTTGTTGTTGTTGAGCTTTTTCAAAACCTTATTTTTATCAGTATCTTTTTGTTTTTATATCATATTAATTTCTGAATATATCCTTCCACACACCCCTTTCTAGTAATCTCTTGTAAAAAAGGGGGGCAGGGGTAGCTAGGTGGATAGTGTACCGGCCCTGGAGTCAGGAGGGCCTGAGTTCTAATCCGGCCTCAGACACATGATACTCACTAGCTATGTGACCCTGGGCAAGTCACTTAACCCGATTGCCTTGCAAATAAACAAATAAATGAATTTTTTAAAAGGGAGGATATCAGTTCAATCATAACTGTCTGGTGTTATATGCAACATTTTAAATCCATAGTCCATTTATACCCATAAAGGGAAGATGATAGGTATTTTTTCTCAATTCTTCCATGGAGCCAAATCTCTATCAGATCTTAATGGATGAAGCATAACACAACTATTGTGCATAACCCATTACATGTCTGTCCCTCACATTCCACTTAAGTCAAAGAACTAAAGAAAGGAAAGGATAGATAAAGTTAAGAGACAATATTTATAGGGATCACAAATCTGGGGACCTTTTGATGCAGAAATGAATCCCTTTTGGAGTAGTGCATCTTTATGTCCAAATACTTTTGAATGAGTCTACTGAGGATTCCAAATGGGTATAGTAGTTAAAACTCATTAAATCCACATACAACATTAATGCATCTGGGAAAAGAAAAGAAGTAGTCTAATGGGGGTAAAATTTTTGTATCAAATTTCTTTGATAGGGTTTGGTATTCCAGATACACAAATACATATGTAATATACACACATATGTGTGTATATATGTATATACATAAATGTACATATATACATATATATGCACATGCACATAGATATATATGAATATATGTAACTAATAGTGATTCCCCAATAGATAAATTATCAAATGAGTAAATAGTTCTCAAAACAAAAATTTTAATGTATTTACCACCACATTAAAAAAAATTCTCCAAATCACTAATAAGAGAAATGGAAACCAAAACATCCCTGAGGCTTCACCTTGTTCCCTGCAAAATGACAAAATTGGCAACAGTCAATGTTTGAAGGATTGTGCAGAGATAGGTACGCTAATACATTGTCAGTGGAGCTCTGAAATGATACGGCAGTTTTAAAAAGCAATTTGGAATAATGCAAATAAAGTTACTAAAGTGTCTTTACCCTTTGAACCAGAGACTCCATTCTTGGGCTTATATCCCAAGAAAATCATTGATAAGAAAAAAGACTTCACATACTCTAAAGTATTCATAATAGCACTTTTTTTTTGAGAACTAAGAATCAGAAACAAAGTAGATGCCCATCAATTAGGGAATGGATAAACCAAGGGTAAGGAACCTGTAGCCTTGAAGCCATGTATGGCCTTTAGACTGAGTCCAAGTTTTACAGAACTGATCTTTTCATTAAGAGGATTGTTTTGTGAAGTTTAGATTCAGTCAAAGGATCACACTTGAGGACCTACAGGGACATGTGGCTCCTAGGCGAACATTCCCCACCCATGGGCTAAACAAATTATGCTACATGAATGTGGTAAATTATTACTGTGCTGTAAGAAATCATGTGTGTAAATACAGAAGGAAAAATCTATAAGAACTGATGCAGAATGCGGTAAGCAGGGACAAGAAAACTACATATATATGCGTATATATATATTTACACACATACACACATATATAGTAACTACAATAATAGAAATGGAAAGAACGACAAACCAAAAAATTAAAAAAAAATAAATGTAACAAAATTATAAAGGTCAAGTGGATTTCAAATGAAGAGATATGAAAAGACATTACCAACCTATACTTGTGTATGGATGGTTGCTCCGTAGGTGTTACACATCACTCATTTTGAGACTTTTCAATATATAGATCAATTGTGCTGACTTTTTCTTTCCTCTCTGAAAAATATTATTTGTCATATGGAATGGCTCTCCAAGAGGGGGTTGGGGAAGAATACATAGGATATAAGGAAAATAATGTATCAATAAAAACATTTAAAAGTCATTAAAAGATTGACTTATAGGATTTAAAGCTAGAAGGTTCTTTAGAGAGCATCTCTAGTGGTGTTAAACTCAAATATAATTGTGTCCCTGCTGGTTACATATTGACTTAGAAAACCACAAATTTACATTATCTATGTTGTATTTTATTTTTATTTATTTATTTTGTTAAATATTTTTAAAATGAATTTATTATTTATAAATAAATCATTTTTATGGGCAGGACCATTGCATTTTTTCAGGCCACATGACCCTCAGTCTAGACCCAAGTCTGACACCTCTGAATTCTAGTCTAATCTTCTCATTTTATAGATATGAAAACTGAAACCTAGGGAGATGAAATGATTTGCTGAAGCTCTCATTAATAATTAATAATAATTAAGGGTGTCAGGCATTAGTTCTTTGGTAGTGGCTGTCTTTTATTTGTTTTACCCCCTATTGTGTATTCATGCTTTTTGTTTGTTTGTTTTTTTGGTTGGTTTTGTTTTGTTGTTTTGTTTTAGACCAATTCCTGAAATATGCACTTTCAATTTCAGGTATACACTCCTAGTCAAATGTTCTAACTTGTTTTCCTTATCTTAGTGGGTAAATATTTTTGTTGTTGTTGAGTTGTTTCAGTCATTTCCAAATCTCCATGACCCCATATGAGGTTTTCTTGGCAAAGATAATGGAGTGATTTGCCATTTGTTTCTCCAGTTCATTTTACAGATGAAGAAACTGAGGCAAATAGACTTAAGTGACTTACCCAGGGTCACACAGCTAGTAAATTTCTGAGGTCAGATTTGAATTCAAGTCTTCCTGACTCTAGACCAGGTACTCTGTTCACTATGCCACCTAGCTGCCCTGGTAAGTATTTATGTATAAGTAAAAACAAAAGGGTAGAATATCTACCAATTTTGCATAGTAAAAATCAACCAAGTATTAAGCATCCCCAGAGTTTTCTTAGGGGATTGGGGAGGTGGGAATAAAATAAGAAAAGAGATAGGCTCTACCCCCCAAGGAAGTACAATCTTACACTTTCTCTGGAAAGGTAGAATTAGCATAGAGAAAGTATTCAGACAACTATTAAGTCTTTTGATATTTCTATTATTATTATTATTGTTGTTGTTGTTGTTGTTTTATTAAGTGTTAGACTCTGTGGTCCTGGCTGGAGAGAAGGGGCTTGAATAACTTACCCAATTTAGTCTCTTCACTTGTTCCCCCACCAAATACCATGTTCATTCCTGCCTCTGTTCATATTGAACTTTCTATCTTAAATGCTCTGCAATTTTTTCCTCTATCTAAATCCTATCTGCCTTTCAAGGCCCATTTAAGTTTCCACTTCTTTAAGGAAAGCTTTTCTTACTATTTCAGTCCATATATATTCTCTCTCTCTCTCTCTCTGCAGGTAATACAAAATGCATTGTCTCCATTTTACAGATGAGGAAACTGAGGCTCAGAAAAGTTAGGTGGTTTGCCCATAGTCACACAGACAGTAAATTTTGGAATTGGAATTCAAGTTCACATCTTCTGACTCCTCCCATACCATGCTGCGTTTCAAAGTTGTAAGGTACCTCAGAGTCCATCCATTTCAACCCCCTTATTATACAGTTGAGGTATTGAGAACAAGAGAAGTTAAGTGATTTGCTCAAAGTTACAGAATCACAGAACCTTAGAGTTGGAAGGGACCTTAGTGATCTGTTTAATTCAATCTATATCTGAAAAAAAAATTCACTAAAATCACCTAAGTAGTCATGTAGTGTTTTCTTGAAGAATGGAGAAGGCTATCCAGACACTGAATGACTTTCATGATTATAATCCTGAAGAAAATCACCATCTCAGAGTTTCTTTCTCCAAATCAACAATTAAAATAAAAAAGATAAAGATTCAAGGTGAATCACATTGTCACTGTCATCACTTGTTGACTATTCAGAGAGTTGGGAACCAGAGTTTGACTTTTGAATGTTTTTTTTTTTGTGCTGTTATCACTCCTTGGTTATAATAAAATGAAATGCATACATTAAAAAGCCCAGTTAATGGCAGAACCAGGTCTAGACTGGATTCCTAACACAGTTCTCTTTTTATAATGCAATCATTTTTTTCCTGTTAATACAGGAAACAGTGATTCACTACAATGAATGATGAAAGAGGTACACAGCAGCCCTGAAATGACTCTGAATCAGAAGGCACATTTCACAAGGCATTGCACCCATTCTGTTTCTCTTCTCCAGTCCCAAATAGTGAATATCTATAGGGAAAAAAATAAAATAAATAGAGACTCAAGACTTATAAACCCTGGAGTTTTCTTTCCTCCAAATTAACCCCCTGTATTCTTTTGGCCAAAGGCAAGGCCCTGCTTTTTTTTTAGCCTTCATGAGGAAGAGATCTATTTTTGAAATGACATTTGCTATCAGGGTCATTTTTTTGGCCTCATTGCAGGTCTGCAATTCATCCTCAGGAAATGTCCAGTAATTCTGTCTGTTGCTATTGTCAGTTAAATAGTTTTGCCTAGCTTGGTTATTAACATGACTAAAGAAGCCAGAGTCCATTCTGGGTCATCTGGGCATGAGCTGAGGAAAGAATTCCTAGGTGTTATGTTCTGATCATCATTTTATGTTTGGAAAAATATCCCAAAATAACTCTTTTATTTTATCCTCCAAACTAGAATCTGTCCTTACAACTATGCCTGCCATTAGATCCATAACTAGGGTTGAATGACTAAGGCTTTTTCTCAGGTAGTACTGATATCAGTGATTGAGCAAGTTTCTTATTTATGGCAGTCTAGAGACTATTGTCCTGATTCCTTGAGCCTCACAGAACCTCACCAGTCTATGCCAACTCCAAGCCCTTACCTGGTCCCAGGCTACCATTTCCAGGGTCCTGTCACCATGGCGCCCTTAAGACCCTGAGACCCACCTTTTCTCTACCACAACCTTCAAAGAGACTTGGGTTCAATTCTCTGAGGGATGAATCACCCTTCTCTCTCAGTATCACTGCAACAGCCATGGTCAGATCATCTTCTGTGAAGCCATTATTGTACCCTCCCTCTCTTCCCCAACTGATTTTTGCCACAAGTAAAATCATTCTTATTTGTAGTTTTGCCTGCTGTCAGGTTATTTGTGGCACCTCCTACTGGAAGGCAATGTTAAGTGTGTTAGCTTAAGCATGGAGAACTTTGGTGAGAAAAGTGGTGTCAGGCTCAAATAGAAACAAGAGCCACTAATCCATACATAAGGATCCCTGTGGACCACATATTGACTTAGTTTTAAAATGTAATAGCTTCTATGTTTTATTGTAGTTTTACTTATCTTGTTAAAATTTTTACATTTCTATTTAATCATGTTTAGACCACACTCAGAAGTGTTGTGGGCCATATTTGGCTAGAAGTTTGCATATTTGATACCATTGGAGTAGAAAAAACTCCTCAGAAAAATATCATTCCCATTTTTTTCATAAAAAGAGAAATATTAATAGTAATTGCACCTAAAGTACTTATTGGGATCATGAATTCATGGATTTAAAGCCAGAAGTGACCCCAGATGTCATTTTACAGATGAGGACAGTGAGGTCTAGGGAGATTCAATGACTTGCCCAAGGTCACACAGGTATTAAAACATCAGAGGTAGAATTTGAACCTAGGTCCTCTGTGTTCTTCCTACTGTTCCAAAAACAAGTAAAACAAAACTACAAACTACAAAAAAAAGTACCACACACAATTGTCAGCCAACCAACCTCCACCACCACTACCGACAACAACCACAATCACACCAGTACCAACAGTACTACTGTAAACAATAATAAGTAACAGGTAAAACAAAAGACATTTTAAAAAATTAAAAGAAATGGAGGTCATAAAGAGAACAATTCACCTTTATATGGCATCTTAATGTTTACAAAGTACTTTCCTTCTAATGTACCAATGAAGAAGGTAGCACAATTATTACTATTCCTATTTTAACAGAGGAAGAAACCATTTAAGATGGTAAGTGCCTTGCTGATAGTTACAGACCCAGAACCCAAAATTAACTCCTTTGACTTTGAGATTATTCCTCTGTCCACTAAGCCTCATTTCCTCTAAGCAGCAAAAATATATCCTGTTTTTTCTTAAATCAACTGTGACAACTTTCACTAAAGCAATTCTATCACAGTTTCTTTTAGTCTCTATTGAGGCAGTTCCAATATCAGAGCTAAATACCTTGTTGACTCAGTTTTGCAGTTCCCAAGGTTAGGAATTTCCCTAATCTCTTTCTGTCTGGTTTCTCAGAAGAACCTTCCCTGGCTCAACAATCTCTTTTCTTTCTGCCTCAGTCTCTCTTTTTTGGTCTAGATTCCTATAAGGGTTGGATTCAAGACAAGCTCCATTTCTCCCAGCTCCATGGGCCAGGAAAACCATTAACTTGTAGAATCAGAGAATTTTAGAGTGGGAAGGGACCTTAGAGATCATCTAGTCTAACCTCATTTTATAGAGGAGAAAACTGAAGTCCGGAGAGGTTAATTACATTGTATAAGGTCATGAAGTTTGTCAGCACTCAAAGCCAGGTCTTTTGACTTCAGGTTCAATGCTTTTTTCACTACAGGACGCTTTTAACAGAACACATAATTCATTTGAAACCGCTGGGACCTGCGACATCTTCTTCTGGCTAGGGAAAGGTTCATTCAGGGCCAAGTAGGCCTGTAAGAGTCATGACAGAAATATCAAGTATCAGTTTTCCAAGGTTAAGTTCCAAGAGTATTATTTGATTTAAGCTCACTGTGTTCTGCCTAAGCCTGATCCAAAGGAGTTTGGGAACCAGCGGAGAGGATGACGTATTCACATGCCAACATGCTATACATTCTAGAAGCATTGGAAGTAGACTTGTGATTCAAAAGCCCTAGGTCTGAGTCCTAGCTCGGATACGGCAGAAGTTTAGGACTTTGGGCAAGTTACTTCACTTCTGGGTTGCTCAGTTTTCATGTCACCAAATATTCATTTAAAGAAACATTTGTTAAGCACTTACTAAGTGCAAAACATAGTGCTAGGCACTGCGGATCCAAAATAAGCAATCAATAAGAACTTACTAAATACTTACCATGTGCCGAGCACCTGGCTAAGTGTCAAAGATACAGAGAGAAAAGTGAAAACAGCCCTAGATATTGAGGAGCTTCCATTCTAATGTGTGAGATAACAAGCACACACACACACACACGATGAATATGAAATAAATACAATGCAACCATGTAATCTTAGAGAAGGAGGCTTAAATTCTACTACCTTGAAGGGTGGAAAGAGGAGAACTAATACAGCAAGCATACAAAGCTATATTTGGACTCAGGAGGATGAGTCTTCCTGACTTCAGGCCTGGCACTTTATCCATCGTGCCACCTAGCTGATTAGAGAAATGTAAATTAAAACAAATCTGAGATACCGTCTCACTCTGATCATGTTGGACAACATTTCTGAAAAAGAAAATGACAAATGCTGATGGGAATGTGGAAAAATTGGGACACTATTACCTTGTTGGCAGAGTTGTGATCTAGTCCAAGCATTCTGGAGAACAATTTGGAATTGTGTTCAAATTGCAATAAAACTGTGTGTACTCTTTGACCCAGCAATACTACTACTAAGTCTATATCCCAAAGAGATCAAAGAAAAAGGAAAGGGATCTATTTGAATAAATGTTTTATATCAGTTCTTTTCATTGTGGCAAAGAATTGGAAATCGAGGGGATGCCCATTAATTGGGGAATGGCTGAACAAGTTGTGGTATGTGATTGTGATGGAATACTACTGTACTATAAGAAATGATGCACAGGATGGTTTCAGAACAACCTGAGAAGACTTATATGACCTCACAAAAAGTAAATTGAGCAGAACCAGGAGAACATTATATATAGTAACAACAATATTTTAAGGATCCTCAAACATGATTTTGATCAAGAAAATGATCCAAGACAATTCCAAAGGACCCATGATGAAAAATACCATCCACCTCCAGAGAGAGAACTGATGAACTCTGAATGCAAATTGAAGCTTATTTTTTTTAAACTTTATTTTTCTTGTTTTATTTTTTTCTGTGTTTTCTTTTGCAACATGGCTAACATAGAAATATGTTTTGCATGACTTCATATCTATAATCAATATTAAATTTCTTACCTTCTCAAGAAGATGAGAGGGACAGAAAGGAGTGAAAAAATTTGGAACTCAAAATTTTTAAAATGTTTGTTAAATTTTTCATACATAATTAGGACATATTTAATGATATAAAGAAAAAAATATATTTTTAAGAAAGGAATTATCTTGGAAGGTGATTATCATTTTAATATTGCTGTTCCTTTGTACAATATTCTCCTGGTTCTTCTCCTTCCACTTTGTATTAGTTTATGTAACTCTCAAGTTTTTCTGAAACCACCCTGTCATCATTACTTACAGTACAATAGTATTTAATCACAATCATATACCACAGTTTATTTAGTCTTTCCCCAAATGATGTGAATCCCCTAAATTACCAATTCTTTACTACCACAAAAAGAACTACTATAAATATTTTTATACATTGGGTCCTTTTCCTTTTTCTTAGATATGTTTGAAATACAGACCTAAAGTGGTTTTGCTGGGTCAAAGGATTTGCACAGTACTGTAACCCTTTGGGTAGTTCCTATTTGGTCTCCAGGATTATTGGACAAGTTCACAACTCCACCAACAGTGCATTATTGGCTTTATTTTCTACACTCCCTCCAGCATTTTCCCTTTCTATCATGTTAGCCAATCTGATAGATGTGAGGTGGAGGTCAAAGTGATTTCATGAGAAAAATAATTTTAATTATTGTGGGTTAATTAAAGGAGGGGAAACTTGAGCTGTGCTCTCAAGGAATTTTGATATTCTGCAATCTAAACCTAAAGAGGGAGTACATCCAACATCTGAAGGATTATATTTTCAAAGTCCTGCAGGTAGGAAATGGAGTATTATATATGGGAAGAAACTTACAAGCCATTTTGATCAGAATGGAAATTGGAGAGTAATATGTGGAGAGTAATATGAAATAAGATTAGAAAGGTATTTGAAAGGTAGACTATGAAGAACTTTAAATTTCATTCTGAGAATTTTGTGTTTTATCTTATTTAGAAATTTGATTTTTTTTAATAGTGGGTGATATGATCATAGTTCTGTTTTAGAAAAAGCCTGTTTGGCACCTCCATAAATTACTAATTGGAGAAGTGAAAGACTGAGTCATAGGGACAAATTAAGAGGTTATTATAATAGTTCAGATGAAAGGTAGTAAGGGACTGTACCAGCACAGAGGCTCTGTAAATGGAAGGACCATAAATGTAAAAACTATTGTGGAGGTAGACTTAATCAGACTTGGCAAGTGATTGACTATGAGGGTCAAGGGAGAGAAAAGAATCAAAGATGTCTCCAAAATCATGAACTTGAGTGATTGAAAAAAATGATGAGACTAACAACAAAAATAATAAAATTTGGAGGATGGATGATTTGGGAGAAAAATTAAATGAATTCAATTTTAGACATAGTTTGTTATATCTAAGGGAATATATCAATGGATATGTTCAACAGAACAATGTTAAAATGAGACCAGAGTTTCAGGCTAGCTATATATATTTGGGAGGGAGCTAGAAAACTTATGAGATCACCAAGGGAGAGAATATAAAAAAGTGTAAAGAGTATAAAAGTGATGCAGGATAGATCCTTCTAAAATGTAAAATTGGGAGCAGAGCCAAGATGGCAGAGCTCTCCCCCAAACTCCTCCAAATACCTCTAAAGATGACTCTAAACAAATTCTAGAGCAGCAGAACCTACAAAAAGATAAAGTGAAACTCATTTCCAGCCCAAGACAACCTGGAAGGTGGACAGAAAAAGTCTGTCAGACCTGGGTGAGAGAGGAGTACAGTCTAGCCCCTGGCCCCAGCACAGCCCCGGGGTGGAAGTAGCAACAGCAGTGGCAACAGTAGCAACATTGGCAGTAGTGGCAGTGGTGGCAACCACTGATTCCGGAGCTTTCAGCCCACAGATGATAAGAGGATTGAATAACTGTTCAGAAGGAGATTACAGGGATTTCTTTGCTGGCACTGAGGCAGGTTTCTATTGCTTTGCCTATACTTGGATCTGAGTCACAATCCTAAGTGGCAGTCCTGGGCTGAGGAGGAACATTAGCATAGCAGAGCTTGTGGCAGCAGTAGACAGGGAACCTTCCTCACAGTTCCAGGTCAGAAAAAAGTGCTTGTGGTCACTCACAGACCAGAGCATAGGCCAGGAGAGGAGTAAATACCTCTACTTAGATCATACCACCTTGGAAGAACTGAAAACTTACAGGTCCCTAGAAGTATCTCTGAAAACAGCTGCACAAAATCCCTGAAGCTTGGAACAGTTCATCTTCCACACTGGAAGCAGAGCCCTACCTTAACAAAGAGTTAAAAATTCAAATAATTAGGTGGGAAAATGAACAACCAGTGGAAAAAAACTCAGACTATAGAAACTTACTTTAGTAACAAGGAAGATCAAAACATATACTCAGAAGAAGGCAACAAATTCAAAGCTCCTACATCCAAAGTCTCCAAGAAAAATGTGAACTGGTCTCAGGCCATGGGAGAACTCAGAAAGGATTTTCAAAAGCAAGTAAGAAAAGTAGAGGAAAAATTGGGAAGAAAAATGAGAGTGATGCAAGAAAATCATGAAAAATGAGTCAACCATTACCAAAGGAGACCCAAAAAATGCTGCAGGAAATAAAACCTTAAAAAATAGACTACACCAAATGGCAAAAGAGGTTCAAAAAGCCAATGATGAGAAGAATGCCTTAAAAAGCAGAATTGGCCAAGTGGAAAAGGAGGTCTAAAAGCTCACTGAAGAAAATAATTCCTTAAAAATTGGAATAGAGCAATGGAAGCTAATGACTATGAGAATTCAAGAAATGATAAAACAAAACCAAAATAATGAAAAAATAGAAGGCCATGCGAAATATCTCATTGGAAAAGACAACTGACCTGGAAAATAGGTCCAGGAGAGATAATTTTTAAATTATTGGACTACCTGAAAGCCATGATCAAAAAAAAAAGAGCCTAGATGTCATCTTTCAAGAAATTATCAAGGAAAACTGCCCTGATATCCTAGAATCAGAGGATAAAATAGAAATTGAAAAAATCCACTGATCACCTCCTAAAAGAAATCAGAAAAGGAAAACTGCCAGGAATATTATAGCCAAATTCCAGAGTTCCAGGTCAAGGAGAAAATATTGCAAGCAGCCAGAAACAATTCAAGTATTGCGGAAACACAATCAGGATTAACACAAGATTTAGCAGCTTCTACTTTAAGGGATTGGGGAGGTCAAAGGAGCTGAGATTAAAACCAAGAATCACCCAGAAAAGCTGAGTGTAATCAATGGGGGAGGGGGAATTGATATTCAATGACGTAGAGAAATTTAAAGCATTCTTGAGAAAAAAAATAGAGCTAAATAGAAAAATTGCCTTTCAAATACAAGACTCAAAAAGCATGAAAAGGTAAACAGGAAAGAGAAACCATAAGAGACTTATTAATGTTGAACTATTTACATTCCTACATGGAAAGATGATATTTTTTAACTCATGAGACCTTTCTCATTATTAGGTTAGTTGGAGGGAATATATATAGACAGACAGAGGGCACAGGGTGATTTGAATATGAAGGTATGATATCTAAAAATAAAATTAAAGGGTAAGAAAGGAATGTACTGGGAAAAGGTGAAAGAGAGAGGTTGAATGGGGTAAATTATCTCACATAAAAGAGGCAAGAAAAATCTTCTACAATGGAGGGGAAAGGGGGGAAGTGAGAGGGGAATGAGTGAGCCTTACTCTCATTGGATTTGGCGTAAGGAGGCAATAACACACACTCAATTGGGCATGGAAATCTATCTTACCCTACAGAAGGGGATGAGAGGGGGTGATAGAAGGGAGGGGAGATTGGGGGAAGGGAATGCACACTGTTTTGGGGTGGGGGAGGGGAGAGATGGGGAGAAAATTTGGAACTCAAAATCTTGTGGAAGTTAATGTTGAAAACTAAAAATAAACAAATATTTTAAATGTAAAATTAGGGGGGTAGAGATTATTTCAAAGTTCCTTTCTAGAGCTAACAATCTGTAAGTATCTAAAAGGGGAAATGATAATTTCTGTTTTGCCAAGAGTCCTTGGGTTATTGGTGATTGAATAAAATTATTTATGTAATGGAAGTTATTTCTAATCAGAAAATGTTACAAATGGAAACCTATGAGGAGGAGGAGGAGGACTACATGTTTGACCTAGAATTTTTCCTTTCACAAATACAATGTATATGCATTTATTTTAAAGCTATACCCTTTCTCCATTTATCTCTCTTTGGGAGGCCAAACTTATTTTTTACTTTTCATGGAAAATTAAGAATAGCTTTATAGTATATGGATTAGGCAAACAAATACAGAGTTCCTTCCTTCCTTCCTTCTTTACTTCCTTCCTTCCTCCTAATCTTTCTTTATACTTTTATTAAATATTTATTACATACAAGGCTCTGTGCTGAGCATTGTGGAGAATAGAAAGCTAAATAACAAAGTTTGTCTGAGCTCAAGGAACTTATGGTCTAATGGGAAGAGGGGGATAAAAGATGTATGAAAATTATTATATAATGGAGCATCACACACATACACAATGCATAATGACAGGATAGCTTGTCTCATTAACATCCAAGTAAAATTTATATACCTGTAATAAGAGCTATATAAAATGTCTTGGGAACTCAATGGAGCAATCTCTTTCTGTCTGGAGATGGATAAGGAAAAAGCAACACTCTGGTATCACTTGACTGCCAAGGTCTGATAGTCTACCTTTGAATTTGTGATTATTGGTATAAGTAAAGGCTTTAACTTTACTCAGTAATATTCTTATTATATTCAATATCACATGAATTTACCAAAGGTAAGACACTTCAGCTAAAACTTCTGAAAAATTACTCTGAAGATTGATAGAAAGAGGTGCTACTGTTTATTCACCTATTTACATGTTTTATACTCTAGTAGAATGTAAGAACCCTAAGAACAGTTATTTTTATCTTTTTTGTCTCTTTTTTCTTCCTTTCTTTACTTCCTTTCTTTATATTCTTTCTTTCCTTTTGTCCTCCTTTGTTTATTCTTCCTTCATTTTCCCCTTTTTTCTTCCTTCTTTCCTTCCTTCCTTACTTTCTTCCCTCCATTCTTCCTTCCTCCTTATCAGGAAGCCTTTTTATCCAGAGGCAACATAGCATAGGAACTAGAGAGCTGACATTGAAGTTGGGAAAACCTGGGTTCAAGTCCTAAATCCACCTTTAATGCATACTAATTCTGGGCACAGCACTCCACCTATCAGTGATTCATCTGGGCAACTCTCTTTAAGATGGAATTGCAGAGAAGCTACTGACTTGAACTGTTCTACCTCATCCAGGAGTCCCCCAGACCAAGTAAATTAAAGTGTAGCTCTATCTGTAGTGTCTAACATAGTACCATGAATTGAGTAAACACTGAACAAGTGTGTGATATTTGTTGAGAAAGTGAAGTAAAGAGGAATAATAGGAATATTACTATTAATTAGTGAATATTAATATTAATAGCTAATAGGAAACTAACAGAAACATTAGGAGACAAACAAAGAAACAAATGTATTTGGTCCAAATGCTAGCAGCGGAGTTTGTGGATATCCTATTTACAAAAGATCCTGAAAACAACCTATGTGCATGTATTTGTGTGAGTATGTGTTTGCCTTAATAAACTGCCAACTGTCATTTAGTTAACTAGCTCATGGGCTGTGAGACTGGCAGCAGCTGAACTAATAAGTAGCAAAATCAAAGGCCTCCTTCAATTTGATGTTGATATGGAAAGACTTTGCTGGCCGGGATGTGATTGAACTGTGTCAGATTGGTCCTGATTAAAGGTTTCTGCTGATGAAAGAGAAGGGAGAGGGGAAACCAATCTCTCTTTGTGGGCTCCAACAGCCCTTCTGTGGTGCCATGCTTTGATCTCTAATGATTCACCAGCAGTGATTGTGTGAATATCAGGTACAGACCTACCAAGACAATTTCCAGAAGAAGTCTGTCTCAACTAGAGATAATTGTTGCATGAAGGATCTCCCTGATATTTTTCTCCTTTTTCACGTTGGCTCAGGGGGACAGGAGGGTAAAGAAAAGAAAGGCATAAATGGAGAATGTAAGTGATAGATTTTTTTCCAGTAGACAGAAGATGGTCAGGATAGCACTGAGACAACTGCTCAAAATCAAAGCAATCCTTGATCTTTGATGGGTTTTCCCCTCCCTTTCCCCTCCTACCCATAATCTCATTAAATTTTAGCCAAAGAGAAATAAAATATAAAAATTAAAATGAAGCCTATGATTTGCCTATGATTCATATTTAGCCTAAACCAATGAAGAAAAGTATGGAAGCTGCTTTCAGTTGTCTTTGGGTATAGGTTTAGCTGCTTCAAAAAGTCTTCTGTCATATTTTAATGTTAGTCAGAATATGTCAAGTCATTGGCTGGGGCTTTAAAATATTTGGTTAAATAGGACTGTCATATATATATTTTTTGTTTATGACAGGAGTTTAATCCATATTAGTATTGTGCACAAAGTCAGAATGGGGAAACATGGAAATGTTGGAAAAATGTGTTTGTTGGATTCTTTTCTGGCATGGGTACTCCCAGAGGCTTGGTATTGTTACTTTGCTCCTGCTTTACTTTGTTAGGACTAAGTAATTTCTAAGGACCTTTCTAGCTCTTAGTTTATATGATTTTAATTCATCAGTTCTTAATAATACTATTGAATTATAGAGAGGCAGCCTGGCACAGTGGATAGGGGACTGCCATCAGAGCTAGCATAATATGGGTTCAAGTCCTGCTTCCAGGATGTACTAGTTGTATGATCCTGCACAAGTCACATAACCTGTTAGTGCCCCAGGAAGTTCTCTACAGTTCTGTTGAAAAGTGGTTGCCAATCTGCAGTCATAGGGGGAGTTTCCTACTCTTTCACTAGCCACAGATCTAGAAAGAATAATCTCACCACCAAAGTCCTTCACACTGTCAAATGGGTCTACATAAGAAAATGCTAAGATCTTATCAGTGGAAATGATGTTAAAGACGATGCATTAATATTTGCTTTGTAACTGCAACCTAAGTACCATGGGACTTTTCCATGTCACTTGTAGTCATATGTGTTGTCTCTACTGTTAGAATGGGAGTTCCTAGAGAATAAGGACTGTCTTTGCCTTTCTCCTTGCATCTCCAGAGCTTAGTACGATATTTTGCACATAGTAAGTACCTAATAAATGTTATTGCAATCATTCATTCAATATCACAACATAAAAACAGTACTTCAAGCTGTTAAAGGCATGGATTCCAGGCCACTTCTCATTCTTGTCCTTTATTTTTCCTCAAATCTCTTTTCCTCAACTACCTTTACCTCCTTCAGGAACCTAAGGAGAAAAATATTAATGGCAAAACCAATTGAAGCATCTGAAGGGCTAATGACTAGCTAGGGCATCTTCTAGTTGCTGTTGAAGATAGGAAGTCTTAGCACTCACACCCCATCCCCAGAATGTTTCTCTTTTTATCTATATTGGATGGTTGGAAAGAAGAAACATAGGATCACAGGTTTAGAGCTGGAAGAGATCTTAGAGGATGTCTAGTTCCAACTCCTTTAGGAAACTGAGGTCCATGAAGGTTAAATGACTTGCCTTGGGTCACACAGGTAGTAAATTATAGAGGGGATTTGTACTTATGTCTTCTGACTCAAAATCCAATATTCTTTCCATTACAACATGGATCTTGGAGTCTGACTTTCAATCCAGTGTGTTCACAAAAATGCCCCCAATCCTCTAACCTGTCCCATATTTGCCTGAGAGATTAGGGAGTTGATCTTTGCCTGAGGATCCCTCATGACCATATTAAAGAGAATTAAATTCAGTCAAAACACCTAAGTTGGAGTTTTGGCCCTCCCATTTACTTAACGTATAACAATGGATGGGATATTTCTTTGCCTCAGCTTTCTCATCTATAAAATTCATATAACTCTTGTTCTACAAGGCTCACAGGATTTTTTGATGACATGCATAAACTGTAAAACAGGAGCAGGGACTCACTTGAGCTCCCCCAAATTCTCTTTTAAATACCTTTAAAATAATGCCTCAAAACAAATTCTAAGGTAGCAAAATCCACAAAAAGATGGGTTGAAACAATTTTCCAGCCCAAGACAACTTAGAAAGTTTGCAGGAAAGGTCTGTCACACTGGGGTGAGAGTAGAGCACAGCTCATTGAAAGCCATGCCCGGGCAGACCAGGCCTCAGCAAACTAGGAGCAATCCTTGGCAGTGAATGAATCAGTAGGAGCAGTGGCTGCTTCCAGCACTCTCATCCCACAGATGGTAAGGGGGTTGGACAACTGATCAGAAGGAGATTACAAGGGTCCTTTTGTTGGCCCTGGGGTCAGGACTCTGTTGTATTTCCCATACTTGTACCCAGGTCAAATCCCTGGGTGACAGCCCCAGGGCAAGAAGGAGCACTAACACACTAGATCTTGTAGCTGCAGGAGAGCAGAGACCTTGGTCATAGATCCAAGGCAGGAAGGACTGCTTGTTGTCACTCACAGATCAGAGTACAGGCCAGGAGAGTAGTAAACACAGCTCTCCTTAGATCATAACATCTTGGAAGAACTGAAAGCTTACAGATCTCCAAATACCAGGTCTGAAAACAACTGCACAGAAACTATGAAGCTTGGAAAAAGGTGCCCTCCATCCCAGGAACAGAGCCCCACTTCAGTATAAAGTTAAAAGTCAAGAAATAGGCTGGAAAAAATGAGCAAAGAAAAGAAAAAAAATATTCTGACTATAGAAAGTTACTATGGTAAAAAGGAAGATCAAAACACATACTCAGAAGATGATAACAAAGTCAAAACTGCTACGTGCAAAGCCTCCAAGAAAAATATTAATTGGTCTCAGACCATGGAAGATCTCAAAAAGGATTTTAAAAATCAAGTAAGAGAGGTAAAGAAAAAATTGGGAAGAGAAATGAGAGTGATGAAAGAAAATAATGAAAAAATTCAACAGCTCGATAAAGGAGGTGCGCGCGCACACACACACACACACACTCACACAAAATACTGGAGGAAACAATACCTTAAAAAACAGAGTAGGCCAAATGGTAAAAAAAGGTACAAAAATCCCATGAAGAAATGAATGCCTTGAAAAGTAGAATTGGCCAAGTAGAAAAAGAGGTACAAAAGCTCATTGAAGAAAATATTTCCTTAAAAATTAGAATTGGGCAAATGGAAACTGAGGACTTTATGAGATATCAAGAAAAAAACAAAACAAAATCAAAAGAATGAAAAAATAGAAAAAAAATGTGAAATACTTTATTGGAAAAACAACTGCTCTAGAAACAGATCTAGGAGAGACAATTTTAGAATTGGATTACCTGAAAACCATGACAGAAAAAAAAAAAAGATCCTAGACATTATCTTTCAGAAATTATGGAGAAAAACTGCCCTGATACTAGAGTTGGGGGGTAAAATGGAAATTTAAAGAATCCACCAATCACCTCCTGAAAGAGATCTCAAAATGAAAGTTCCCAGGAATGTCAGAGCCAAATTTCTGAGCTCCCAAGTCAAGGAGAAAGTAAAACAAGCATCCAAAAAGAAACAATTGTGGTATTGTGGAGCCACAGTAATAGGAACACAAGATTTAGAAGTTTCTATTTTAAAGGATCAGAGGGCTCACAATATAGTATTCCTGAGGGCAAAGGAGCTAGGATTACAACCAAGAATCACCTTCCCAGAAAAACTGAATATAATCCTTCAGGGGGAAAATGGATATTCAATGAAATAGAAGAATTTGAAGCATTCCTGATGAAAAGACCAGAGGTGAATAGAAATTTTGACTTTCTGATAAAAAACTCAAGAGAAACATAAAAAGATAGGTAAGAAAGAGAAATCATAAGGTTTCAATAAGGTTAAACTATATTCCTACATGAGAAAATGATACTTGTAACTCCTAATAACTTAGACACATAGACAGAGGGCAAGGGAATGAGTTGAATATGATGGAATTTTAATATAAAAAAAATTAAGGTGTGAGAAATAGAAATGCACAAGGAGAAGGGACAGGGAGTGGTAGAACAGGATAAATTATATTACATAAAAGAAGTGCAAAAGAGATCTTACAATGGAGGGGAAGATGAGTGGGAGGAGCGAGTAAACTTTATTATTTTTGGAATTGGCTCAAAGAGGGAATAACATAAACACTCAATTGGTTATAGAAATATATTTCACCCTATAGGAAAGTAGGAGGGAAAGGGGATAAGCAAAGGGGGTAGTGATTGAAGGGAGGGTGGATTGGGGAAGGTAAAAAAAAGAAGCCCAACACTTTTGTAAAAGGAGAGAGAAAGAGAGAGAGAGAGAGAGAGAGAGAGAGAGAGAGAGAGAGAAAGAGAGAGAGAGAGAGAGAGAAGATAAATGGGGGAAATAGGATAGCGGGAAATACACAACAATTATAACTGTGAAAAAAATTATGGCAAGTTTCTCTGATAAAGATCCTATTTCTCAAATATATAGAGAACATTATCAATTTTATAAAATTAAGAGCCATTCCTGAATTGGTAAGTGGTCAAAGGATATGAACAAGTACTTCTCAGACAAAATAATCAAAGCTATCTATAATAATATGAAAAAATGCTTTAAATGCAAATTAAAACAACTCAGATACACTTATCAAATTGGCTAATATGACAGAAAAGAAAAATTAAAAATGTTGCTGTGAATGTGGGAAAACTGAGGTGCTAATGCACTGTTAGTGAAGTTGTGTATTGATTTGACCATTCTGTAGAGCAATTTGGAAATATGCACAAATTGCTATAAATCTGTCTTACCCTTCAACCAAGCAATACCACTACTAAGTCTGTATACCAAAGAAATTAGGAAAAAAGAAAAGGATCTATGTGTACAAAAATATATATAGCAGCTCTTTTTGTGGTGGTAAAGAATTAGAAATTGAGGGGATATCCTTCAACTGGGGAATAGCTGAACAAGTTGTTGTATATGATTGTAATGGAAAACTATTGTGCTGTAAGCAATAATGGGCAGGATGCTCTCAGAAATACCTGGAATGATTTACATAAACTGATACATAGTGAAATAAGCAGAACCAGGAGAACATTGTACACTCTAACAGCAGTATTGTATGATGATCAATTGTGAATGACTTAGCTATTCTCAGCAATACAATGTTCCAAGACAATTCCAAAGGACTTATGATGAAAAATACTACTCGTATCCAAAGAAAGAACTAATGGAGTCTGAATTCAGATAGAAGCATACTTTTTCCACTACTTTTTGTTTTTGGGGTGGGGTGTGGGCTGTGTTTTATTTCACAACATGACTAACATGGAAATGTTTTGGATGACTGCACATGTATAACTATCTCAAATCACTTGTCTTCTCAGTGGGGGAGAGCAGAGAGTGAGTAAGGGAGAGATATTGGAACTCAAAATTTAAAAAAAGTTAAAATTGTCTTTACATGTAATTAGGGAAAATGAAATATTAAATCATAAAAACCTTGTAAAATTAAGTTGCTGTAAGAAGGTGAGCCATTATTATTGAGTCTTGAAGCAAGGTTGGACAGAGGAGATGACTGTCCACTAATTTGGGATTTGAAATTTAGCATGTTTTAAATTTTGGACCTGGGAGTGAGTCTTCTTGCAATCACCCAGTACCCCTGCTACTATAGTCAATGAAAAGCCACTAAGTTCAAGGGAATGAAGAGATATGGAAGAGGAAGGGAGACATTCCAAGCCCCTCAACATTTTTCTAAAAAGGAATTTTCTTCAAGTATAACTCAGCAATGTGGATGTAATATCAACTCATTCTCATCTGATGACCTAAAATGGCACTGCTATCTGCCAAGCAACTTCCATTAGTGTGGTAAGCAAGCCAGCTTGCCTAGAATAGCAAGGTATCTGAGATGAGAGTCATGTGAGTGGCATATATCCAGGCAGGTCACATGCCACCTCATCTCAAATCCAAGTGGAGACAGTCCAGGACCCTGTGCTTAAAAGCCCCTGTAATATTATTGCCCAAGACCACCAGCCCTGCTCCCAGACTACTGCCTTGCAGTCATCTTTGAGAGAGTCAACCCTTTTGGAAAAGGGCCCAACATCCTTGATGCCACCACCAACACCAACAACCAATTACAAGCAAGTGAGGCCAAGAGCAGTGTTCTCCAAACCTTGGCCTGGCCCTTCCAGCCCTTATGGAGATATGAATTGAAAATTGCATCTGTAGGTATTGCAGCCTCTACCTCCTCAGCAGGAATAGCTATTGAAGACTTGGAAAGAAGGTTCTTGACACCAAAGTCCTTGGCACTGTTGAATAGTTCCATGTTAGAAAAATATATGGCTTTATCTGTGGAAAAGACATTAAGGGAGATACATTAACCATTTGCTTTGCTGCTGCACCCTAAGGACTATTGTGCCTTTCCATTTCATTTGCAGCTAAAACCTCATATATGTATTGTTTCTTCCAATTGGAATACGAACTGCTTGAGAGCAGGAATTGTCTTGCTTTTCTATTTGTATCCCCAGCACTTAGCACAATTATTTGTACATAGTAAGTAATTAATAAAGTTTGTTAATTAATTAATTGCTCTTTTCACCATAGCATGGTGTCTCACCTTTACTAGATAAAGGTCAGTAGTTTAGCTCACTTTTGATGATTTCAATTTGAGCATCTAATGAGTACCTATTCTATGCCTAGGCCTACGAGAGGCACTGAAGAGAATACAAGAAATATACCAAAAAATGGCCCCTGTACGCAAAGGATCTATAATCTTATTGGCAAGACACAAAAACCCAAAACCTTTTAGGCCTGTAATTTCATAGGGAACTCCCAGTGAGGAAATTTTTATTAATTTAGGTTAACTGTTGCTAGATTCTGCTCTGTAACATATGATATTAGAGAATTGTCTGAGGAACTCACAAATTAAGTGACTTGCTTCTAATCACACAGTTAAAATATATGTCAGAGGCTCCATTCAAACCCAGTTCTTCCTGATTCCAAGGCTAGCTAACTATCCGATATACCACATTGCCTTATTATAAAACCATAACAAGGGCTTAATAGTAAGAATAGTAAATAATAAGGGTTTATTTGTAAGAATAATATAAATTTAGAGAAACTATGATTAAAGTTAACTGAGTAGAGTAGGAAAAGACATCAAAGACTTGAGTTGAGCCTAGAACAGATAGGTTGAATAGGTGGATTAGGAAGTAGAGGAAAGAATTAGTGATGGTGAGAATGACATGGGTAGTAGTGTGGTCATGGGGATATACATAGTATATTTGCGACTCTAAGAGATGGATCTTTTTGTAATAAAGGATTTGGCTTAGGGAGTAGAGAAAACTAATGTAGCAGGGTTTCATGGGTCTAGAGTTGGGAACAACATTCACTGGTAGTTCAGTCATTAGCCTGCTACCTGACTCATTACTTTATGCATTTTCATCAGCATGAGTTTCTGAATAATTAATAAAATTGCAACCACTTTCTCATCAAATGATTCAACATTAATATACTTTATTAACATTGTAATCAACAAGAATATAAAGACATAAATATTTACAATATTTTAGTTGAGAGAAAGATTATAGCTAGAGTCACATGTAACTGAGGATAACTTCTCCTTATTTCTGGAAATGCAGTTCCATGATTCAATTCACTCAAGGTATCAAGCAAGGATTCTTCTCAAGATAAAAGTTAAAATAGTTCTATCAAGAGTGAAAGACTTTGGGGGCAGCTAGGTGGCGCAGTGGATAGAGCACTGACCCTGAAGTCAGGAGGACCTGAGTTCAAATCTGGCCTTAGACCAAACACTTGACACTTACTAACTGTGTGACCCTGGGCAAGTCACTTAACCCCAATTGCCCCCCCCCAAAAAAGAATGAAAGACTTCCCATCATCTTTTCTATCTTCTTCAACTTTTTTCCCCCACTCATGATAGAAAAAATAATCTTTTTAATTTCTCTCATCATCACTCTCAATAGTCCTCCAAACTGACAATTTATTGCTATGTCTACCACATTCCATTTGATCCTTCAAGCTACAGTAAGAGTAACTGTAGCCTTTTTAGGAGGAACTTTTGAAACATATATTACACTAAGGTAGTAGAAATGGGTAGGATCAGGTTACGACAGGTCTTAGATCCTCCAGGGTGAGGAATTTTAGTTTATAGACACAGATGAGTCATTAAACCTTATGAGCAAGCTTACTTCCCTAATCCACATGTACGAGCCACCTCAGACCCTGGAAACGTGGCTAAATCTTCACATGCTGTTAATTTTCTTCAATAGAAGAAGATTCAGTACCATCTATTTATCAATCTGGAATTTGAAGGGAGCATGATAGTGTATATGGTGCTAAGCTTGAATTAAGAAAGAACTAAGTTCAAATTCTGCCTCAGATACTTACTATCTCTGCAATTCTAGGCAAATCACATAACCTCTCTGAGAATCAGTCTTCATCTGTGAAGAGGGAGATAATAATGACACCTAACTCACAGGGTTTTTGTGAAGATTAAATGAGATGATGTGTGTAATGTGCTTTGCAAACCTTAACGTGTTATATAAATGTGAGATAATTATTTTATTACTATTATCATTGTTTTAACTCTATCCCCAACACCTATACAAACCCCTGCTACATGCTTCATTTTGTAAAAGAAAAAGAAAGTTGGGAACAACAGTTCAGGAAAGCAAAGGCTTCTTCCCCTTCAGCAGAATCATACATGCCAGGTGCCCTGAGAAACAATGGAAATATAATCTCTGGTTGCTGTTGCTTCTGAAGTCCTTGGGGTTGCAGACACATGACAGCCTGGAAGGGAAGAGATAAATGGTTTATTCACAAGTTATCTGTGAGTGCTTACCAGCATGCTGAGAGAGTGGGTGTGGAAAGTTCTAGGGGACAACTGCTCTTCTAGGTAGGTACTGAGAGGAAAGAAATCGTGACTGGTGTAGTCCTCACCTCCGCATGAGTGAGCTTTTGAGTGTTTGGTTTCAAATGTTGGCCTCCACCTTTTTTTTCATTTTCTCATTTTCACCCAGTAACTTAGTCTCTGATTCTACCAACTGCACCCAAGGCACTCATAAGAACAATCTGAACCCGACTCTTCTGCAAGGGCAATAGTAATTAACCCTGGGTGAATGTCTGTACACAGAAGAGGGCACACTTTTATCATGATGCTTTTTTATTCTATAGGAAGGCATCATTTGTAGAACAGAAAGGAGATAGTGAAATGAGTAGGAGTGGGAGACATATTCTTTTCCTCCTCAGTTGTTCCTAGGGCAGGAATGTTTGCAAACATACTTAGACATATTATAGATGTGATGCCAGATATTGGCTCTTGGGGAGCGGCAAGCAAATTGACATGGTGCTAGCTTCATATATCAGGTAAGTCACCTAATTGCTAAGTGGGATTTGAGAGGTTCCAACTTCCCTCCCCAAACCAACACATACATGCACACACACACACACATATAGACACACATACATACATACCTCCAGCTAAAATTATTTCCACCTAGGGCCTGATGTAGTTAATTCATTTAGCTAACACACATTTATTAAGCACCTACCCTATGCTACCCTATGCATTTTGACCTGAGAAGTGCTTTGTTGAAACAGACCCTTTTACCTCTTCCTGTACAGGAGGTAGCAAGGGAGAAGAGGAGACTTTTCTCTTTCTCTCTTCCCCCTCTCCATAGACCAGACCTGCACAACTTGACAGTAGGTAGGGGACAAAATTAAAATAGGCTAACCTTCTTCAAGAAGCAGATAGGTTAGGCTAGAGACAGGCTGACAATGGTTGGTTGCCGTGAATAATATGACAAACAGGAGAATGTGCAGTGGCAACCCTACATTTTTCCCAGGATGCCCAAAATCCTTTGGTGGGCTGCAAGTAGCCCGCAAGCCATGTGTTGTGCAGGCCTGCCATAGACCATGTCTTTGGAGTTAATGGCTCAGGAAACAAGGCATCCGGCAAGGATCAGAAGCTTATCATATCCAAGGACAGAAATGGATACAGAGTCACCTGAACAGAATCAGCTTCTAGAAGTGTGACTCCATGAAGCAGAGAAGAGAGCTTGTGAGGAATGCAAGAAAAGGTTACTAGCAGTTTGGAATTATGCTTTGATATACATGGATCCCATGTGTTCACCTCAGTATTATTGTACTCTGAAAACACTTATCCCCTGGGCACTGAGTTTATTATGGGAGAGTGTACCATAGGTTGTTTTGTGTTTTGTTTTGTTTTTTGAAGGGGAGGGATTTGGTACCAAGCCTTTTTATGATGCCATCTTAAGTAAATGTCTTTGCTAATAATATTAATAACAACAACAACAACAACAACAATAATAATAATAATAATAATAACTAGGATTCATATAGCACTTTGAGGTTAGCAAAAACACCCTATATACATTATTTCATTTGATCCTCACAATGATACCATAAAATAGGTGGCATTATTATCCTCATTTTATATACGAGGAAACTGAAGCAGAGCAACATTATGTTATTTGCCAAGGATCTTACAGTAGTAAATAGCTAAGGAATAATTCAGACTCACATCTTCCATACTTCTAGTTCAAGACTCTATCTCGTGTACCACTTAGCTGTCTTTTTTTAAGGCGAAAGTAACTGATGGGAGGGATTCATGAGCTACAGTGGTAAGAATAGGCATCCACAAGGTTACACTCTGTCTCTCTGTCCTGTCTGTCTCTCACACACACATACACTATAACTATCTATATCTATCTATATCTATCTATATATGTATGTATGTATTCATATATATATAATATATATATAAAATGTTTACACATACACACACATATGTAGCTAAGTGATGTCATCAAGATAGTCCTAAGCTTGGAGTCAGAAAGACCTGAGTTCAAATCTAGCCTCAGACACTCACTAGCTGTATTCTCATCAGTAAAATGAGCTGGAGGAGGAAATGGCAAGCCATTCCAGTATCTTTACCATGAAAACTCCAAATGGGGTCATGAAGAGTCAGAAATGACTGAAAACAACATATATGTGTGTGTGTGTATGTATATACACACATTATATATACATATATGTATGTGTGTATGTACCTACACATATGTGGGTATAAACATATATATTATATATACATGCATATGTGTGTGTGTGTGTGTATATATATATAGAGAGAGAGAGAGAGAGAGAGAGAAAGGGAGAAAATATATGGTGTGATATGTGCATAGAGTATAAGATCCTTGAAGGCAACAGCTATTTCCATGTTTTTTATCTATATGCATTTAGTATAGGACCTGCCACAAATTAGATTAACAAATCCTCCTTGGTTGATTGATTGGGTCCTCTCATTAGTTCACTCCATAAAGGCCTTGACAAGAAACAATGTGCATTTGACTGGTTAGTTCATTTTGACACTGGGAATGGGTAATAAAGCAGGGATTTGATTATTAACTTTATAATCGAGAACCACCTAATGCCATACAGACCATTAGGGGATGTTAAGTTTTCAGTAGAGGAAGGAAATTTGGAGCAGAATGGATGGTCTGTTTATTAAAAAAGAAATGTTTTCCAAAGACTAACTTCACAATTTTGCCTAAGATCAGCTATCCTTCATCCCTTCCCCACATCATGCTCTTAGAGATCCCTGTTTCTTTTTTAACATCATTTCCTCAGATAGTCTCCTTTCATTGGATCTTGGAAATTCCCTCTGAAAGATTCCCTGAACATGCATACTCTGACTTTCACAACCTGAGCTTTCACTAAATCTCAACAAGCAGCCAGCACCAGCAGAAACAGTTCCTCCAGAAAATGTACCTTTCTGCTCAGTGAACATCACCATTCTCTCTTGGTTGTGCTCCTGACCTGGGTAGTTCTGATAAAATCCTCTGAGACACTTTCAGGTCTAATTTAGCCCCAATAGAGGTCATCTTGGTCCAAATGTCAACAATTATTCCATCTGCAGAAAAAATGAGGAAAATTGCTTTTAAATGAAACTTCCAAGTGCTGACATGAATTAAATAGCTAACTGATGAATAGAGCACATCTAGGTTTATCAATTTGGTCAGTCCGCAGTCAAATCAAAAACAGTCCATGCAACCAAATAGAAGAATTAAGTTAGTCCAAGACACGTCAGGTTGGAAATTTCAGGACCAGGAGGGGGGAAAAAAATACACTTTTTATTTTCCCAGCTATAATTTAGAAGTAGTAAATAGGAGACTGTTTAGGCTAAAATGTTGGACACATGACACCTAAAACTTGGAATTATGGGCATTTTCCTTTTCAACACTTTTTTAATGATATGGCCTTGGACAAGAAAGTCTGATCTTTCTTAGCTGGTATAATGGCAAGGAAGCAAAAAAAGAGCACTAGACTTTGAGTCATGAGTTCTGGATTTGAATCCCACTTTTCACTTCTCATCCCCATCTCAGTTCATGAAAGCTGTCATTTTAGGTCTAAAAATATCCACAGAAGCAAATCAGTCAATAATGATGACAAAAAAGCAATAGATTTTTATTATAGGCACATAGAAAGCAAAGTAGTTAACTTTAATCCAGGAGGAGGACAAGTGGAGAGTGGACAAGAATACATCAGAATTAATATCAACCACAAAGATATAACTAGATTTCTGAAAGGGCAGGACATATCCGGTGGGGGGTTGGAGAGTTGGGGCCTTTAATGAGATCATTTGAAGCTACCACCAAGAGTAAAAAGGGGGCTAATAATCTCAGAATTAATGCCCAGAGTATGCCAGGCTCTTATCAGCCCTCCCCAGTTTGATGAGGGTTTACTTGGGTCATTCCCACACAACAGTATTGATTATTGATTTGGAAGAATCAGTGGATTCTTCTGGATGTGGGTTCTTGCTTAGAGTCATTGGATTGGTCTCCTATGTTTTATATCAAATGCAGAAATAGATCTGTTAGCTAGTAAGCTACAAATTTTCAGTAGGGGGGAGATTCCATTTATAGGGGCTCTAGGGAAATGGCAGGGGAAGGGTCCCAGGCAGAAACAGGTGCCATCTCTAGAGCAGAGGCAGCATATTAATAATAAAAACAGAGATGAGCACAGACTTTATTAACTGTTATAAAACTGAATAGGAACTTTAACTGTATAAGACTAGATAGGAACATTACCTCTCAACTTCAGTTTCTTTCTAAAAAGAAAGGATTTGAACTAGATGATCTCTTTGCTGCCTTCCAGCTTTAAACCATTTGATTCTAGTAACTGTAAAATATTAATGCTGGATCAGAACATAAGATTATAGATCCAGGATTATAAAAGACCACCATAGCCATCTAATCCAACCTCTATATTCCATAGATAAAGAAATTGAGATCTCTGAAGGCTAAGTGACTTGCCCAAGGTCACACAGTTAATAAATGTCAGAGGAGGGATTTGAAATTAGATCTACTGCTTTTCCTACTGTATTATGCTCAATACTGAGTTTATATAATTCAGGTTTCATTTCATGGCTGAAGAAATCAACCCAGAGGGATAAGGTGAATTGCTCAAGGTCACACAGCCGATTGGGACACTGAATGGATGTGCCATTCTTGACATCAGCTATTACTAGTCAAAAAAAATTTCTATCTCAGAGTGTAACAGACATGGATACAAAATGGAGGAAGAAAATAATTAATATGAATAGCCTGCAATTAAAAAAAGAAAAAAGAATCAGCAAAATGTCAAATACACAGAAAAGATCAGAAGGCAATGCAGAGAAGCAGGGTAATATGGGTTAAATTTAATGTTTGCTTTATTTTTAAAGTATTTATTTTATGTGGAACTTAACAGATACCCAATTAAATGAGCATTTCCATATACATGAAAAAAGGATGATTGTACATGAAACTGTATCTCTATAATGTTGATTGCTTGTCTTTTTAATGATATAATAAATCTAACTTCTACCTTTTAAAACTGTCCTTCTTGTCTACAATTCTTTCTATTCTTTTCAGTGCATGCTTTTTTTTAAAGTTATATTAATTGATCTCTTTTCCTTCTTTTGTTTTATTTCTATTTCCTAAAATATAATTTGAAAAACAAGCTATATATAATGAAATTTAAAATCTTCTTTATGGGTGAAAATATCTATTTTTTTGTTTGTCAAATTTATAATAGAAAATATAACTCTCAACACATATTTTTAAGAAAGCACTGTAATATTTGCAAAGCACTATTCTAAATGTTGTGGAAGATGGAAAGTTTAAGGGAGTTTCAAATTTTGTGGAGGCCATGAGTTATAATTAAAAACTACTAAACTTCTTTTTGATATATAGGCCACAAGCTCTTGTGCCTAGGTACACATCCAAGTTTCCATTTCATCTATACTAGGAAGTACTATAATAAGATAGATATTTATAGAGTATCCTGAGACATTAGTATGAAATTCCAATGGTCAAATTTGTAACCAAGAAAAGGCAATTAGAGCTTTTTCTCAGAATGCCAGATCTAGAGAGTGCCGAATTTATAGGTCGCATCCAATCAAATTCAACTTATACTCAAGCCCTCTGTCTATTATGCTCCCAAATGCCCTAATAACTATAAAGTTCTTAGGAATTACAAATATCATTTTCTCATGTAGTAATATAAATAGTTTAACTTTATTGAATCCCTTATGATTTCTCTTTCTTGTTTACATTTTTATGCTTCTCTTGACTCTTGTATTTGAAAGTCATATTTTCTATTCAACTTTGGTGTTTTCATCAGGAATTCTTGAAAGTTCTCTGTTTCATTGAATATCCATTTTTTTAATCTGAAGAATTATACTAAGTTTTTGGGGGTAGATGATTCTTAGTTATAATCCCAGTTCCTTCCTCCTCCAGAATATCATATTCTAAGCCCTCTGATGTTTTAAGTAGAAGCTGCTAAATCTTGTGTTATCTGTGGCTCCACCATATTTGAATTGTTTCTTTCTGATTACTTGCAATATTTTCTCCTTGACCTGGGAGCTCTGCAATTTGGCTAAAATATCCCTAGGAACTTTCATTTTTAGATCTCTTTCAGGAGGTGATTGGTGAGGTCTTTCTATTTCTATTTTATCTCTTGGTCTAGAATATTAGAGAAGTTTTCCTTAATCATTTCTTGAAAGATGATGTCTAGGCTCCTTTTTTGATCATGGCTTTCAGCTAGTTCAACAATTCTTAAATTATCTCCCCTATTTCTATTTTGTAGGTTTTTCCAATGAAATATTTCACATTTTCTTCTATTTTTTTCATTCTTTTTATTTTGTTTTATTGTTTCCCGATGTCTCATGGAATCATAAGATTTCAATTGTCCAGTTTAAATTTTTAAGGAATTATTTTATTCAGTGAGCTTTTGTGCCTCCTTTTCCATTTGGCCAGTTCTACTTTTTAAGGATTTTTCCTCTGCAATGGATTTTTGTGCCTCTTTTATAATTTGGCCTATTCTGTTTCTTAAGGTGTTATTTTCTGTAGTACTTTTTTTGTGCTTCTTTTACCAAGCTGTTGACTCTTTTTTCATGATTTCCTTGTGTCACTGTCATTTCTTTGCCCAATTTTCCTCTACATTTCTTATTTGATATTTAAAATCTTTTTTTTAAGCTCTCTCAGGAATTATTTTTTTTTTGGCAGGGGGTCCTGAAACCGATTCACATTGTTCTTTTAGACTTTGGATGTGTAAATTTTGACTTTGTTATCTTCTGCTGAGGTTGTTTTGTTGTTTTTTTTTTTTATCTTCCCTGTCCCCATAGTAATTTTCTGTGGTCAGATTCTTTTTTTGTTGTTTGCTTATTTCTCCAAACTATTTCTTGACTTTTAACTTTATGTTAAAGTTAGGCTATGCTCCTGAGATGGAGGGAGTACTATCCCAAGCTTCAGGGTTTGTTTTTGTTTTGTTTTTGTTTGTTTTGTGAACTGCTTAGAGCTAGTTCTGGGTAGTGTATAAGTTTTCATTTATTCCAAGGTGGTATGATCTAAGGAGAGGTACGTTTACTACTCTTGTGGCCTGTGTTGTGCTCTGTGAAGGACCACAAACACTCTTTTGTGCCCTTGAACTGTGACCAGGGTCCCCACTCCTCCGCAGCCACAAGCTCAGGTGTGCTAGTGCTTCTCCTCACCCTGGGACTGCAACCCAGAACTGCAATCTAGATCCACATATAGGCAATGCAACAGTGCCAGCAAAGGAACCCCTGTAATCTCCTTCTGACCCAGTTTTCTGACCCCCCATCCTCTTACTGTCTGTGGACTGAGAGCTCCAGAAGCTGCTACTGCCAATTCAATTGCCCTCAAGGCCTGCTGTGGTCTTGCCAGAGCATTGCACTGGACTGAGCTTCACTCTCACCTGATGTGACAATCCTTTTCCTGCTAACATTCTCTTCTTGTCATGGAAAATTATTTCTCTCCATCCTTTTGTGGGTTTTGGCACTTCAGAATTAATTTTGAGGCATTATTTTAAAGTTATTGAAGGGGAGTTTGGGAATATTCTGGTGAGTCCCCAACTTTGCTCTGCAATCTTGGCTCTGCCCTGCAAGGTATTGTACGCACAGTTTTTGTAGTCTTTTTAGAATAGTTTTAATTTCTAATTTTTTCTCCAGAATGGTAGGAGCCGTTCACAACTCCAACAATAGTCCATTAGTGTCTGTTCTCCACCCCCTCCCACTACATCCCCTCCAGAATATGAAATTTTCCTTTTCTGCCATGTTAGCCAAACTGATAGGTAAAAGGTGGTACCTCTGAGTTGTTTTAACTTGCACTTCTCTAATTAGTGATTTGGAGCATTTTTCATATGACTATTGATACCTTTGATTTCTTCTCGAAACTACCTATTTATAACCTTTGATAATTTTCAATTGAAAAATGGCTCTTGTGTTTTATAAATTTGGTACTATATATTTGTGAAATGAGGCCTTTATCAGAGATAACTGCTGTAAATTCCCATCCCACCCCCAGTTTCATACTTTCTTTCTAATCTTGGCTGCATTGGTTTTGTTTGTGCAAAGCCTTTTCAATTTAATGTAATCAAAAGTATACATTTTACCTCCCAGGAGCCTCTCTATCTTTTATTTGGTCATAATCTCTTCCCTCATGCATAGATCTGACAGTTAATTTTCCCATGTTTTCCCTAATGTGCTTATGATATCACCCTTTATACCTAAATCATTTACCCATTTTGAACTTATCTTATTATACAATGTGAGATGTTGGTATATGCCTAGTTTTTGCCAGACTGCTTTCCAGTTTTCCAGTAGTTTTTGTCCAAAAGTGAATTCTTTCCCCCAAAACTTGGATCTTTGAGTTTATCAAACTAGTGTTTGATTACTATTGTCATTTTGATTACTATTGTCATATTGATTACTATGGTCTTTTACTTCTGTATATTGTGTGCATAATCTGTTCCACTTATCAACAATTTTATTTCTTACCCAATATCTATTTCTTATCCAGTATTTTGATGATTTCCACTTAATATAGAAATCATTTTTGATACTTGCCCCAAGTTAAAAAATTCCTAGTTCCTAAATCAGCCTGGGTAAATCCAATGCTGTAAAATTGTCTCTACACTTCTGGATTGAAAAGAAGTTTTGAAACTGTTCCTCAGACCCATTAAAATAGATGCCAGACACTTTCCCAACACAAAGCAGTTCATAGATTGCCAAATGTGTCAGCTATTACAGCTTCTTTATTTTTTATAATTTTTCTCCTCCTACCTCAGACAATGGAATGTGGTAGCCTGGAACAGAAGAGCTTTTCAGATCCAATGCCAGTACAAGGGAACAAGTTGGTACTTTTTAGAGGAGAGCTTTATCAAAAGCTCTGTTAGTACTTTGCCAAATTGCTCCTTTAAAGAAGGGGTTATAAGAAAGAAATAAAAAGCCTTTGCAAAAAAAGTTTTTGCAGAAAGAGTTATATAAATTACAGAAAAATGAAGATTTTCTGGTTATGATATAAAAGTTTTATTTTCCTAAGAGGAAAGCAAAATAATAATATCAGAGAATCAGAACCAAAAGAGACCCTAGAAATCTTCAAGTCATCCAACTCCACATTTAGAAATGATGAAATTGACATTAATTAAATTACATTACATGACTTTCTCAGGGTCACACAGCTAGTAAGAATCTAAAAGTGGAATTCAAACCCAGGTATTCTTGTCTCCAGGACCAATACTTTATGCATTATGCTATACTGCCTCTACAATGTGTTTTCAGTCATCAGACTTTACTTTATTTCTCTGATCCTTTTGTACAGTAAAGTCTTCTAGGAATAAAAAACCTTTAGTGTATTGCCCACTGTATCATTTATGAGGTCAAGCTGTGTACCTCTGTGTATCCCTGTTAAATTATTAGGTTTTTATGTGGAAAGATTAGAGATCATTCTTAGAAGATCTTAGGTAAGGAGTTATCAGGAATGTTTTCTTGACCCTAAAAATCAACTTGAAACACAATAATAATATCTAATAATAATAATAATAATAATAATATCAAAGTAGGATGACTAAGCAAAGCTAGACCTAAAGTTCTGTGTGGAAGAGGGAGGACAGTTAAAGTGAATTGGCCAAGGAGTTCTATAGAAATTGTCCATTGGTTTACAGCTAATACTTAAGGAGCTAGGCAAGGAGGAATAATCCTCTCTGACATGAGAATGGGAGCAATAATCTGGGACTAGACAAAAACTTACTGTTTCCTCAGAAACCAAGAAAAGCTTAGCTTGGACACTTAATGTAGTCTGGGAACATAAAAAAAATCAACCTGTGTTTCAACATAATTGGTTTTCTTTGTAATTTTATATATTTTATTTTATTCATTTGAATATATTATTCTGAGAAAGGATCCAGTGGCTTCACAAGAGATACAAGAAAATTAAGAAGCCCTGAAGATAATTCAGATTTCTCAAAGAAACAGGTGTCAAGGCCTGACTCAGAGCTATCCTGTAGTTCTTTCTGCAGCTTTTTCTTTTCATTACCTAGGTCTCAGACCCAAGGGACTGGAGGCAGTAGATAGAGGACTTAGAAGGAAAAAAAGTCTCCTATACAGGGGAACCTGACTGTTTTGAAAAGGTAGTCTTCATTAAAGTTAATTGGGATGGAGGAAAAAAACCCAGCAAGGGAGACCCAGGTGTACCAGAGGAAGTGGCATTTATTCACAGACTCAGACATGGATAAGCACATAGAATATAACTCCAGGGAACTGGACTTGCTTTTACAGACTGTGGTCTATTAAGACAGAGAAGGATCTGCCAGCCAGGCCAGGGCAGTTGGGGTAAATCTAAGCCATTTCCTAATAAAGGACTCTATTTGCTTCAGATATTGATCAGTGTGAATAACTTTCCTCAGAGCTGTACTTGCTGCTTGCCCCAGAGCTGTCCTTAGCCTGCTTAGATGCCATTTGTGATCCAGCTTTCTGTCTATGGGTGCTACCATTCATTCTTTGATACTTGCCCATGTTAAGCATGCCTACAAGTGAGGTTCTTTGGGTAAGCACATTTAGCCAGCTCCAACCACCTAATGATGTTTCCTGCCTGACATGCCACTCTGCTTGTACCACTCCTATCCCACCTTCCATTTTCCACCTCTGGATCTAGGTACTTCAGGAAAGGACATGTCAGTCAACTGCCCAATGGATCAACTTATTATTCCTTCCCAGACCAAAATGTCTATCTCTGGCCATCATTTTCTCATATTTGTTGTTTCCCTCTATTGAATTTCAGGTTCTGGAGGACAGAGACTATCTCTCTTTTGTGTTTGTATTCCCACTCATTAGCACACTATCTGGCAAAAAGTGTGACCTAAATTTCATTCATTCATTCAATTAGTGACTATCCAACCAAATATTCACCACAATCTGACCTACCCCCTGGCCTGTCTATATCTGTTCTCAGCTTTGATGTCCCTAGTACACATTTCTCATTTTTCAAAGGCCAAGAAGAAGGATTATAAAGTAGAATTATCCTACATGACGGTTTCCTGAATGTGGACGTCAAAGTATTTAGTCCCCTGAAGCAACCTCATAAGAAGTTTCACTGGAAAATCCAGCAGTAAATAAATAGCATTTTATCTTTCTGTTAGCTCCTTTTTCTTCTCATTACAGTCACCCTGCAGCTGCCTTTGCCAAAGATAGCCCTGGACCTTTGAATACTTCATTTCTTTCTGTCTTCAAGGCTCCAGGGCTGGCAGGTTAAAGTTAGTGTATGATAAAACATTAGGCCTCCACCACAAATGAGAGGACTTGGGGATCTTTCTTGTGGCAGGACCTCAGAACTGGTGTCGCCTTTCTTCATACTAAGTCATCAGTATACACACACTCCCTCATATATCATAGAAGTATAGGGATTAGGATTTATCAGGATGTCCATCATGTATAGGTGGGCGCTTTTAAAAGGAATCAACAGAATAGGCAGAGAACCCCACTTGGTCTAGAATAGGAGGAAAATTTTAAGTGGAAATACCTTATTTCTGCATACCAACATCCATTCTCTTTCTCCTAGGTCCTCTCCTTGGTGCTTTGTTTTCAAGTCAATTAATTTCAAAAACAATTACTAAGTGTCTATCTTGCTCCAGATACTAGAGAAACAAAGACAAAAGAAAAAGCAATAATTGCCCTCAGGAAACTTCCATTCTACTTTTGTAATGAAATGCACACAGAAGCTATCAAATACAAAATTATTTGTGTAGATTTCCTAAGGAAGAGAATATTTATAGAAGGAGAATAATAAGAAGAGATTATCCAGGAAGAGAAGATCAACAAGGAGGTCAAGTAAGGTGATTGAGAAAAGACCATTGAATTTGACAATAAAGAGATCAATGGTAACTTTCAAGATGACAATATTATTTGAATGATGAAGTTGGAAGCCATATTGAGGAGAATTTAGATGATATTGAGAGAAGAACAGTCACTGAGTATATATGGCCTTTTAGAGGAGTTTAGTGGAAAAGTGGGCATGGGAGGATTTAGTGAGGATGAAAAAGATCTGATGTATTTGAAGGAAGCATGGAAGTATCCAATAGACTAGGAAAGATTAAAGATTAAGGAGTGAATGGGAACAATTATAGGGAAATCTGCTGCAGAAGATGAAATCAAGCATGCTGTTGTTTAATTGTTTCAGTTGTGTCTGACCCTTTGTAACACAGTTTGTAACAGCCAGATGGGTTTTCTTGGCAAAGATACTGAAGTGGTTTGCATTTTCTTATCTAGCTCATTTTATAGATGAGGAGCTGAGGCAAACAGGTTAAGTGACTTGCTCAGGGTCACATAGCTAGTGTCTGAGGCCAGATATGAATTCAGGAACAGGAGTCTTCCTGACTTCAGGCATGACACACTCACTATCCACTGTGCCACCCAGCTGACCTTGACAAGGAGAAATGTTCATCACAGAATGGAGTGAAAGAAGAGATAATGGTGGGTGTGAGATGAGAAAGAGGGGAGAAAAAAAAGAGCTCTCAGCAAATGGCTTTATTTTGGTGAAGTATGAAATGAGATCCTCAGTGGAGAAAGTGAGGAAAAAAGTAGCATGGAAAGCTTTGGAAGGGAAGAAAAGATTTGTAAAAATTGCTGTGATGAGGTCAATGGAGAATTGACTAGGGTGGAGCAGAATTGATTTGCTACAATGAGGGGCACAATTAAGATTAGATAATGTGAATTTGTAGTAGACCTAGTCAGTATAACTTTGTGACATTTTTTCCAGCTCCATTCAATAACACATGTGTAAATAGTAAGGGATAAAGAGTGATGGAATGATAAAAAGTATGATCACATTAAAGAATTTTACAGATTTTGAACATGAAAGTAAAACTGTTTGGTAATGGCCAAATCAAATGTATCAACATTCTTATGTGTAGCTGAGATGAAGGAAAAGAAAAAAAAATCATGACAGTGATATACACACACATATATGCACACGTGTATGTATTTGGAATTTGGTATATTTGAGGGAATAACAACATGTATGTCAAAATTTTCTATTGTGAATATAGGAGTTTCAGCATTGAACTAATTAATAAAAAAAGGGAAAATGTCCTAGACATGAGTAGATAATGGTCACCAGAATCTAGATTGGATGAGGAATTTGGATAGAATGAATCTCAAAGGAGAGGAGGTTGCTGAGTGATTTCTATAGAAAAAGAGTCTGGAAATGCAACAGAGAGAGGAAAGACTATTCTGATGTCCACTGGACCTAATAGTGGTGGGAAAATAAGGAGGTATAAGAGAAAGTACAACCAGTGTTAGTAAGTATGGGCAGGAATGAAGTGTTATCCAGGAAGAAGCTAGTTTTCAGTGAGTGCCAGAAGTCAGAAGAAGCAAGTCAAAGATGAAATGTGTTCATTACAGAGTAGGAACTCCAGAGGGCACAGGGGAGGGAGAGGTAGATGTAGAGTGAGACATTGTGGTGGGTAGGATTGAGGCGGATGGAGATGATGGAACAGATAGCTTTGCCAGTAGTTATTTGTCAATGTCACTGGGATAAAGAGTAAGAGAGGTAGGAGTATGCTTACTCTTGGGGAATGTCTAGGCATGGTATCAGTGGATGGGAAGAGCCAGTGAAGGTAGGTGAGTAAATTGATTCAATGTCTTTATAACCATTGACCTCAAGGTATCAGCATATGCCTCAGCTGAATTGTCTCTCCATAGGCAATACTGGTGTGTTAACTAGAAATTCTAACTAGCAATTTTTGTATCTAGAGTAAGCAGCACTAGGGCAAATATCTAGGGGAAGCTTCAGGAAATATGACCTTTCATCAACTTTATCAGCTTCCAGGATACTGTAAGTTTGCCTCCAGGGATATAGCTTCTCAAGGGAAGAAAGTACTGGTAGGTCAGGTCAGAAAGTAATTAATCTTGGGTACAGAAGCAGAGGAATGAAGAGAGGTGAGAAGAAGTCATCTGGTAGCATGCTATATTAGCCAATAATTCTTGCTAACTAGGTACTCAGCTTAATTGTTTCTTTGCTACTGAAAAGCCACAAATGTTATTAGTGCTGTCTAAATTTTAGTGTCCTAGGGTAAGTGTGCAGTAGCTCTGCCCTAGTTATGGCTCTGATTAGGGATTACTGGGAACCGCTTCACGTCATGGTTAGCTCCCACAGATTTCATTCTGCATCATCTAAAGCCAATTTTGGGGACATAGTCTTTGAAAGGACCATTAATCTCTCAGGGCATTTTCCATAAAATAAGGACTCTCTTCCCTTTCCTTTCTGAAGCCAAGAGGTAGGTCCTGATGCCATTGGGATCCCTTCTGAGCATAAAGGTCCATCATTCTGTCACTTAAACTACATGATGACCTTGTTAAGTGGACCTCCAAGGTAGACACTCTAGGGCCTTTGATTTGATCTCAGAGGAGTTTTGCTAGAGAAGAATCAAATTTTAGGGCTAAATAATTTTGTATTTCCTGGAGCCCAGCATAACCAAATTTCAAATAGATAGAACCCAAATGAGTTATGCATATAAAAGCTGCTAAGGTTATTTTCTATCTATTCAGAATCACACCATAAATGATACTTTTTTTAATGCAACTTCTCTACATTACATTAAGATTCTGCCCTCATTAGAGCAATCAATATTCTTATGAAAGTCTTTTTAAATGGATCTCTGAGGTCATCAATGTGGGTCCTCTCTCCAATAATGCAGATTTAAAGCTATTCAGGGTTTCTCATCCTGTGTGACTCATCCATGTACCCCCATAAATCTGCATTATGTCCACCAAACATACTGGAGACCTACCTCTTGACAATGATCAGACACCACATTTAGACTCTAATATCACAGCATCCTGTGTGCTTTATGAGTAATTAGAAATGTCACTAAAGAAGGCAAAGCTGAGATGAATGGCTTCAACCCAACCAAGTATACACAGAAGTCTATAGTGTGGATAACACAGTTTTGAGAGCATTGAGAGATCAGTTTTCAAAGCATTACAACTGCTGACATTTATAGAGAGATTTGCAAAATGTTTTATAGATATCACATTTGACTCTTGCAATAAGACTGAGAAGTGGGTACTTATATCATTGCCATTTTACATATGAGGGTCCAAGAGGTTAAGTGATTTGCCAAAGGTCAAAGAACTAATATGCATCTGAGGCAGGATTCAAGCTTGTGTCTTTGTGACTCCAAGTTCAGTGCTCAATATAAAACACCATGGTATCTCTTAGGCATCTGAAAGGTATTTGAAAAAGGAGAAAAATACCAAAAGCTTGGGGAAAAACTCTCAGACATAATGATTACAAAAAAAGATGACTGAATGAATATTAATGTGAATATTAATATCTCCTGACCCATATGCCTACTTTCCTATCTCCACAGAATTTTTTTAATGAAGATAATCTACACCCACATGGCACCCTTGATAAAGGTAGAAGAAGAGAACAAGCAGGATTTTGCAAGCAAAATTCAATAGTAGCCCATGACTTTGCAGTCATATCATTGACTTTAGTGATACAAAAGAAAGAAGGTTAAAAATGAAAAAGAAAATGTAATGATGCCAGCTCCCTTGGAAAAGTTATTCAGGAAATAGTGATGTGTGTGCATGTGTGTGTGCCTTTTTAATAAATGAAAGAATGAACTCCTCTGTGCCTACCTAACCACTGTGCCTTTAATCATACTAGCTGTTTACTGACGGGTCAGATACTGAGTCTAATGAGTCAGTCTGGCAGTTTTAAATGTTCATAACTGGCCTGGTTTCTAGACCACTCTGAAATAGAAGTTTGGGATTATTTAGATATGAAAACACTGTCCACAGTCACGAATGTGATGATACCCACTTGTAGCAAAAATAATTTTCCTTTACTAAATCTTTATTGAAGTTCCCCCTCTTGGTTCAACTTTGACCAGTCAGTGACAAGGTACCTGGCCCATGGTAAATGCCACTCAATCACAATGTTCCTGCTTGCTTTCCAAGCTCATCAAACCCTTGTAAGATGACTGAGAACAGCCACAGTGGTGGATCATTTAAGGAAAAGGAACTTCCCAGATGACAGCCAAGAGCCTCAGTCAAAATCAGCCGCAATTGGCACCTCATTCTCTCATTGTAGTCCAAGAATCAGCCAGTGATTTTTCACTGAATTCTCAAAGCTAGGGTTCTTGAATGTCCTTTTCTCCTTGAAAATAACTTGAGTGAAATTACCACAAGTAAATAGGATACATGCTTGTATATTTATGCCTTGATATTTTGGATTAATGAATAACTAGCTGACCTGGCCAGAGACCCATAACCCTCAGTGAAGACATGGCATGGGCCTCCAGGCCCAATGGTTTATTCTGCTAGGGAACCTTGAGAATTATCTGTCTCCTCTGGGGCACCATGCTTGATTTTCCATCCAAGCAACGGATCCTTTAGGTAGGGACCTTCATTGCACTGTACCAAAGAGCTAGGGTCCTAATGATGATTTTCTTTCTGCCTTCGACAGACTATCTCATTTATTGCTCCATTGAACATTTCATTGTGTACAGTGTTTGTTTATGAGTGAATGGACTGGGAAGCATAAGAAAATGAATCAATGATGCACTTGTAATCAATACTCAGTTCTCCTCCACAATTTTCACAGAAGCTCCCAGCCCTCCATTAGCAGTCATAAACACATTACTACAATAAATAAGCACATAAAGTTTGATGAAATCCAAATTGGTAAAACATGTCGATGTATCAGGAATGTAAAGTATGTATATAGGAAATGGAGCCATTGGTAGAGTGCTGCTCATGACCTCAGAAAGATCTGAGTTCTAATTCTACATCTGAAACTTACTTTCTTTGTGATGATGAGGAGGCATCTGTGCCTGTGGTAATTCCTTAGGATACATATCCTAATCCATAGACGAGTTGCTTTCTGCCAGATTTCATATGGTGATGGAATTATAGATCCTTCCCACGGAACATTGCATAAGTAAGATTTTGATTCAATGAATACCATTACATAAGGCTTAACTACTTCAAGAATTTGGTTTTGCCAATATAAGTAATCAGTCAATTAACAGACCTATTTTAAATACCCAGTGTGTGCCATACCAAAACAGAGAGAGAAAGAGAGAGAGAGAGAGAACAAAAACAATCAGTCATTTGCATTATATAAATCTTTAAGGTCTAAAAAGCATTTATATACATCCATAATTTGAGTCACATTACACATTTGTGATGAATGGACTGTTGTTAGTCATTTTTAAATTATGTTTAACTCTTCATGATCCCATTTGGAGGTTTCTTGGCAAAGATACTGGAGTGGATTGCTATTTCCTTCTTCAGCTCATTATCCAGGTAAGGAACCGAGGCAAACAGAATTAAGTGACTTGCCCAGGGTGACATCTGGTAAGTGTCTGAGGCCAGATTTGAACTCATGAAGATGAGTCTTCCTGACTCCAGATCTGGTACTCCATCCACTGTGCCACCTAACTGCCCCAATGAAGAGACTACAGATATTCATAACACATATGAGGGAACTGAGTCTCAAAGAGATGAAGTGCTAGCCATGATCACCTATATAAATAAGTATGAGAAGCAGAATTCGAAACTGCATCTGCAGAATCCAACTTTAGAATAGTTTCTCTACTCTGAATATGTATCACCCTGTGGCCAATCTGGTGATGATGATGATGATGATGGTAAAAATAACTGGCATTTATATAACAATTTAGGGTTTACAAAGCACTTTACATATGTTATCTCATTTCAACCTCACAAAATCCCTTTGAGGTAGGAGCTATTTTTATCCCCATTTGACAGATGACAAAACTAAAACTGAGAGAGGTTAGATCCCAGGGTCACGTGGCTAGTAAGTGGCTGAGGCAGGACTCAAACTTGAGTCTTCTTGACTTTAAGTCTAACATTTTGTTCTAGCTGGTGATGAGCTTCCCCAAGATTATCCAGTCTAGTCCTCATGAGATTTGTTGTCCTTTGTTTGACCTGTATGCAAAACCTTACTGACTTGGTAGGGCTTTCCAGAGATTGTACTCTGATTGCAATGTTTCTGGGGACCATGGGTCATCTATATACCTCAATAAAGCAAAATAGGAGGGTTTTGGTGGAAGATCTTTATAATTTCCATATCAGTATACCAGGATTATTTTGATGCTAATACCTTACACTTTATTTTGAGGGCACTGTAGTCTCATTTTATTTTTGCTACAGCCCATTGAAGTAGACAAAGTTAATATTATTATCCCCTATTTGGTATCTGAATGAATGAAAAAAAAAGATTAGTTAAGTCCTTACAATGTGGGACAGCATGATTTGATAGAATGAGACCTGAACTCAGAGCCATGGAGGCCAAGTTTCAAGTTCCATCTTTCATACATGCTGGCTATATGACCCTAAGCAAGTCACGAAAACTCTCTATATTCTAGATGGCATGGAAGGTACTTACTGACCTTCATTGGTAGAGGATCTTTCTTTGAGTTTACTCCCTGTCTCTAGTTGCTCTAATTGCTAAGCACTATGACTATGCCAAGATTCTGTCTGAGGATACCAAGAGTAAAACAAGCTAGCCTTTGCTCTCAAAGAACTCACATTCTAATTGGGGAAGATAGAATAAACCTTGGAACTGCATTTCAGGGAGATTAGGTGAATGGTATGAACTCATATGGTTAGTCAGCCACCAAGCCACAGCTAAAACCCAATTCTCCAGATTCCAGAGCAATTTCTAGTAATTCTGAAGTCTTAGGCAAATACTGCAAAACACTGCACAAAGTCATCTGTAAATCAACTTTTCTTTCTTAAAAAATATTTTCCTTCAATTTTCATTTATATCTTTTGTTTTTTACATCAACAAAATTTCTGAATATACTACTCTCCAACACAAAAATCAGTTCAGCAAACCCACTAATAGCAAGTAAGAATAGTAGCCTATTCCAATAGACTTCCATTCTGAAAGAAAGAAGGGAGATGCGATTTCTCAACACTTTATTGAGATCACATTTCTTGCTTATCATAATAATATAAAATCAACATTTTAAACAATAATTCATTATATAGGAGCCCTTTTGCAGTGCTGCTGCCTGGATGCTATTGCTGGAAAAGGGACAGGGCTGGACCAAGGGACTTGAGTGATAGACGGTGTTGGAATCCCACTTTAGTGCCTTCATTACACTTCCTATGACATGCATATGAGCTCCTATTTGCTCCATGGTTCAAAATGTGTTGGATAGGGAACTGACCTATCCACTGAACCTAAGTGAAAGAATGGCTGAAGGTCCCATACTCAGAGGCTTTTTCAGTCACTGCACAGAGAAATTAGTCTGCCGTAGCTGGGTGCAACTGTGTTGCATGAGAGATAGTCCATCTACCAGAGATTCTGGTCTCATCCCCCACAGTGCAGTCAATTAATCCCAGATGCCCCTATCTTCCAATCCCCAAAGAAAGCTATATATGGCAGCCAAGGGGCATAGTGGTAAGAAAAGGTATAGAGGTGGTTGTTTCTATCAACCCTGGATTATAGCAGATATGTTGAACAGGTTCAGAGAGATAGGAGCAACAAGGGTGGGACCAACATGGTGGCATGGAAGAATTCAGCTCCTCATGGGGAAAGGGTGCAGGATTCCATGGTGTGATGCTGGTGGGGAAGCATGAGACTCTTCATGGATTGGACATTATCCAACTAAACTGTCAGTTATTTCCACCTGCTGTGTCCTTTAAATTTTGAGCTCCTAGGGCAATGTACTGGTTGCCCTATCCTAGTTATAGATCTAAGTGACTCCTAGTCCAGCAATCTTTCCACAACACCTTGGTACCTCTACCTTTCTGGGTCTCCCCTTCCCATTTCTTCTCCCTCTCTCTCAAACCTTCCAGGTTGTACTGGGAATATTTAAGTAGCAAATGAAAGAAATTTAAGTGAAAGAAGTCTAAACTGGAAGGAGTTTGATAATGTAGAGCAACTGTTAAAATGGTACATAACTATACTGAATTTTTACTGAGTCTTCCATGGTCTTCCTCTGTAATCTTTATGAATTAGCAAGCTTCATCCCCAGAAAACATACACCCCCTACCCTATTTTAAAACTCTCCTCATCAACTGAGGTGATAATGAAAATAATGCCTAATATTTACTTAATGCTTTATGCTTTGTAACCCTTTTGTATATGTTATATCACATGAGCTTCATAACAACTTTGTGAAATTGATGCTACTATTATCCCCATTTTTTTAATAGATGAAGAAGTTGAGACTGAAATAGGTTAAGTGACCTGCCCAGGATCACACAGCTAAGCATATAGATGAGGTGGGATTTGAATTCAGTTCTTCCTGACCCCAAGTCCAACACACCACGAACTGTTCCACCTGGATGTTTAGACCCCTTGGCCACTATTTCTCTTGCCTTTTTTGTAGTGTTGGTCTGGACCTTTAGAAATGTAAGGTCATGGAAGCTATATCTAAGAATAAGACTTTTAGCTGCCAATAAGCCTAATAGTTTCTGAAGGAAGGACTTTTATTAAAATAAATGAGATCCATAATCAAATTCAAATCTCTCTCTGTCTTTCTGTGAATTAGAATACAGCTATTAGAGAAAGTAACAGAATATTTATTCTTTCAAGCACCATCAGTACAGCAGAATCACAAAAACATCCTTTTTAAAAAATACAGTAACAGTCTCAGACCTCCCCACACATTCCTTCTCCTCTGTTTCTCCCATTATTTTGCTGCTTGTAAATACAAATCCATAGCACCTGGCTCAGTGCCTTGCCCATAGTAAGTATTCAATAAGCATCTGTTGAATAAATAAAAAATCTGCTCTATGTAAACAAATAACTGAATAAATAGAAAAGTATACACTGTGGCCATCAGCTTCTACTTGAAAAAGATTTAGATACAAGGTGACAATTTTGACATTTTGAGAATCTCATTAAAATGAAATATTATATTTTAAACTATTTACAATATAGTTAATGAATATAAGTCCTCCCCTTACCAGGGTAGCATTCTCCTTAGCATGTCTATTCAATGGAGAGGGGCCAGTTAAAGCCTATCTTATATAGACTTTCTTATTCAAACAGAGTTGGCATCTGTGCATTAGCAAAGCAGTGTATATGGGCTGCCATTCAGGAATAGAAATACCCTCATTATGGTGATTTGGACACTCGGACGCTATCTATTAGAACAAGGCAACAAAACGGCATGTTCAAAAAGCTCAGAGTCCCACTTAGGTATCAGGATACTTGGGCCTTAGTCCAAGTTTGGCAGTTTACTAGTTCTGCGATCTTGAACAAGTCACTCTTCCAGTCTATGCCTCAGTTTCCTTATTTGTGAAGTGTAATGGCCATGAAAGAACTCAGTAACTATAGAGAGTGATATTTGGATGTTTATTATTACATAAGCTATTATAATAAAAAGGTACATTGGTTGGCTTGGATGAGCTGTTTTTTCTTTGTTATAAGGAAAAGCCCACTGAGTGTAAGAGGAAGGACATATTTGTATATCTAGAAAATAATGTGTTGCAAAAAGAAATACATTAATAACACACAAAAAGGATGGCGTAGTGCAAATCTTCTTTGTAATTTGTCCACATAACACACCTATGATGAGGAAAGGGGTGGGGGGAGAAGGGGTATTTGTGAACTTGGTCCACGAGGAGTAAATATGCTCAAATTTCAAAAGCAGCAAGAACAAAAGTAATACAATTGAAACATCTCTTCAAGAGCCTATTAGCCTGAAAAGAGAAGGGTGCAAAATGCTTACGTATATCTATTGATTGCTTAACAATCTTTTATTAAGCAGTAACACCATGCCTCAAAACCGGGGATACAAAGAAAAAAGCAAAAATAGTTCCTGCCATCAAGAAACTCACATTCTAATGGGGGGAGGATGGCATATACATACATACTTTTTTTTGTATATGTGTATATATATATATATATATATGTACATATATATTCACACACACATACATAGATATATAGATATATAGATACATAGAAAGAGAGCTAAATAGAGAGACAGAGAGAGAGAGAGAGAGAGAGAGAGAGAGAGAGAGAGAGAGAGAGAGGGAGAGAATAGATGGAACTAAGCCTTTGAGGGGAAGACCCTTGAAGACAACAGAAGACAATTTAGGTTTGGGGAGTAGACTGGGAAAGGCTTTATATAAGATAAGATAATTGAATTGAATCTTAAAGCAATTTAGGAATTCTGAAAGTTGGAGGTTATGAAGCAGACCATTATGGACCCAGAAGTTAACAAGTACAAAGGCACACACATGTGAGATGGAGTGTCATGTTTGAAGAATAGCAAGTAAGCCTGCATGGCTGGACTTCAATGTACTCACCGAAGGGAGTAATAAGAACAATTAGAGGAAGTGAAAGAATCAGGTTGTAAAAGAAAAATAGATACCAATAAAGAGTTTATAGTTGATTCCAGAAGTGAGAGGGAAACATTGGAGTTTATGGAACTGGAAAATGACATAATCAGAAATAGTGTTTCTGAAAATCACTTTGCCAGGAGCGTCCAGGATGGATTGTGAGGATGAGACACTTGAGTGAGAGAATCCACTTAGAAAGGTATTTTGAGAGTCCAGGCAGAGGTACTGAGGGCAAGAACTAGGGTGATAATTGTGTGAATGAGAAAAGGATGTGGGGGACAGATGTTACGGAGAAAGAAATTATACTGCTTGGCAACTAATTAGATATGTGGGGTGAGTGAGAGTGAGTAGTTGAGGTTTTGAGCCTGGGTGACTAGAGGGATCAGTATGCTTGGATTTTTGTTGTTGCTTGTTCATTTGTTGAAAGGAAATGATGAGTTCTGTTTTGCACAAATTGAGTTTGAGATGTCCACTTAACATGCAATTTGAAATGTCCAATAGGCAACTGGTGATGCAAGATGAGTTCAAGAGAGAGACTAGTACTGGATATGTAGATCTGGGAATTTTCTGCCGAGAAATGATCATTGAAACAATGCACGCTGATTAGATGACCAACTGAGTGAATAGAGAGAAAAGAGAAGGTAGCCTAGAAAAGAACCTTGGGTTACAATCATAGTGAGTAAGAGAGATATAGATTAACATTCAGCAAAGGAGCAAAGGAACAGTCAAACAGGTAGCATGGGAACAAGAAAGCAGAGTCCCCAAAACTCAGAGGGAAAAAAAAGGATCCGGGAGAGAAAGTGACCAACAATATCCAGTGTTCCAGAGAGGTCACAAAAGATGCAGTCAGAGAAAATTATATTAGATCTGGCAATTAAGAAATCACTAGTAACTTGGAAGATAGTTGTATCAATTGAATGATGAGGTTGGAAGCCAAATTGAAGAGGGTTTAAAAGAGAGTGAGAGGAAACGAGAGGATGTGCTGGATCCAGCTCCACTTGGCTCAGGAGAGCCAATTGTAAAATTTTTAGTGTGAGCATTTGCACCTTGGAAATTGGCAAAAAACTACTACAAATCAGAGTTTGATATATTGTTTTATTGATTAACTAGACAAGAAAGTGATGGAGAAAATGTTAATGCAGATTAAAATTTTAAAGTATGTCAAGCATATTTTTTTTTTAACCAGTATACCTCTGAAGGAAGGGCAGTGAAGACACTGAATACATATGCACTTTTTAAGGAGTTTAACTGAGAAGAAGATGTATAGCTTTTGGAGACTGTAGGATCTAATGAAAATGTTTGGTTTTTGCTTTTTGATGGAGGACTCTTCAGTGTGCTTGTATGCATGAGGGAAAGTACAAGAGACTGAGGAAGATTGAAGATTAAAAAGAGGGAGAAATTAAGAGTAATTCATTAGAAAAGGTGAGAGGAGAAGGCATGAAGGATACATGTAGAGGACTGGCCTTGGAAAAGATGAAGACTAATGATGAGTGGAATAGTGAATCAATTAGGGGGTAGGAGGATTGCTTTGCTGTAGTGAAGAACCAGTTGAAATTAGATAACATAAATTTTCAATGAACCTAGTAAGCAGGGTTTTGTGATTTCCTTTAGTGTGTTTAGAAGTAGAAGTGAAAAGGGTGGTGAGAGTAATTCAGGGTTGAAGTCAGATAAAAAATGATTGGTGGTAAGACAAGAAATTTCAGGGTAATGTTAAACCGGTTCACCAAGGGGTAAAGATTGGGAAGAGAGGAAAGTGTAGGGACAACCTGGGAAAATGCTGAAGAATAGAGATTTCAGGACATAGTGAAGAGGAAGATGAAGGCATCAGAAGAGATGGAATGGTGGAAGAGTATGATCAGATTTAATAATGTCACAGTTCTTGAACATGGCAATGGAACACTTGAGTAATGGCAAGATCAAGTCTATGACCCATCCCTATGGGTAGCTGAGGTGGAGTAGAAGAGAAAGTTATGGAAGTTGTATATACTTAGGAACTTGGAAATTAGGCTCTTTGAAAGAAAATCAAGAGCTATGTTGAAATCCCCCAAAATGAAGGCAAAAAAGAGGAAAACTGTGAGTCAAGCATTGAACTTATTGAGAAAGAAATGAAAATGTTCTGGGGGGGTCAGTAAAATAATGTCCATGACCTGAATTAGGTGGTGAATTTGGATATAGCAAATCTCAAAAAAGAGATGTTTGCTATGTGATGTCTGTAGAGGTAAAGACTAGAAATGGCAATAGATGTTAAGGAGCATTCCAATTCTCTACCATGACAAGTGAGTCAGGGAGTATGAGTGAAAGTGCAGTCAGTACTGGAAAGGGTAGAAGGCATGTAGTCATCTCAAGGGGAGCCAGGTTCCAATTAGTGCCAGAAGATGGCAAGAGAAAGAGGGAAAGAGATGTAAAATTATATGAAATTGGTTTATTACTGAGCCAGAGTTCCAGAGATATAGTGGAAACATAGGGCAACTCTGGAGTAGTACAACTGAAGGGGTCAACGGAGTTGAAGTAGATTAAAATGGAGAACACAGCTGGAGTTGGTGATGAGCTGTTGTTCTTTGGCAGCCAGTATCATCAGTATGGAAGAATTAAAGGGGGTGGACATTTTGTTAACTCTGAGGAAATGAGTTTATGAAAGAGTATCAGTGAAGTTGTCTGAAGAAGGCAGCTAATTTGAAGGTTCAAAGTTGACCCTCAAGGTTTTGACCCAGACCTCAATTTGTGGCAGGAATGAGTGTGAGAGTACATGTTTTGGACCAGAAAGCTGCTCTGTTCTAGGCCATTTCAGGACAAACTTAACAGTTTCATAATACTCTGGGCAGCCTAGGGAAGAGTCAGAAGATGGTATGTTCTAGGCTGGTCTGGAAGCCTACTGAGAAGTCAACAGCTGGTATGTCCTACCTCACTTCTACACAGGGCTAAGCTGGACATCACAGCGATAGATATCTGTCAGATTTGCAGATGGCACAAAGCTGGAAGAGGTAGCTTTTCACAAGGAGACTGTGAAATAACCTTCCCTGAGGATGTTCATTGGTCTGAAACGGTTTGGTAGAGAACTGACTTTGCTGGTTCATAAGGAATCTTCTTTGATAAGTAATTGTCCAGAATCTAATTAAGATAATAAATGTAGAACTAGAAGAGTCTTCATCTAGTTAAAAATCATTATTTTACAGATGAAGTAACTGAGGCCAAGGATGTTGTGACTAACTCAGGTCATAGAGCGGTGGGACTTGCACCCAAGTACTTTAATTATAGAGTCAATACTTAATCAACTGTATCACAGTACCCTCCACTTTGCTTTACATGTCTTGTTCTCACCAGTGCCATGCTTCCCAATGACTTTGCCTGGACATATTTCCAACAAATTCTAGGGCTTCTTGTATTTTGTTTCATCTTTTTTTAGTTATTACTCTTTGAACTATGCTCTCCCTTTTACCTCCCTCCTCACCCCATTTCAATTTCAATTTTATTTCCAAGCACCTGCTCCCTGTCTCCAGGTAGGCTGTGTGAAGAGGACAGTGACAAAATTTTATTTCCTTCAATTTTGTCATAGGCTCACAAAAAGGTTTTTATAACTGCTGGACAGGGATATGTGTGTGTGTATGCGTTTATTTGTTTTGAAATCAAGTCAGTACTTGGATATTTGTGTATAAGTACCCACCATTATCTTTGTAAACTCTCTAGCATCCTTTAAAGTAACTAGGTAACTTTCCCAAAGGATCCCTTTAAAGCTTCTCTCTTCAACAATCAACTCTAAATGACAAAGTGAAGATATTTGATATTTTGGATAAAAGTGAATCCTAGAGGTATTGGTTTACTCTTTAATCAGTGCCATGGGGCATGAACGGAAGCTCCTGTGCTCCATCCTACTTCCTATTTTCCCTTTTGTTTTGTGAGGCATCACAAGTGAACATTTCCTATGCTTACCACCACCCCATACACATCGAATATACTATTACAGAAATCATTTAAATTCCTGAATCTTTTTTGACTTTTAAAAACAGTTTAGCTTGGGAGAAGTAACACTATTATCAATTATTAAGTATAAAAAGCACAAAGAATATTATTTCAGCACATTATTAATTCCTCCACACAACTTGACTTTTCACAATGCCTATTTCTGACCATACCCTACAAGGAGAAACAATCCTCTGGCATGGCTCTCTCATACCCCTGCTATGAATCCAGGCTTTGATGAAGAAATAGTTAAAATTTTCAATGAGAAAAAAGTTGGTTCCCTTTATCTTGAAAATATATCATAATATTTAGAGGCCAGAAGGATCCACAGAAGCAAAGATTATTAGGTCTGGAAGGGATCTCAGATACCTTATAATCAAGTCTCTTAACTTCGTCTTTTAGTCAGTTAGTCAACGAGCATTTGTGTTTTAGCCAGTATGCTAAATACTTAGGGGAGGAAATATATGTATATGTGTATACATATATATGTGTATGCATTTATATACACACATTTACATACATGTACACACGTGTGTGTGTATGTATTGTGTGTGTACATGTGTATATATGCATATATATGAATAGACATATAAGAGACAAAACCAATAACTGCCTTTAAGAAGTTTATAATGTGTAGAGATAGCATGTAAATAAATAGGTATCTACAAGATATATACAAGTAGATAGAATGTGATCTTACAGGAGACGTTTCCTGCAGCTGAAGGGAACTAGAAAAGACCTACTGCAAAAGGTAGCATTAAGTCTTCTAGTTTACTATCACTCCCAGATTTGTGTCAAATATAAAGCTAATAAACATGCCATATACAGCTTTACTGAAGCCATTGATAAAAATATGAAACAATATAGCACCAAGCAGAGATTCCTAAGGTACTCCACTGGAAACCATCTTCCAAATTGACTTCAAACAATGACTACTTTTTGGGTCCAGACTTTCTTCAAGTTCAAAATCCTACTAATTATAGCATTGTCTAGCCCAAGTGTCTATATATTTTCCATAAAATAACATGGAACCTTTTACAGTTTTATAGGTATATTATATCTACATAATTCCACTGATCAAATAGATATCCCCCTTCTCTCTAAGCAGTAACACAGAGAGCAATCTAAATTTTGACCCTCATCACTTCACCCCTGGAATATTGCTATGGCCTCCTATTTATTATCCCTCACTCAATTCTCACTTCACCATAATCTATTCACCACAATCCATTCTGCCAAAATGATGTTTCTAAAACACTGGTTTGACCAACCTCCTACTTAGTAAAAACTCTATTGATTCTTCATTACTTCTAGGTTCAAGTATAAACTTCTTTGGCATTTAAAGCTCTTCACAACCTTGTCCTTTTTTACCTTTCCAGTATTCTTACCAATGTGCTTAATAAATATTTGTTGATTAATCGATCTCTCCCCCAACCTCACAACTCTATTGTACAGCCACCTCGATCTCCTGTCTCAGTACTTTCTCCTAGCTGTCCCTGATATCTGGAATACTATCCTTCTTCACCTCTGCCTTTCTGGATTCCTAATGGAGTCCAAAATGCAACTCAACCACAACATTCTACTTGAAGCTTTTCCTAACTCCATCCTCCAGTGACTAGTATATACACTACAAAAACTATCTTGCATTGATTTTATATATCTTCTATATACATTTCTACATGTACTTGTTTTCTCTCCCATTAGAAGTTAAACTCCTTGAAGGCAAGAACTGTTTAACTATTGTTTCACCAAAACTTAGCACAGTGCCTGGAACATTGTAGGCACTTAATAAATACTTGTTAATCGACTATCTCCTTATTTACTTTAGATATAAACTCTTTATTAGCTCTCTCTTTTTTTTCCTTTCCAGCACAAAACTTGCAATCCTTGGCAGGGAAAAAAAATGAATTGAGAAACTACTCTTTCTCTGTGTTGCCCATTTTCATTATCCCATCCATCCCAAACAGCAATTTTATCCTTTCTCTGAGTCTGTCTTTTTCTTGAATATAGCTACAATAAAAGCATAGAAAACATCCCCCTCTAAATTTTTTTTTCTAAAAAACCTTTTAGTTTTCCCCACCAACTTGAGCTTATTCTGACCTTTAGCCCTCTTGAAACTATTATTGTAGTATTGTTCCTGCTATGCCACTTTGATCCAGAGATATCTACTATCAAATATATATTCTAAGGAAGTAAAAGACAGAAAGATAAAAATATAGAGCAGGAAAAGACCTCACAAAACCCCAGTCCAACCCCCTTATTTGTATAGATAGAGAATCTGAGACCCAGGTTGAAAGACTTGCCCAAGATCACACAATAAATAACTATCAGAAACAGGATCTGAACTCAGTTTCTCTGGCTCTAGAGTCAGCATTCTACCCATTGTACCCCATTGCCTGAAACATTTATAACCACACTTTTTATATCAACAAATAACTAGAGGATGTTTAGTCATAGCTCAACAAAATTCTGTATATGATTAAAAAGAAATGTTATTGTACTGTAAAAATATGAAGGAGTCAGAGAAACTAGGAAGATTCTGATGTGCTGATTCAGAGTAAAGTGAACAATCAATCAACCAAAAAGTATTTATTAAGCATTTGCTATATTTCAGGCATTAGGGATAGAAATACAAAGAATGAATCAATCCCTATATTTAGATGGGGGAAGACAACAGGCACATATAAATATATACAATGTAAATACATAGTTACTAAATCTAAATCTGTGCAAAATAATTAAATATAGAACAATAACAATAATTTCCCAATAACTACAATAATGAAAAGAAAAAAACATATAAATTCATTAGAACTCTCATCTTTATGGTAACCAATTGTGACTTCAGCATGGTGGAGGTGAATTGTATTTTCCTATTCTGAAAGGAATCAGAGGGAGTCAACTCTATATATAGAATGAGTCATATTGTGCCAGAAATTGTCAATCTGTTGATTGATTTTGCTTAATTGTAATCCGTGGTTACAAGGAAAGGGGAGTCATTGGGAGGTAACATCAATGGAAAAATAGCATTAGTAAAAAGCTTAGTTTTTCTAAAAGGAGATAAAGTTGGGTAAAACTCTTTGCAAACATTAATGCACTACGTAAACATTTGTTGTTATTTTTACATGCTATTTTACTCCTACTCCCCTCTCTGGAGCTGAGGGTGTGACATGCTACAGATATAGCTGCTGGTTTCCACTGCCATCCAAATGGAAAACTGGCCAAACACAAGGTAATAATGTTTTCTATCCTCTAAAAGAGGAGCAGGGAATTGTGGGTTAGAACTTTCTCTCTTCACTTTGACATTTACTGCCACAGCCCACCTCTGTAAGGATTAGCTCCAGCTCCAATCTCCCTACAGGATGGCAATAACAAAAGTGAAAATCACAGGTAATCAAATAACCTGGCTCCATCATAAAAAAGGTTCTTGACAGCAGTTCAGCCCATCAGAGCTGATTAAAAATACATAACATAGACCTGGTGCACAGCATGACCCCTTGGCAGGAAGAAAGGATCTCTCTGTAACCAACTCCTCTTAGCTTGGGATGGCTTTCTTGGGATGTGTCTCAGCTAAGGGAAATGACTAATTTAATTAGAGTGCCCACAATGTGAAGAGTAAGTGGATGATCATTTTTCATAGTGACTTCAAGGACATACTAACACAGGCAACTTGCCAGTTCCTTCTCTATGTGATGGTCAACGATCCTTCAATAGCCTGAGTTTAGGTTCTATTTCATTAGCTGGAGGAAGTAGGAAGCTTTCCTTGCCACTGGAAATTAGCTCTGCTGAGCCCCAGGCCAGAGAATCAGCACCTGGGAAATAAGTGCTACTAGGAAGTCACAGGAGAACAAGATTTTTGGCAAGAGGTCACTCCCAACAAAGTTAGGTGTTAAGTGGCTTAATAAAGTCCAACACTTCCTGCTTCGGAAACACCCCCTTTTCTATACATATTCTATGACCCACCTACACTGGCTTATTTACTGTTCCTCATACACAGCATTCCAACTTCTGACTACGTTTGCACAGACTTCATTTCTTCTGCCTCATCCCCCACCTCTCACACTCAGCTCAAACCCCACCCCCCTTCTTCACGAGGCCTCTTCTGATCTTCTCTCACCTCTATCCCAAGCATCATCCCTCTGAGAATACCTTCCTTTTACACTGTATATACACATTTCTTTTTATTTGTTTATATGTACGTAGTTATTTGTAAGTCGTCTTATCTATTAGAATGTGAACTCCTAGGCAGGGAAACCATTTTTGCTTTTCCTCTGTACCTGGCACATAGCACTTAATCAATGCTAATTGACTAACAAGGCAGCTAATGGCACAACGGATGGAGCACTGGGCCTGGAATCAGGAGGACCCAAGTTCAAATTGTGGTCTCAGTCACTTACTGCTGTATGATCTGGATAAGTCACTTTACCTCTGTTTGCCTCAGTCTTATCATCTGTAAAATGGGGATAATAGCACATCCAGTATTGTTGCAAGGATCTAATGAGATATTAATAGAAAAGTGCTCAGAATAGTACCTGGAATATAGTAGGAGTTATACAAATGTTAACTAATATTATTAACTGTTATGCATTTTGCAACCATCCCATTATTAGTTTTGGGGCCTGGAGAACATTTCCCAACCAGTATAGACATGGAGGGCCATTATTCCTAGACTGAAGGCATTCCTTTGTTACTGCCCAGAGCTGGAAGGAATCAGGGTTCTCTGGTCCACATGCTGGATACTGCTTTGCTAAAGGTAGTCAAATGCCAGGAATAGCTTATAGAGAGATAGAAGAATGTGACTCAAAGTTCATGGCTCTAATATTGAGATCTTTTGATACAAATGGGAGCATGTAAGCAAACAAGTGTGGGATTTCCATCCCATATGACTCAGATTCTCTAGGCTTGGCATCTGTCATTGGTATTCTGATAAGATAAATTCCATTTTTATCTTCTTCCATTCAGTGTGTGTGTGTGTGTGTTTAAGGATGATAAATATAGCTTCAATTAATAGAAGCTATTTTTAAAGAAAAAAATTAACATGCTGCTATTGATTGGAAAATTTCCTCCAGATTCCATATTTGGTCTAGTTCTGTGGGATTTAAAAATAATCTTTGGCTCTCAAGGAAATCTGCACATGAGTTCCTGGGATTTGGTCCATTGGCAATGTGATCCTGACCACCTGCACAAAGGGTCCCAGGGTTGGGAAGTTGGTGGAGGAAGGGGGCTGTAAAGGGGGTTGGAGAAGCTGCATCTCTTGCTCTACAGAAATCCTAATGAAGTAAGTGAGGCTACAGAAACCTATGCAGGGGAAGGAAATGGATCTGGTATACCTTTTCCACTCCCAGTCAACTTTACAACAGAGAGGGAGTGGTTTCTCTTAGGGTCATTAGATAAAGCATCTTCTCCTTTGAGGTCATTGCAGACAGCACTGGAAAAGCTCAAGCATTCTTGCCACCTTCTAGGCTATCACCCCACTCCCCAAATTTTCCCAAATTACAGCTCCAGACCTGCCCTATAAATGTGCAGAGTGCAGTGCTTGATACCAGAGGATACAAAGAAAAAGATAAATTAGTTTTCTGCCTTCAATGAGATTACATTCTACAGGAAATATACAATATGTATTGACAAAAAGGAAATATAAAATATATGCAGAATGATTATATTATTATAAAGTTTTAGAACTGGAAGGAACCTGAGAAATCACCTCATATGACTTCCTTGTTTCATAGATAAGAAAACTGAATCCAAGAGAAGTTAAGTTACATATTGATTGAAAGCTGGAAAGGTCTTTAGAAGCCACCTCATCCAACAACCTCATTTTACACATAGGGAAACTGAGGCCTAGAAGGGTTAGGTGACTTGGCCAAGGTCATACAACTGGAAGTAACTGAGACAGGACTCAGCCCAGCATTCAAATCATTGTGCCACCTAGCTGGTCTTACTATTGGAGGACAGGAAATGTTTTCATTTTTCCTTCTGTATCCCCAGTGTCAAAATAGAGTTCTTAGAACTTAGTAAGGTATTATGGAATACATTGATTAATCACATTTACACATGAATAGTGAATGTTTGTTCCTTTTCACTGGACTGAAGGAGGGATTAGAAAAGGGACCTTACATGTCTCATTAAGAGATAAATACTGTTTAATTCAATGCAACAAATATTTATTAAGCAACATTTAAGTATATGAAATGAGAGGCAGGTTGGCACAGGTCTACATGAGCACTGGGCCTTGGAGTCAAGAAGACCTGAGCTCAAATCCTCCCTCTTTTTGACTGGGTGATCATGGACAATTTTCCTAATCTCTTAGATTCAGTTTCCTTATATGTAAAGTTAGGATAATAGTAACTAACATCTTCCTCACAGGATAATTAGGAAGATTAAATGAGAAAATACATGTAAATTGATTTGCAAATCTTAAAGCACTATGTAAAAGCTAAATAATAACAATGATGATAATAATAACACACTTCTCAATGCCCTAAGCAACTTTAGTATTAGAAAATACAGGCAAATTGACAATATGCATTGTGAAGGAAGTTTCCACAGTGGATTTTCCCAAATTATAGCTCTAGATCTCCCCTATAAATGTGCAAAGTGCTGTACTTGATATCAGAGGATACAAAGACAAAGATAAACTAGTTTTCCGTCTTCAATGAGATTACATTCTACAGGACATATACAGTATGTATTGATAAAAGGAAATACAAAATATATGCAGAATAATAAAAAAGTAAATTCAAAAGGAAAAAATAAAACAATAGCAACTTTGAGGATCAAAGAAACCCTGCTACAGGAGGGAGTAGCTGAGTTGTGGAAGCCATCCAAGGGCACTTTGCCTCTGAAGGCAGAGGTGGACCGCCAGGGAAGACATCATATCTGGTAAATGCTTAGGTTACTCAGAGCTCAGGCCAAAGCTACACAAATTGCTTGTGAAGAACAGTGAGATGGGAGGGAAATGAACTGAGAATGGTGATTGTGTCAGAAGGGACTTTTCGGGTAGGTACATGGTATAATTATAAAGTAATGACCCTTATTTGGAGTGATGCATGGAAATCACTCTCATTACTTAATAGTCACATCTAAATGAAGCCCAGCATGCTGCAGGGATGAAAAAGGATCAGAGGTTTGGGTTCAAAGCTATTCGTGCCTAACACATGATTAAACCTAATCACCACAAACCTCCAATCAGCATATTCAATGTTTCCACCCCAGAAGGAGGCAACCTCTGTCTCCTCACATCCTTTTCTTCCACAATTCTTCGTCATGTCCATCTTATCTACTAAATCAAGAGTGGGAGAGGTGCCACAGTTTAAAGGTATGCAATCTCACCTTGTACCAGCCCATTCCTGAAATAATACTATGTACCAAGAACATTATTTTGTAGGATATAATATTCCCCCCAGCTTATTAGTAGCATTACCAAGTCAGCTGGCCCACTGCCTTAGTATGACAAGTCTATTTTCATACGGAAAAGAAAATTATAGTGAGATGTAAACATTTGCTAACTAAAGAGATATTATTATAGCTTGTAAATTGCATTCAGATGTTCAGTAAGACTGGAGCTAATGGATTTCTTGTGGTTATTCGGCATGCTAGCCCAACTAAGAAAAACTCTTTTTTTTTTCCATTTTTATTCAAATGATGTTTCCCTGCCTCCTTGCTAAATCATGGTGGTTATTAGCTGCAAACATGGATTCCTAAATTCCTGGGCTGGCTAGGGTGGGGAAGATGGAAGAGCTCAAACCCTCCTCCACACTTGTTAAATTTAGGATTGGCTTCAAAGGAGCTTCAAAGCCTTAGTGATCAAGAACTAGAAATAATCAAATAGAGGAAATTTCCCCCATCCCCTCACCACTTCCCCACTTACTTACCTTTCCCTCATGATCACTTTGGCTTCCTTGGTGTCCTCTTTTTTGTATTTCACCCAAACTTATTCCTTCTCTGGTGCTACATCATCTTTCAAGGTTGACTTGACTACACATCCTACTTCTCCCAGTCAGACTTTCATTTAAAAGAAAATATTGTTTTCAATTAACAACAATGAATTTTCTTTCCCTTCCAAATTTCCCAAAATTGAAAAAAGAGAGAAAATTCTTGTAACAAATATTCATAGTCAATCAAAATAAAGTCCCATATTGACCATATCCAAAAATATGTCTCATTCTGCACTTTAAGTTCATCATTGCTCTCTCAGGAGATGCATAATGTATTTTATTATCAGTCTAATGGAATTATGAATATGCATCACATTCCTTAAAATTCTTAGGTAGTTCAAAGTTATTTTTCCAATGTTGTGGTTACTATATAAACATACTCCTGATTCTACTCACTTAATTCACATCTGTTCATACAAGTCTTCCTAGGCTTCAATGAAACTACACATTTTGTAATCTCTTACCACTTAACGTTATGCCATTCCATTCATATACCATAATTTGTTCAACCATTCCACACTTGATAGACATCCCCTTAGTTTTAAGTTCTTTTCCACTAGAAAAAGAAAGCCTAAAAATATTTTGTAGCACCAAACAGATAGTAAGTGCTATATAAATGTCATTTATTAAATTATGCATTAAATTCATAACAGTAGATACTAACTGGTGACTCTCAGTTTGAGAATATATTTGTATTTTAACCAAGGTCTTCCAGAGATTTTGCCTCAAGCCAGAAGTGTGAATTCTAATAATTTTAGGCATTGAAGCAGAGATGTTTTGAATCCTTTCATCAGCCTTCAAGCTCTATGACATTAGTTACTGAAGTTAAAAAAGAAAAGAGAAGAAGCAGCCAGCTAACTACATAGGATGGACATTAAGAGGCGCAGAGGGAAAAGTGGTGATTTCATAATTAAAAGACTTGGGTAGGGATCACTAGTTGCATATATAACCTTGGGCTGCTCACTTCCCCTCTCTGGGCCTCTGTTTCCTCACCTGTGAAGTGAGCAGGTATACTAGATTTCTATGTTTCCTTCTAGCTCTTCACCTATGATCTCAATCATAGAGAGATTTGAGTAATCAAAATGGGATAGGGCTCTTGGTGGTTAGCCCATAACAAACCAGAGTCTGCTCACCTTAAGAGGTATGAGAAAACATGAAAATTTTTATTTAGGTTTTATTTTATGAAACACATCTCTCTCCTTCCAAAGCAGCCTCTGGAGAAGCATCTCAGGATTCTGTTCTCAGGAGCAAACACGCTAACTTAAATTGTTTTCTTCCCCTTCCTGGCCACCAAGTGGCCAACTCCAGGCTCGTCTTGCAACTCTCATTCTCCCCAATATTCTCCTCATTCATTGAGGAAAATCATTGAGATAGAACTGAAGGGGAATTGCATTCATATAGCACCTTACAGTTACAAAGTGTTTTTGTGTGCACTGTTGCATTTGATCCTGGCAACAGCCCCCATTCTGCTCATGCTGCCTCCCTCTCTTCAACAGAATTTGCTTGCTTGATGGCAGTTTGTACTTAGACCAGATTCATATTATAATAATAATTGCTTCTATACTTTAGAAAATAATGTATGATTTCATCAATGTGGGTACCCCTTCCACCAACACAGATGACAATCACATAATAATAGCTCATATTTATATAGCACTTTGTGGTTTACAGAGCTATTATCTCAATTGCTTCTCATAGCAACTTTGTAAGATTGGTAGTGTATACATTATTTTTCCCATTTTATACCTGAGGGACCTAAGTCTAAGGGAGGTGAGATGACCCATGTTTGTGGATCATAGATCATAAGTCCCCTAAAGATCATCTAATCTATAGATTCTTATCTATGTCTTATCTATATGTCAGTATATCTATATTTATCTCTCTCTCTCTCTCTCTCTCTCTCTCTCTCTCTCTCTCTATATATATATATATATATATATATAGCTAGCTAGCTATCCATCTATCTAGACAAACAACTCCAGTATCTTTGCCAGGAAAATCCAAATTATGTCACAGAGAGTCAGATATGACTGAAATGACTGAACAACAAGAAGTATATTTATTATGACTCCAAAAACCATTTGGTTCACTGAGAAAAGTTGAGAAGAATGGATGAGATCAGTGGTTACCTTTGGAATAAGTGTATCCTCGGGTCTTCTAATCTTATTCTGCCAGTATTCTTCAATAACCAGTCAAGCACCTTCTATGTGTCAGACACTGTTCTAGGTGCTGGGGATATAAGAACAAAAAAAGAGCTTACATTCCCTGGGTTGGAGACAACATGTACGTGTGCTGGCCGTGCCATGCACTCTCCTCCTAACAGGAGCAGGCTGCCAAGGTCACACCTACCAGTCTTCGAAGCCCACCCGGATAAACATAGAGACGAGCCGATCAGGAGGTGCAAGCACTCGAACTTAATTCAGAAACCATCACAGCAAGGCCAAGCAGGAAAGCAAGAGCAGGAGCAAGAGAGCAGGAGCAAGAGAGCAGGAGCAAGAAAAAGAGCTCTGATCCCTACCCCCCTTATATACCTTCCTAGCCCCTCCTCCTTGTCGTCCCACCCCTACATGGCACAGCCAACATCAGACAATCCCTCACACCTGTCCCTGCCCCATCTTGCCACAACCCCCACGTGGCATGTAGCCAACATCAGACAATCCCTCACACCTCCCCCTTTTTGTTTAATCAAGGGGGCGGAGACGGGGTCTCAAGACTAGGGCCTTGGTTTTGAGTGCCTCTAATGAACCTCTAAGAATCCTAAGGAAACACCCTAATATAGTGGGTAGTAACAATAACAATACAAATGCAAAAAGAGCCACAAATGCCCAATGGGCCACCAGGGAGGGGATAGGGAAAGAGGTATGCCCAATCCAATCGCCAAGGTGATGAACAACACCATCAGTCTCATGCTGGTGCCAAGTGTCAGATATGTTCTGCACCAGTCTAATTAACACCCGCAAAGCCTGGAGTTCAGAGGAAAGATCTGTCCAATGTCCTGGGTAGCCAATGCTATTTTATGAATCTGCTCCTCCAGCTGCTGATCAATATCAGCCTGCACTTGGAGGGCATGGCCGAATTTACTGGCCAGCTTCTCTATTTGTGAGGCAAGCAATTGCTGTCTGCTATATAAGTCCTGTATCTGGAACTCCTCGAAGATGGATGACAATGTGGAGTTCAGGGTCCAGCTGCCCTATAAGATGATCTCAGGAGTAGCCTCTTCCCACATCAGGATTTGTCTTTGAGCACCTTCTACCAGGATCCATCTCTCTACTCCCACCTCCTCCTCTTGCTGCAGTGTGGCCTTGGACAGGGGTGCCCAGGGCACTGGAGCTGATGCAACTGTGGCAAAGTCCCAATCGCGCAAAAAAGTGAAAACAGTTTACTCAGTTTAGTCATCCTAACTGTCTTTTCCTTCTGCTCTCTCTGAATTTTCTGTCATCTGTGTTCCTTCTCCCGGCCTTATTGTCTCTCCCGGGGCTTCTTCAACTCGTTTTGTTCTTTTTTCTGATACTCAGCGGCTCCGGCCATCAGGATCTGTAAGACTTAAATACCCCGGACCTTTCTCCTCAAAAGGGAAGTCTGGAGGAGGGGGCCGCCCCTCCGTGTGATAGGCGGAGCTTTCTTTGCTTCGCTCTTCCTTTCTTTCCCCCTGCCTACTCTCCCACTTCCTGTTTCTGGTGTCTTCCGCCTCACTTCCTGATTCTTCCTCACCACTGATTTCTGCTTCTTTCACTATTTTATATACTTCTCTCCCTAGCACCTCCTGATCCGGGACCTTAAGAAACATCTGTCCCATCTTCCTTCCCTCACCCTGTAGGCTACGGGGTCTCGTCTCTCTTCCTGCAACCAGACCAGCTGATCCGCGGGGCCCCTGGCCTATTTCCTTGAGCCCCACATTGGGCGCCACTTGTGCCAGCCGCGCCGTGCACTCTCCTCCTAACAGGAGCAGGCTGCCAGGGTCACACCTACCAGTCTTCGAAGCCCACCCGGATAAACATAGAGACGAGCTGATCAGGAGGTGCAAGCACTCGAACTTTATTCAGAGACCATCACAGCAAGGCCAAGCAGGAAAGCAAGAGCAGGAGCAAGAGAGCAGGAGCAAGAAAAAGAGCTCTGATCCCTACCCCCCTTATATACCTTCCTAGCCCCTCCTCCTTGCCGTCCCACCCCCACATGGCACAGCCAACATCAGACAATCCCTCACATGTACACATGAACAACTACAAAGTAATTGAGGGGGGCAGAGATTAGTACCTGGGAAAGTCAACAAAAAACTTAATGTACAGGGTAGCACTTGAGCTTAGTCTGAAGAAAACTAAAGATTCTAAGGGGTGGAGGTGAGAACAGCATTCACTCCAAGCTTGGGGAACAACCTGTGCAAAAGCAAAGAGGTGGAAGATAGACTATAACTTATAAGGCAAGCAGGTCAGTTTGGCTGGTAGTAAAGTGCATAAGCGTGAGTCATATGTAATAGGTCTGGAAAGTGAACCTTGAGCAATATTTTCAGGGAGAAGTTTAAATGTCAAACACAGCATCCAGCATGTAGTAAGTGCCAACTAAATGCTTATGAATGATTCATTACTTTTCCTAAAAACAATCAGGATCATAAGATTATAGTATTAGAACTGGAAGAACCTCAGAGATCAAGGCCACTCCTATTCACCATTTTACAGATGAGGAAAATGAGGCCCAGAGAAGTTACATGAATTGCTCAAAGTCACAAAAGCAGTGAGTGAAAGACTCAGCATTTTAACCCAAGACTTTTAATTTCCAGTCCATTACTCTCTCAACACACAGTACCTTTATGCCCCTCCAAGAAAGGCACCAGAGCTTTTTGAGTAGATGAGTGACAGAGTTAGACATATTCTTTAAATTTATTGTTTTGTCTTTTGTGTAAAGGATCACTTGGAGAGGGAAAGTGACTTCAGGTAGGGAGGTCAATTAGGAAGCTATCACAACAGTCAATGCAAGAGATAATGAGACCGTAATTGAGGATGGTTCTTTCTGTGAATAGACAGAAGAGGAAGAAGGCAAAAGAAATTGGGGAAATAGAATTGGCAAGATTTGGCAACTGGTTGCAAATGTGGGGCAAGGAAGAAATAAAAGATGACTCCAAGGTTTTGAGCCTGGGTTACAGGAAGGATACTGGTGTCCTTGGCAGAAATAGAGTAATTAGGAAATGGGGCTGGTGGGAGGCGAAAGAAAATGACTTTACTCTCTTTTGAAGATCATGCAATTTAAATCTATTATATTCTCCCATTCCTTCTTGTTGTTTTCCTGACCTCTAAGTCATTAGCATCTGGCTCCTGTTATTCTCCTCACTACTATTCATTTCATTATCCCGAAGGACCTTAACCGGGGTGTGCTGGAGCCAGCTCTAACTTTTCAGTGTAAGCATTTTCACTTCAGAGATCAGCAACGGTACAAATCAGCTTTTTGATTTATTGTTTTGTACTTAGCATGGTGCCTGGAACATAATGGATGCTTAATAAATATTGATTGACTTCTAGACTTAGAAAGTGTTAATAATGCATATTAAACTTAGTAGTGTATGTGCACATATTTTTTCAATTGTTAATATTTACCTGTAACACAGCCCTGTATTTTCTACAAACATTGCTTGAACTCAGAAAGGACTGTAATAAAAGGGTCAGAGAATGAAGTACTTTATAAAGTACTTTGCGAATCTTAAATTTTTCTCTATAAATGCTATTTTTATCATCATTATTTTTGTTGTTGATTCTTTGTCCTTTTTCTAACCTGTTAAGGTTGTGGGTGTTCCATAAGATTTTGGCCCCAACTCTTTTCGCTAATTTTTCTATACTCTCTTACTGGGATATATCATTCACTTCTAAAGCTTCATCTACTACTACATTGCATTGAAAGTCATGCTCCATTGTCACCGCATCCATAGAGTCTTTCTCTAATCTTTCTATTCTTCCCCTTGGCCCTCACATGCACTATTTTGTGTTAGTTGTGTTATATATAGAATCCCCCTACTAGATTTTAATCTTCATGAGGACAAGGACCATGACATTTCTAAACTCTATATTCTCCCCACCCCCACCCCAGTATTTAGTACAGCACTCTAAAATACTGGATGTATTTTAATCATTTTAATTGAATTGAGTATTTTTTAAAGCTATTTTGTATTCTACTAGTGATATTTTTGGTTAAATTATATAGCATGTATTTTAATTACAGTTTCCCCATCAGAATGCATTAGATCAATATTGCTATCCCACATTCTACTTGATTTTTGGAAGTGCACTTGATTAATTTGACATTACAAAAGCTTACAGTAAATCACTTGCCATTTCACCCAAGTGTACCAGGATAATAGCATAGCTACAAGCTAGCAACTGATGAAATGGCTAATCAAAGCCAAAAATGAAACTCCAAAAAGTGACTAGATCTATTGCTTTGTTCTTGCAGAACACATCGAGTTTTGAGCATCTGTCATCTTTTCCCCCTTGTATTAACACTTGCCAAAGCTCAATCTGTTTCACCTATATTCTGTATTTATAACATGAATAACCAGGTTCATAGATTCATGAATAGCTCACATGTGTTACTTTAATAACATATACATTCCTGAGGATATAGTATATTTAAATTTGGGAGGGGGCGAACAGGAGAATCAAGTAAATTTCACAGGTGATGCAACTTTTGACTTGGCATTTGATTCTAAGAATTCAATAAATGATATAATGGAGGTATGGCATGATAATCTGGGCACAAAGAGTAGTATGAGCAAAGACCAAAGAGTAAAGGGTTTGTGTAGAGGATTGCAAGTAGTCCAGTTTGGTTGGGGTATGAAATATGTGAACAGGAGTGTATTTCTTCAAATAGGAATATATTCTTTTCCATATACTTAAGCCCAGATCATACACTTAAAGCTAAATGGTCTTCATTGTGGGATAAAGTTAGATTGCTAAGATACAATGAGATTGTACAGTGCCTGTAATGCCAAAGCAAGGATTTATTGTACCTCAAAGGAACATTATTTCACCAGACTAGATTCGGACCTGTGAACTTGGGTTAAGTGATTGTGGGAGGAACAATATCAACCTCACCCAGACTAGTAAAGCAAGACAAGTCAAACAGCTTTTATTAAGTGCTTACTGAAGCAGCTACAGTGGACAGAGTGCTGGGTCTGGAGTCAGACACACCTGAGTTCAAATCGGGTCTCAGACCTTGGCAAGTGACTTAACCTCTTAACCTCTTAGCCTTAGCACAGGAAGGAAATGGCAAACCACTGCAGAATCTTTATGAAGCAAATCCCATATGGGATCATGAAGTCAGACAGGACTGAATGACTGAAGAACAACAAAGTTATATGCCACACAAGCAGCTAGATGCTGCCATAATAAAGCACTGGGTCTGAAGTCAGGAAGACCCGAGTTCAAATCTGGTCTCAAATGCTTATTAGCTATGTGACCCTGGGCAAGTAATTTAACCTCCTTCTGTCTTAATCTCCTCAACAGTAAAATGCAAAATCCCCATCTGTCGACTGGGCATAAGTAGTCCACCTAGCAGGGCCATTGCGAGGATCAAGTGAGATAACATTTATAAATTGCTCAGTATAGTACCTAGCACATACTAGGTGATAAATAAATGTTTATTCCTTTCCCCTTTCTTTTTTCTACCTCTTTCTTCATAGCATGCTTGAATCTTAGTGGAGATGGGGACTTGAAGAAAACACTTGGCTTTAGGTTTTTACCCTCATGCCTGTAATTGTCTAAACCACCTAGGAATAATGAATTCTCTTCCTAAAGAGCTCCAAAAAACCTTCCTTGGAAGCCCATATCAATATCTTAGCACTCTCCTAGTCAAGAAGTCCTTCCTTTCTGCCTAACTAAAATCTCTCCTTCTTTAATTTAACCTTGTTTAGCCCTTTCCAGACACCAAGAACAAATGTTTGGTAACAACCCCCAACCCTACCACTCCACCCCCACGGAGTAAAGTCCTTTATATACTCAAAGAAAGTAATAGTAATGCTTCAGTAATGAAGTCATCTTTGTTCTTTACTATCCTGATCTCCCAGTATTCATTCACATGGTAACCCACATGTAAAATGTTGTGTATGTACAGTATCACCTACTAGAGTATATTCTTTTTTAAATTCAATTTTATTTTCAGTTCAAAATTCTCTCCTTCCCTCTCTCTCTTCCCTATCTATTGAGAAGGGGATTTTTTTTATTATAAATGCATGTAGATATGCAAAACAAATTTTCATATTAACCATGTTTCACTTCTCCCCCCCAAAAAAAGAATGGAAAGAAACAGAAGAAAATGTGCTTCAATCTTTATTCTGAATCCATCAGTTCTCTTTCTAGAGATGGATAGCGTGTTTCATCATGATTCCTTTGGAACTATGGTTGGTCATCGTGTGATCAGAGTTACTAAATCTTCCAAAGTTATTTATGTTTATAATATTGCTTCTACTGTATATATTGTTCTCCTGGCTCTGTTTATTTCATTTTGCATCAGCTCATACAAGTCTTTTCAGATTTGCTGAAATTTTTGCCTTCAATTTTTTTACAGCACAATAGTATCCTATCTTATTCATATGCCATAGCTTATCCAGCCATTCCTCATTGATGAGCATTCACTCAGTTTCCAATTCTTTGCTATTACAAAAAGAACATATACACATATATGCACATGTATATACACACACACATATACACACATCTCTTTACTATATATGTGTATACACACAGACATACACACACGCAACCCCAGACTCTTTTCCTCTTTCTTTGCTCTTTTTGGGGTATAGATCCAGTAGTCAAAGAGTACGTACAATTTAATAGCTTTGGGTGCATAATTCGAAATTGCTTTCCAGAATGATTGGACTAGTCCACAGCTCCACCAATAGAGCATTAGTGTAACTAATTTTTATAACCCCTCCAGAATTTATATGTTTCTTGTCATCTCAGCCAATCTGATGACCCTGAGGTCACACTTAGGAATTGTTTTAATTTGAATTTCTGTAATTATTAGTAATTTAGAGCATTTTTTCATATAGCTATAGTCAGCTCTTATTTTTTCCTCTGAAAACTGAGTATTCATATCTTTTTACAATTTATCAATTGGGGAATGGCTTATATTCTTTTAAATTTGACTCACCTTTATCAGAGAAACTTTCCTCAACTGCTTTTCTTCTAACTTTAATTGTGTTAGTTTTGTTTGTGTGAAGGTTTTTTTTTTTAATTTTGGTAATCAAAACTATCCATTTTACCTCCCATGAACCTCTCTCTCTCATTTGGTCATGAACGCTTCTCTTATTCACAAGTCTAACAGATAATTTCTTCTATGTTCCACTAATTTGCTGATGATATCATCATTTATGTCTAAATCACATACCTATTTTGAACTTATTTTGGTATACAGCATCAAATGTTTGTCTGTGCCTAATTTCTACCAGACTGTTTTCTAATTTTCCCAATAGTTTTTTGTCAAATGATGTTTTCTTGCCCCAATAGCTGGAATCTTTGGGTTTGTCAAGTAGTAAGGTGACTGTCTTCATTTGCTTCTGTATATTCTGTACCTAATCTGTTCCACTTATAAACCTCATTGTTTTCTACCAAATTGTTTTAACAATCACTGCTTTGTAATATAGTTTGAGACCTAATATTACTTAAGCCATTTTCCTTCCTTTAAAAAAATGATTTTTTGGATATTCTTGAACTTTTGTTCCTCCAGATAAATTTTGTTGTGATTTTTCTAGCTCTATAAATTAAGTCTTTGGTAATATTTTGGTATGTCACTGAATAAGTAAATTAGTTTAGGTAATATTGACATTTTTATTATATTATTCAACTTACCAATGAGGAATTAATATTTCTCTAATTATTTATATCTGTCTTTATATGTGGAGTATTTTGTAATTGTGGCCATATAGTTCCTATATGTGTGTCTTGGCAGGTAAATTCCCAAGTATTTTGTAATGTACTTATTTTAAATGGAATTTTTCTTTTTAGCTCTTCTTATTGGGTTTTATTTGTAATATATAGAGAGATCAATGATTTGTGTATATCCTGCAGTTTTGCTGAAGTTGTACATTGTTTTGATTAGTTTTTTAAAATTAATTTCTCTAGATTTTTCTAAATCATCTGTTTCACGTTACTGTGGAAAGTGATAGCTTTGTCTTCTGATTGCCAATGCTTATTCTTCCGATACCTTTTTTTGTCTTATTGCTGTAGTTAACGTTTTAGTACAATGTTGAATAGTAATGGTTAGAATGAACATTATTGTTTCATCCTTGATTTTATTGGGAAAATTTCTAGTTTATCTCCATTACAAATAATGCTTATTCTTGGTTTTAGGTGGATACTACATAAAATTTAAAGGAAATCCCCATTTATTCCTGTACTTTCTAATGTTATTAACAAGAATGGGTGTCATATTTTGTAAAAAGTTTTTCTACATCTATTGAAGCAATCATATTATTTTTGTGGGGGTTTTTGTTTTGTTAATATGGTAATTACACTTACAGTTTTTCTAATATTGAATCAGTCCTGTATTCTTGGTATTAATCCAACCTGGTCATAGAGTACGAACTTTGTAATATATTACTGTAATCTCCTTGGTAGTATTTAATTTAAAATTTGCTTCAGTATTCTTTAAAGAAATTGGTCTATAGTTTCCTTTTTTCTGTTTTGACTTTGTCTAGTTTACATATAAAAACCATATTTGTTATAGAAGGAATTTGATAGGACTCTTTCTTTACCTATTTTTTCCCCACACACTTTATTTTGGATTGGAATTAATTGTTCTTTAAATGTTTCATAGGATTCATTTGTAAATCCATCTTGCTTTGGATTTTTTTTCCCTTAGGGAATTCATTTATGGTTTATTCAATTTCTTTTTCTAAGATAGAATTTTTAATGCATTCTATTTCCTGTTCTATTAATCTAGGCAATTTATATTTTTGTAAAAATTCATCAATTTTCATGAAGATTGTCATTTTTTTTAGGTGAGCATTAGTTGGGCAAAATAGTTCCTAATAAATAATTATTTCAACTTAATTGTTTGTAAATTCACTTTTTTTCATTTTTGACATTGATAATTTTGTTTTCTTCTTTTTTTTAATTGCATTAACCAATATTTTTTGTTTGGTTGGTTTTTGTCTAGGAAATGGGATTAAGTGACTTGACCAGGGTCACACAGCTAGTGTTTCTGGCTGGATTTGAACTCAGGTCTTCCTGAATCTAGGCCCAGTGCTCCATCCACTGCACCAAACCAATGGTTTTAAAAATCATTTTTGCTCTTTGTTTATGTCTTTCTTTAACTTTAACTCATCTAGGAATTCTTGTTGGGTTTGTCCAAGCTTCATTTTTCTTTGAGGCCTTGCATGTAGTTCTTTTCCAATCATTGTCTTCTGCGTTTATGTCTTGAGCTTCCCTGTCACCTAGTAGCTCTTTATGGTTGGGTTGTTTTTATGTTTGCTCAGTCTTCCAGCCTACTTCCTGACTTTGGACTTTATGTTAGCACCAGGCTCCATTTACTTCTTTTTTGAGGGTTGGGGTGGGATGGGGTGGGGAGAAATGTCTCACCTGAGCTTCTGCTGCTTTCATAACTCAGTCAGGAGGCTTGCAAGTTTTTAGTGCTTCCAAAGTGGTGTCATCTAGGAGAGGTCTGTTCATTACCCTCCTGGTCTGAGATCTGCAAATCCTGACCCAGATTTGGGTCTGTTGGCTTGTATGTAGATGTGTTTCAGTAGACTGTTTCTTGGTTTAGTCATTGTTAGCTTGCTGGGAGGTTCTGTATATTCAGAATGACTGAATGGCTGGCTCCCCCTTTGGTCTTGGTCTACTGCCCTGGTTTTTCCACTGCAGGTTTTTATGTCCCAGGATAAAGGTTAAAACTGAATAACTACTCTACTCCTCTACTCAGAGTCACACAGCTAAGTTTCTGGAGTTTGTTTTGCACTTAGTACTTGGCTAGGGCTAAGGTCACTCTTCTGTGCCCTGAATCTGTGACCCAGAACTGGGTAAAAAGTGACAGACCTGCTCCATAGCTCCCATTCCTACTCCCAGCTCTAGCTCATGGGTCCAATGGGATCTCTTTCTACTCCTGTGTCTCCTGCCCTGATACTCCATCTTGGTTCTTTTTCTAACTGCTGCTGTTGATAATTTGCTGGGTTCATAACCAACCCTTACCCTAATGTCCACAGACCTCTTTATTTGTCTCTCTAAGCTGGCTTGGGCTGGAAAAATTACCCATTGTGACTTTTTCTAGGCTTTCCTGGTCAGAATTTGTTCTGGTACATTTTTTTTTTTTTGCTTTTTGCTAGACAATTGGGGTTAAGTGACTTGCCCAGGGTCACACAGCTAGTAAGTTTTTGTGTGTTGTGTGTCTGAGACCAGATTTGAACTCAGGTCCTCCTAAATCCCAAGGCCGGAGCTCTATCCACTGCACCACTTAGCTGCCCTCTGGTACACTTTCTAGGATGTTACAGAAGAGGTGTTTTGGAAGACCTAGCCAAAAATGTTTCCTCTCACTCTGCCATCTTGGCTTAGCCTAGCATGTATTCTCCACAAGAACAGAAGCTACATCTTATCTAAACTTTTTATTCTCCCCAGACCTAAAACAGTACTTTATAACAATGCCATGGAAGGTGGGGAGAAGAATAACAAAATTAAAAATATAAAACTAGAAAGAACTTCAGAGACTAGTCCAAACCTGTCATTTTACAAATGAGGAAACTGAGACTGAGTAACTTGCCCAAGATCACACAGGTAGTAAGTAGCAAAGCTGGGATTCAAACTCAGGTCTTCAGACACTAAATCCAGAACACATTCCATTGTACCACACGGCCTCCCAAACATAGTATAGCAAATGAACTTTGAAATCAGAGTCAATCTACTAGGTGATACATTTTAGAAAGGAAGGTTCATTTCTCAAAGACAATTCTTCCATCACCCCTCCTTCCCCTATGTCCCCCTCCCCATATCTTTACCTCTATCTGAAAGTCAGGCAACCTCCTTGAACAGATACTTAAAGAATGATTCTATAAAATGACTCCATAGGATTGTACAAAGTTTATGCCAGAGAGAAAATAATGCTTTGAGACATAAAAACATGATCCTGGGCAACAAATTATTTGTTCCTCTCAATATTATTAAGATTGGTCTCTGGGTGTTACTTTTTCTCAGTGATACACTTCCAGCAACATAGCTGGCTTTCATTCCTAACAAAGGCACTGCCTCAGGGTGACTGATTTATTGTGAATGAAATAATCTAGTTCCATTTCTGAGGTTTAAGTTTTTGGGGCTTGTGGTATGATTGATAGTCTGATTTTCGAGATTTCACCGGGGCCATTCTCTCCTGGTTGTATAAGGGTCCTGCTGAGGGATATTAATAGGGCCTGTGGAAAGAAAGCTTTATAAATATAAAGCAAATTTAGATAAAATGAAATAAAAATGACTCTGTAAACACGTGAAACAGGGAACAAGTGAGATACGACAGAGCCAGGCTCCGGAACTATCCCTCTCATGGCTTCATTTGTAAGGTTTGCAGTCATCAGAAGAGCCTACTTAAAACACATTGTGATGACCCAAATTAAATTAAAAACTCATTTAACTAGAAACCCTGATTAACTGGATGATTTTTGCTGTATTCTATTCTTAGAAGAAGGAAGAAAATATGAGTAAACACATTCATACTAGGAACTGAATTAAAAAGAAAAAAAATCTAAGGGTATGATACAGCCTCTATGTATTTCCACATATTTTACATATTTATTTTCAGACCTGTACAACTCAGACTGATGTTAGGAATGATAGCCTTCAGTCATTGATGTAACTAGGCCGGGCCAACTAAGGCTTTTTACAAAGGAACCAAAATTTAGAGGGTATAGAGATTGAAAATACTATTTTTTTAATTATACAATTTTAAAATTTGCTACCTTTATATTTTGACAGAACTTTTACTCCTTCACCAACATAGAGACTAGTTAACAAGAATAATTAAAATAGTAAATTTATAGATGACAATTCTTTGTCCAAACAGCTACACATCAGATAACCTCCTCCTTGGTTCTTTCTTGCTCTTTTCCTCCCTGTGATTTTCTAAGCAAGGGTCTTGTAATGTTCTAGGGTCTCTACTCCTCTGGGTCAGCATCCCAGGGTCCCTCTCTGGTTGAGTCAAGGATATTTTCAGTGCTGTTTGCTTCAGGTACAGAAAGTGCTACTTATAGCTCTGTCCCGTGGCCTTCAAGAGCCTGATTTAACAAAGATTAAGTGACCTCTCCCCTCTGAACCTCAGTAGTACCATTTTGGAACCTCTTTTCTGGCACTTGTACATCTTATACTATAGTTATATGAGCATATCATAGTTTTATCTTTTCTAGTAGACTTCATGTTCCCTGAGAGCATGGTCTATAGCAGGGGTGGGGAACCTATGGCCTCAAGGCCTCATGTGGCCCTCTAGGTCCTCACATGTGGCCCTTTTACTGAATCCAAACTTAAAGGGCTGCACTTGAGGACTTAGACGGGCACATGTGGCCTCCAGGCCTCAGGTTCCACACCCCTGGTCTATAGCTTATTAATTTTTTGTGCTTGTATTGTAGAGCCCTCTCTATTCTACACTGCCTCTCAGATAAAGCAAGATGGCAACTGAACTCTGCAGTCAGAATCAATCCACTAAGTGGATTTCAGAAATGAAGGCTCATTTCTCATTGACAACTCTACCTTTCTCTCCCTCCTTTTCCTATATCTTCTTCTCTTTATCTTTACCCTTATCTACAAGTTAGACACCCTCCTTATAGGTACTGTATACTTTGTTCAAAGTGGGCATTTTCTAAATTCTAAAGCATTAGGACTGGAAAGAACCTTAGAGATCATCTAACTTCCGTTTCACAGATGAAGACTCAAGGCTTAAAGTTTGCTCACTGAATAAAGGAATTTATATTTAACGAAAGAGTCAGTTATATTCACCACACTATACTTACTGAGACAGGAAAATGGAATCTGCTTTTGGAAGTAGAAATCCTTCAATTTGGAAGGTTTTTCAACAAGTTTTGAAACAAAACAAAACTTTTACCTTTGGTCAATGAGAAAACCCTACTACCCAGAACTCTCTCTTTCCCCCCAAAATATAGTAGACTGAAGTTTTGTATCTCTACAACTTTATATATTTATAGTTTTTCCCTTATATGGCCTCCTTCTTTTGACAGGTGGGCCCATGAACTTTTCCCTTAGTTGAATACTGCAGGTGGGTGTGTGAAAGGTGGGATAGGTAGTCCTCCAATCTTAAGAATGTAACCTTCTCAAAGACTAGACTTTTATTCTTTGTCTTTGTATTCTTTGTACCAGCCACCTAAGACAATGGCTTATCCATAGTAGGTACTTAATTAGTGCTAGTTGATTGATTGATATGATCTATAAAGTGTGTTTTAGGAATGCTCTTGCCAGGACTTGACACTTATAATTCAATCTACTGAAAACTTCATCAGAAGACACATTCTTGAGATGGCATTTATTTTGGGGGGAAGGAATATCCAACATAGTCCTTCTAAATGAAGGGTAAATAAGTTTTCGTCTTTGATAGGGATATTCTGCTTCATTCATCCTAACTCTATTCCACAGCATTTCTTGTAAAGTGGTATCTATTAACACTTCCTTATTCTCTTGCCTCTTCAGAATGGTTGAATGAGATGCATTCTTGGAATTTAGACAATTGGCACCCAGTCACTTAGTCTTATCCATTGGTGAAATACACGTGAGAAAACCAAGATAAAGAGAGGCTAACTCAGAAGCCACTTCAAATGATGTTATAATATCAATGCAAGTTAAGATTTCTAAATAAGTAAAATGGTTTTTAGGAGCCAGAACAAGGACTCGGATGGAAAAGTGATTTGAATCTGAGGAATAGGACATATGGTGAGTTGTTCAGGGTCCAACATAAAATGGCAGGAGCATAGATTTAGAGCTGGAAAGGACCTCACAGGCCAAAGAATCCAACCTCCACATTCTACAAATTAGGAAACAGGTGGTTGAAGTCAAGTCATATGCTAGGGTCATACAGCTAGTATCTGAGGCAGGATTTGAACTCAGATCTTTCTGACTCCAAGCCCTAACTCAATCCAAACTAGTGGAGGAATGTTTATATTGGGCCAAATATCTAGCAATGTTAGACTGTCTTGAAACTTTGTAAGCAAGTAACCTTGTAGCAAGTAACAGTTGAATGAAAGTTTCTCAGGATCAAAGCCTTTTCTAATCTGGAAACTACAAATATAAAAGAACATCGGACAGGTAAGGCATGGATGCCCATTGTGTGAAGGAACATTTAGTGGCTTGAAGGTAACCTCTAGATCACCCAAAACAACTCCTTCATTTTACTTATGAGGAAACTGAGGCTCAGAGAATGTAAATGATTTATTGCCTTGGCTACACAGCAAATTAATCCCAGAGATAGCATTAGAGTATAGGACACTGGGCTTCAGTTGGAAAGACCAAGGTTCAAATCCCATCCTGAGGCAAGTCCTTATCTTTTCTGTGCTTCAGTTCCCTAATTTGTAAAATGAAGAGAATGGACTTGGATCAATTTGGACAGGGGAACCCATCTCCACCCAGACCCCTCTGGTGGGTTTTCTCCTTTATGAGTTGGGTTACCCTAAACTCTAATGGAGAGGTACAAGTTCAGGGGCTTTTCCCCCAGGGTAAGACCTCATGCAGAGTGGATTCTGTTTATACTTTAACCAGGCCTGTACAACCTGTGGCCTGTCAAAGGATTTTGGGAGGCCAGCAAAAATTACTCTACATTTTTCAAGGGTTGCCTTAAATCCTATAGTGGGCTGCAAACAACCCATGGGCTTTAAGCTGCCTGGGGGCCACAGGCCTGCTCTAAACAAAAGTTAGGTCTCCTACACCTAAATCACAGAGACTTCCCCAATCATTCTTTAAACCATCCTCTAGTTAGTAGACTATTATTGCTTTAACTCTGTAAACAAGGAAGGGGAAAATGCCCATGGAGAAACATGCAAGTTTGTCAGTGACCTGCAAGGAACTTAGACATCTTAAGATGAAGCTTAGACAGAATATTTCAGGCCCAAGTTTAAAGTTTCATTTGCAAGGAGTTAGATTCAACTCAATAAAATTTCAGCATGGGACAGATTGGTCTCTCCCCTTTGAATGCCCAGATTGTATAAAATTCATAATTTGCATATCCTTGAAGAAAATAATGAATGGCAAGTATAACAATTTACAGAAAGTTTAGAAAACCAAACCAAGCTGCAGGTTGGTGATATGAATTATGCATGTTTTGGTCACATCACATGCATTCCTAATTACTCTGATGAAGGGGTTTCTTTGACAAAAAGTGCATAGTACAAGCTCTTAACCTTGCAGATGGAGGCTCAAGGGTGGGGCAACCCTCTATTCCTAGGATCAAGAATACTTCCCATTGGATAAAGGAGCATGTAGTTTGTCAGAGGTTTTTGTGGGGTCTTATAATCCTTACTGGGGCAGCTAAGCAGCACAGTGGATAGAGTGCCAGGCCTGAAGTCAAGAAGACTCAAGTTCAAATCCAGCCTCAGAAACTTACTAACTATGTGACTCTGGGAAAGTCATTTAACCCTATTTGCCTCAGTTTCCTCATCTATAAAATTAGCTGGAGAAGGAAATGGTAAATCACTCTAGGATCTCTGCCAAGAAAAACCCCAAAAAGGGGTCATAAAGAGCTGGACATGACTAAAACAACAACACAATCTTTACTATGGAGAAAGGGTAAGTGGAATAGAAGGATATGGATAGGAAGGAGGAGAGATGTATATGGACAGGCACATCATACTAGTCAGTATAAATTCTTCCTATTCAGCATAAACTCATGCTATTCAGTATGAATATTCTTCAATAATATAAGACACATCTCATTTAGGACATGGGGCGGCATTATGAGTGGAGAATGTTGCACATGCTATCAGACTCAGTGGATAGGTCCCATTAGTTTTGATTAACTGTATTTTTTTCTTTCTTTCTTAGAAGTAAAGGTTCATTAGAGAGAGGGTGTTGGGTAGAACGAGTGGGGATCAGGAAGATTATGCCTGGAAATGATTATGATGTAAAAGCATTAATAAAACTTGAAAATTTTAAGAAAAAATTATAGATAGACTAAAATAACATGCATCCATGTACCCCACTAAGGCTTGTTTATCTCCCAAAGTGTTCCATGCTCCCAAATTAATCCCTTTCCTCTTTCCATGGGTACCCATTATCACAGTGTCCCAATGGAAAGACTGAGTTTCCAATATAAAGAGACTTTTGGCTCAAAAGTAGAATGTAGGCTAATGTGGAAAGCATCCCAGCTAGGGGGAGGAAGACTGATCTCAGAGGCAGAATTCCAAACAGGACTGGCCTCCGAAGTTCCCCCAACCCCAAAATATCTTTATCTTTACTTCTTGAAATTCCATCCATTTTTTTTCCATCTGGAATTTTATTCATCACAGATTCATTGAGTTAATGAGGATGAGAGTTAGTGCAGCATAGAGAAAAGAGTGCTAGATTTGGAGACAGATCATGAGATCAACTCCCAGCTCTGAGGTTTATAACATTGGTAAATTGGATGATTCATTCAACCTCTCTGAAGTTCAATTTCCTCAACTATAAAATTAGGGTAGAGAAGGAAGTAAGTATTTATATAGCAACTTCTATGTGCCAGGCCCTGTGCTAAGCCCTTTTTCCAGATATTATATCGTTTGATCCTCGAAATAACTCTGTGAAGTATATGCTATTATCTCAATTTTACAGATGACGTAACTGAGGCAGATAGAGGTTTAGAGAATTGCCCAGGATTACAAGACTAGTAAGTCTTTGAGTCCAGGTTTGAACTCAGATTGTCCTGACTTCAAGCCCAGGGCTTTATCCACTACATCATCAGCTAGTTACCTCTCAAGGTCTTTACTGACCTTCAGTTTTAGTCCTAAATCTATGATCTTGTGATCTTTGCTGAAAGTATATTCCTCTGAGTTTGGGTTAGGAGGTGGAGGGAAGGATGGAAGAGTTATCACTCAGTCCCACATTAATAGATATTAGTTTAAATGGATTGTTTTCCTCTTACCACTTATTTGAGATTATTTGCATGGAAAAGAATAGGAATTTCAATGTGGAGGGAGGAAGGATTATGAAACTTTAAGCTCAAAGGGGACCTTACAGATCTCCTAATTCAATCTCATCATTTTGTAAGAGAGGAAACAGGCCTAGAGAGGTGGAGTAATCTGCCCTGTGTCAGATGAAATGAAGAGAAAGGAGTGCAGAAAAATGAAGAGAAGGAGTACAGCACAGGAAGAGGAAGAAGACCTGAAATCAAGACCAACCTCTGATACGGTGGGCAAATTTCTTTACTCTTTACTCACCACAGGATTGCTATGGCAAAAGTGATTTTGTAAAACTCAAAGCACTGTAGAAATAAGAGCTAGAATTACTTTGGGTCATGGATCGTTTTAGGAGGTAGGTAGGTTTGGAGAGAGTGCTACGGTGGGGATTTAGGTTTCGAGGAGGATACTAGGGACCTGGGGAGGGGGTAGTTGAAAAATATAGAAAGGGAAGTTGAAAAATACCCAAGACAAATTTGTCCTATTTAAAAACATTCTATCTGAGCAGCCAATTGCTCAGTGAAAGGAGAAAAACACTATTTCTTCCTCTTTCCTTTTGTACTATTCCTGGGAATCCCATTCCCAGGAATATTCCCAGAAACCTGAAAGTAGTACTGGGAGTAGAATTCCCAAGAGTACTCCTAGGAACCAGAAAGAATTCAGGGAATTACTTTTATTCTTCTAGTCTAGTTTTATTATGAATTGAATAGGCTTTATCTCTGGCATGCATAGAATCTTAAACAGCAATTTTTATACTTAGGGCAAGAAGCAATGGTAATAAAAGGTGAGAAAGAAGGGGAAAAGACTTACCAGAGTGTGGCTGGATAAAAAGAAAGAATATCAAGTTTTCTGAGATTCTTAAGAGAGATGAGGCACCCCTAGTATGATCCTGTTTGTGGCCTGTAAGTTTTCCACCCTGGGAGAAAAAAAAAATCCCCATCACCCCATCCTGGTTACACCTCTGAGTACACAGTATACAAATCTAATTACTAAGTTTTGAGTTATGTCTGGAAAATTGCATCCTGAGTCCCAAACAACTGACTTCCAAAGGCGTATAACTTATTCTAAAATATCTACTGTGTAAGTTCCTGGTCCTTTGAAAATGTTTTTCCTGGGTGCCTTTATACCCTGTCTTTTTTACTTTTGGTAGGGGTATTTTTGCTGTGTGTGTGTGTGTGTGTGTGTTTGAAATGAAAGTGTGAAATGTGAAATGGCCTTATTGGAAATGTTCTCAAGATTGTGAGGTGGTTTAAACACACACACACACACACACACACACACACACACACATGCACCTTAACCGGGATGCATAAAGTTTCGGGTTTTGTTTCGGTTTGTTTTTGTCATCTGCTCTTTCTCCCTTCTCTTTAATTTATAGTTATCTCTACCAGAAATAGCAAGTGGTTTTTCCCAGTCTTGTTTTCTCAAACACAAAGCAATCACTCAGCATCTATAAGATGCTTCTTAGGAGAGAAGACAAGGATGGATAATGTTATTAGAACATACATATTCAACAAGGAGGAACAACCCATGATTTTGACAGGCAGAATTTCATCATCTGATAACCTTGAGAGGTGGGAGAAGGAAAGTTTCACAAAATAATTTTTTGCAATTCCAGAACACTTTTAGATCTCTGAAAAAAAGACATTCCATGAGGTTAAGGAAGCATCATCAGTAATAATATTAACTGTTGCTAGGTACTACAGTTTTCCTACCTTGCAGAGGTTGGGAAGGGAAGGGTGGTATGGAAGTTAGGAGTGAGGCTTGCATCTACCATATAAAAGAACTGGTCTTTACTCATCACAAATGAAAACTAGGCCAGATCCCTACAGACACTTTCTCGAAGCTAAAACATGGCAGGGCAGGGTATAAGCAGCTGCCTGTGTACGGAACAGGATTAATGATGAGTGATGGTAGCAACAGAAATACTTTCGCTGGAATGGAGGTTAGTCTTTCTGGAGCAAGACCTGGAAACTTTGGGAATAAACAGAGCAAAAGAGGCCTGCTTCCTTCTGCCTGGAGACTTGTAATTTCCTGTCTTCTAGGAAGTAGTCAAGTACAAAAGCTTACTATAAACCCTTGTGGAGGTGTAGAAGACCCTGAGGGTGACGACTGAAGGCCCAGAGCCAAACACAGGGGAGAACAGAACAACTCATGGAAGGAGTACCACAGCAATAGCTTATCAAAGATTGGCTAAACCTGTGCCCTCTAGTTCAGAGAAATGCCTGTAGCTGCCCTCAAACTGAAGGCAGCAAATTATCTGTTACTACTAAGTGAAGTAAGCCCTGCTTTTAAAACTGCTGCTTTGCTTTATGAATTGTTCTTTTATTTGTCTTTTATTATGTATATGTGTATGTTTAAGCTTCTCAATCATTTCTGCATAGGCTTTCCTTGGTAATAATGACAAGCAATTTATCAAAACTAAATGACAAATCAACAATGTCTGCTATCTGGCAGTGCATGCAACATTCTACAACCATGGTCCCTTATGTCTCCATTGAGAAGAGTGTTATGCGTTTCATCTTTCGTTTTCTAGATTGTTCACTGCAGTTGTCTTTTTAATAGTGTCTACTGCTTTTTAATAGTGTCTTCATTTGTACCATTAGAGTCATCGTGTAACACTTCGTTCAAGTCTTCCCATGTTTATCTGAAATCCTCATTTTAAAATATTTCCATTACATTCATTTAGGATGAATTTGTTCATCTCACAATCCATATGCTCTTTCTAGTTTGCTGTTTGTTTGGGTCTTATATAATAATAATAAACAGCTAACATTTATACAGTGTCTACTAGTCATTTGATCTATGGGTCAGATACTATGCTAAGTGCTTTACAATTAATATGTTATTTGGTCCTTGCAACAAGCCTGAGAGGTAGGTTTTATTATTATCCCCATTTTATAGATGAGGAAACTGAGGCAGGCAGAGGTTAAGTGATTTGTCTAAGGTCACACAACTAGTAAGTGTCTGAGGCCAGATTTGAACTCAGGTCATTCCCGACTCCAGTTTTGGCCCTCTATTCATTGTACCACCTAGCTGCCTAAAGGGCATAAGCAGAAATGTTTTGTTATATACGGAACTTTTCTGTTATTGACTTTCTTGGAAGTATATACTCAAGAGTGAAACTGTTGGACCAAAGGGCATGAACAGTTTTTAGTGACTCTTCTCACAACATTTCAAATTGTTTTACAGAATTCCTGGACCCATTCATAGCTCCATTAATGAAGGATTAGTGTCTCTGATGATTTTCTTCCTTTAGACAGAAGCCTAATTTAGTCTAAGATAGCCTTGAATGTTGTTTGTGGCTTTGGATTTGATATTCTGTATATCCCCTCCTTGAATAGTGCTTTCAACACAACCCAGATTTAGCCTAAACCCTTTTCCAATACTGTTTGCTGCATCACTTTCAAAGTTGCTGTTACCTAATAGATAGGCTTCACCACCAAAATTCTCCCAGTTGGTTATCCTTAAACTATTTTGAGCTATTTACTCAACAACAAAGCATTTATTAAGATTCTGTTGTGTGCAGAACGGTGTGCAAGGAGCTGGAGGCAATACAAGATCAAATAAATCACCATCCTCATGGAGTTTATCATCTGGTAGGACAAATGATGAAGTTGAATTCTCTAGTCCTCAGTTTCCTCATCTGCAAAATGGGAACAAAGCCAGGACCTATTTACAGGATTGTTTTAAGGCCTGAATGAGATAATAAAGAAGTTCTCTGCAAACCTTAAAGTGCTATATAAATGTTTGGGGCTGACACTGCTACTGCTTCAAGGGGAAAAAAGGAGGAAAAGGAAGAGGAGGAGGAGGAGAAGGAAGGGGAAAAGGAGAAGGAAAGGGAGAAAAAGGGGGGAGGAGAAGGAGGAGGAGAAAGGGGGAAAGGAGGAGAAGGAGGAGAAAAAAGTGGTTCTGGTTACCCAGATTTTTCCCCAAGGCCTAGAGATTTTAAAGGCAAAAGTGTTTTCCATGCATTGCTTTAGCAGCATAGGAATACCTAACCACTAACTAGGAGACTAAAAGCTACTTGGAAAGAAATTCATTAAAGTTGGAAGCTATCAGATCAAGGCCCCTTTCCAGGGGCTCATCATATTGATATTGAACTTCATATGGGCATCTTATTGGTTTAGTCCACTGCAGCTCAGAACACCTGAGCTCAAAACATTCATCAGTCTCAGCCTCTCTGGTAGCTGAGATTACAAGCATGTGTCATCATTTCCAGCTTATTGTATTGTTTTTACATCATGGGTGACAAAGGTGATAGGAGATTCTATTTGTTCTACTTGTCCCAAGTCAACAAAATTGCATTTACCTTGACCCTCTTTCATTGTCAATAGGCTTCTGCTTCTACTCTTATGTGATTCCCAAGTGTCACACCTCATACCCCACCCCCACCTCCCTTCAAGGAGAGCTGAGCCTTAAGACTGGTACTTCTCTGTTGGACAGGATAGAGATGTATTTTAAGTTCTTCTCTGGGTAGCCCTTACTGGTAGAGGAGAAATACTATGTATTATAGGAAGTTTCAGGCAAAGACCCCTCCCTGGAACTTTTAGGTACTTAATTAATGTCATTTGAATTAGCAGCTTGAGATAGATTTCCTTTCCCTGATCCTTTCCATCTTTTAATCTGGTTCATCTGTCTCCATATATCCCAAGTCTCATTTATCACCAGCCTTTTCCCTGTACTCTTTGGTTGTGGGGACACAGAGATCCTAGTTTAGGAGACAATTCAAGACCATTGAAGCTATGGAGTGGATGATGCAGAAAATAGAAGACAGAAATAAAAGAAGATGTCATCTTTCAGAGCAACAATAATAACATTTTAAGTTGGCAGTCACTCAAGGGTAGATAGCACTGTCTGTTTCAAAGTACACACACTTTATGTAAACCCTTTGCATATTTTAATGTGAAACCCTTGCAAGCCTCCTAAAATATATATTTCATACAGCTGCAAATGTGGTCCTCAGAGGATATCTGAATGAGAATTGTCAACCAATCAACAAATATTTATCCAGTGTCTATCATGAGTTCAGCACCATGCTAAGCACCAAGGGATCATGGAAACTGCTATATTCTTGACATGCATATAGGCCCTAGAGGTTCAACTCTTCTATGGATTTTATTTATATCTTATTTACATCACACAGTTGATCTGAAAAAAGTGCTTTGTAAAACATGAAGGAACCAGACTTGTAATTTCCTTGGTAGAGGGAGTTTCTGGGTGAGAAAATTGCCTCTACCAGTGTAATTCAGTACCTTTTTTACATTTTATAGTCTTTAGAGAGTTGTCTGAGGTATTAAATGACTTGCCCAGGGTCACTCACACAACTAGTATGGGTCAAAGGCAGAACTGGAAGCCAGGACTTCTTGGAGGTAGCATAGTGGATCTAATTCTGGGGGGCTGAAATTAAGAAAACCTAAGTTCAAATTCAGCCTTAGACCCTTACTAGCTGGATGAATCTGAGCAAGTCACTTAACTTCTATCTGCTTCAGTTTCCTCAACTGTAAAATGGAGAAGATTATTGTGAGGATCAATTGAAATAATAGTTGTAAAATGCTTGGCACAGTGCCTGGCATGTAGTAGGTGCTTGATAAATACTTGTTGCCTTCCTTTCATCTTCTTGGCCTTCAGGTCCACTTTCTGTCAACTATGACACACTTTTTTTTTGTTTGTTTTTTGTTGTTGTTTTTTTTTTTGAGGCAATCAGGGTTAAGTGACTTGCCCAGGGTCACACAACTAGTAAGTGTCAAGTGTCTGAGGCCGGATTTGAACTCAGGTCCTCCTGACTCCAAGGTCAGAGTTTTATCCACTGTGCCATCTAGCTGCCCCTATGACATACTTTCTTACAAAATATAAAACACTTTATAAATACGAGATATTATTATAATGATCTGGGGACTAAAAAACTCTCCCAATAACCCGGAAGCTGAACTCTCCTATACTTTTTTCTCCCTGTATTAGAATGTGAGCTCCTTAAAAGCATACATTTTCTTACTCTTCTCAGCATATCCTTTGTGCTTAGCAGTGTACTTTGTACATAAGGTCTTAAAAAGTGCTTTGAAATTAATTAAATCATACAATAGAGCTTGTGTCATATCTCATAGTGTAGGAAACTGAGGGCCAATAACAGATATGCTGACTGGATTTGCCAATTCCTAGCTAGCTGGGCCAGATTACAAAGCTGTTGATTATTAATCCATCCTTTATCTCCTTCAATAGATAATTTCAGTCTTGAAACTTTACATCTTTCTTATGTGAACATTTCTACACCTTGCAATTTGAAAGTGAGCAGTGATCTCTTTCAGGGGTGAGGAACCTGTGTCCTTGAGGCCTCATGTGACCTTCTAGGTCCTTAGGTGCAGCCCTTTGACTGAGACCAACTTTTACAGAACAAATCCTTTTATTAAAGGGATTTGTTCTGTGAAGTTTGGATTCAGTCAAAGGGCCACACTGGAGGACCTAGAAGGTCACATGTGGCCTCAAGGTTGCAGATTCCCTCCCCTGTATACAGGAGTATATGTATACCCCCAAGAAGATTTTTCAAAAGAAAGATCACTTTCATATGAAAATATTAATAGAAGTCATTTTTATGGTTGCAAAGAACTAGAGCTAAGGTATATGCCCATTGATCAGAAAATAGTGAAATAAATTATAGTACCTAAATGGAATATTACACTGCTACAAGAAGTAAATGTGAAGGATTTAGAGAAACATAGGAAAATCTATGTGAATTGATGCAGAATAAAAGTATACAGAGGAGCAGCTGGGTGACACAGTGGATAGAGTGCTGGCCCTAGAGTTGGGAAGACTTATCTTCCTGAGTTTAAACCTAGCCTCAGACACTTACTAACTGTGTGACCCTGGGCAAGTCACTTAACCCTGTTTTTCTCATTTTGCTCATCTATAAAATGAGCTAGAGAAGGAAATGACAAACCACTCTAGTGTCTTCGCCAAGAAAACCCCAAATGGGTTCACAAAGAGTCAGACACAACTAAAACAACTCAACAAAAATAATAACAAAAAAAGTATACAGAACCAGAAATACATCATGCATAATAATTATAACAACATAAACAAAGTGGGATATTGAGTAATTATAATGACCTAGCTTGGAACCAGAGAGTAGTTGAGAAATGGCACCTCCTTTACTTCATTAGAGAGGTGGGAACTATGGGGAAAATATGCCAATAATGTCAGATGTAGTCAATATGTTGGTTTTGCTGAAAAAAAGATTTTCTTCCTTTTTAAAATTTTTGTGACAAAGTAAGGCTGTCTGGGTAATCAGTCAGTCAGCCAACAAATATTTATTAATCTCTTACTGTATGCTAGGCACTATGCTAAGCACAGGGGATAAAAATGATGGCCAAAAACCAGTCCTTGTCCACAGGGAGTTTACATTCTAATGAGAGAGACAATATATAAATAACTAAAGTTTTGTTTTTTTTTATATTTGGTAAATAACTAGGTACAGTTATTTACATACAGTAAATTTACATAGTTATTTTATTTAATATTAATGGAAATTAATCTTAGAGAAAAAAACATTGGCAGATGGGGGAAGACCTCTTGCAGCAGATTTGATTTGAGTGTAAGGGTGACTAGAAAGGTTATATTCAGAAATTAATATTATGTAAAAAAAAGAAAGGCATTACTTTTAAAAATACAAGATGTAAAAGTATACCACATAGTTTTTTCCCATCAAGAAGTTTACAGGCTAGATGGGGAGAGAAGATGAACACACATGAAACAAGAAATGGTTTAAGATAATATATAATTAAGCACTAAATTATACAGTACAGACTTGAACCATTGTAGACTAGACTAGAACCAATGAATTGGAAGTTAAAGAGACAGATTTCATCTAAATATAAGGAAGAATGTTTTTAACAATTGTTCTACTCATTACTGGAATAAGCTACCTGGGCATTAGCAAACTCCCATTCTCCCATTCCCTAGAGGTTTTTAAGAAGAGATGGATATCTATTTACCAATTTTCTGAGAATGAATGCTACATCTAGAAGTATATTGGACAAGTTTGTATGATGAGGTGGAAAAAGTTCTGGGGTTAGAGTCAATGGACCTGGGTCTGAGTTCAGGTTTTGCAGTTACTAGACATTTGATCTTAAGAACAGCCACATAAATTCTTAGTTTTAGTTTCCTCATCTGCAAAATAGGTTTAATATGAACACACTATCTACTTCATAGGATTATGGTGAGAAAGGTATTTCTAAGTTTTAAACTACTATAAAAGTATGAGTTGTTATTGTGTCTCGAGTTTTCTCATTCTGAGCTTCCATGATTCTCTGTTCTACATGTATTACGGGAGTTCAAAGGAAAGGAATGCCTTGACATACATTTTTGAAATTAAAAAAAAAATTTATATCTCATTTTTAATCACCTCCATTTCCTTAAACACCTGACTGGGAAAGGGAGAGAATTTTACGGTAGGGAGGTAAAAAATGGTCTTCTTCCCTCCCGAAGCCCTAGGGCAGGGGTGGGAAACCAGTGACCTCAAGGCCACGTGTGGCCTTCTAAGTCCTCTAGTGTGGCTCTTTGACTGAATCCAAACTTCACAGAACAAATCCCCCTAATAAAAGGATTTGTTCTGTAAAACTTGGACTAAGTCAAAGAGCTGCACCCAAGGACCTGGAAGGCCACATGTGGCCTCAAGGCTGTAGGTACTCCATCCATGTCTTAGGGGATGTAGATTAGAATGGAACTTGCTTATTAATTAAGTCTTCCTTTGGCGAAGAGTTTAATAGTCACATTTATATATTGTTTTATGGTTTACAAAGCACTTTCCTCAGAAAGTACCCATGGTATAAGTAGTACAAACATTTGTTATCACCATTTTACTGATGAGGAAATAGGTTCAGAGAAAATAAGTGGCTTACTCATTGTTATAGAACTAGTAAGCATTGGGACTTAGTCTTGAGCCATGGGTCTTCAGACTCATGTCTGAAGTCTAGTGTTCCTTTTGCTATACCACACTGGTGCTTGGATGGCACAGACAGGACTGTATTTTTCTTTTCTCTTATGGGAAAAGTGGAGCAACTGTATAACAGCAGGCCCATAACACAAGGTCCTTGATTCAATAGCTCAAGAAATGTAGAATCGAAGCTTTATCAATTTCAGTTGTAATAGCAATGAATGTGAGCTTGGACAGACTTTGGGAGATAGTGGAAGATAGAAGGGCCTGATGTGTCCATGGGGTCATTAAGTCAGACATGACTGAACAACTCATTTAATTAACAAGCAGTCTATTTTTTTTTAACATGGAAAGGGATCTAAACAGATATATCAAAATAGCTCACAAACATGTCTTTTTTCATGAAGTGGATCCAAACTCAGATTAAATGCAACAATGAATATTGATTTCAAAAGACAGATATTGAAACATACCTTCTTCATCTTGGTTCAAAGAGGGTATATCATGGGTCCAGAATGCAGATACAGTTTCTCTATTACTTTGCATAACCATTTTCCTTTGTTGTGTCTAAGAGAAATAACTGTTATGTCAAAAAAAAAGCATCCCCCAAAATCTTTGAAGAATAAAGCTGATCAAAAACTTTCAATAAACAAATATTGTTCTAATAACAAAGTGTCCTAAAGTTGCCTTACATATCTCATTATTTTTCTTTTTCTTTTAAGATGTATGTCATAATTTTTTTATTTTTTATATGAACTTCATTTTTCACTACTTCTTTTGTCCTTCCCTTCCTAGAAAGCCATCCATTGTAACAAAGAACAAAAAAGGAAGAGAAAAAAATCAGTTCTGTAAAACTAACCAACATATCAACTGAGTTTGAAAGTATATATAATAGTTCATATGCCTACTATCACTTCTTTGCAAAGGAAAGAAGAAGGTGCATTTTTCTTAGCTAGTCTTCATCATTAATTATACAGCTTTCAGTTGTTTTTTTAATTATTATTGTTTTGTTTTACTGTTATTTTTCTTTCCATTTGCCTTATTGTAGTCATTCTGTATGTCATTTTACTGGTTCTGTTTACTTCACTTAGCATCACTGCATATGTCATTCTATGATTCTCCAAATTCTTAATGTTCATCATTTTATGATGCAATAATGTTTTATTACATGTATGTGCCACAAATTTGTCTCACCATTCCCCAACTGTTGACCATCTACTTTGTTTCTAGTTCTTTGTTTCTATAAAACCTGCTACTATGAATATTTTACTGTAAATGTGATCATTATTTCTACCTGTCACCTTCTTGGGGCAAACATCTAGTATAGGATCTCTGGGTCAAAGGGTGTGAACATTTTAGTCTGTTTCTCATACTTGGATCAATTTATATCTCTGCCAGCATTATCTTAGTATGCCACACCTGTCCAACAAACTATTCCCTTTTTTTGTCATCTGACAATTTTCTGGGTATAATATAAAACCTCGAAGTTATTTTTATTTTTATTCACATTATTCATGATTGGAACAATGCTTCATGTAGTTTTTATAGTTTACAGTTCCCTTAGGAACCATTTATTCTTATCATTTGGCCATATCCACTGGAGATTGGCTTTTGGTCCTCTATATTTGCAGTAATTCTATCTTTTGGTTATCTGAGATCACAAATCTTATTCTGACAGTCTTAAATGGACATACTTTGAGATATTGACTTTTACATATTTTTAAATGTTTGTAAGTCAAGAGACAAAGATCTTGTGATATATTAATTGAAAAGAAAATTTTATGTCTTATCCATTCCTAACATGAGGATGAGGGTGACAAAGGAGTCATGATGGGGAAAAAACCCATTACATCAATATGTATGAAGAGCTATGATGAAATGTCATCAATATGGGTGCACCCTCCTCTATGCACTATAGACCTTTGCTAACCCATGAGTTGCAGTGGCTAAAATATTTCATTACTTAATGACCAACTTTCTGGCGATAAGCATCTCCACAATACATTACCCTTCCAGCAACCAAAAAATGGTCTCTCCCTGAGCCGATACTCAAAGTAGCTTTTCTACCTGGGGAGGAACTAACCAAAGTATGGGCTTGGTTTCTTAGCTTTGAAAATCTAGGATCACTGCCTCTCCTTTCGGGATTTTAGCAAAGACAGGAACGATCAAAAGTAGGCCAATCACCAAAAGATTTCTCAAGGGCTATAAATAGTTAAAATACTCCAAACATTAAGATGGAGAGCTTTAATCTGGCTCTCTTCCAGTGTTCCCTTTCTCAAGGGTTTTGTTTCAAGTCAAGGTAGACAGAATCAGATTACTATAGCTACTTCATGGCTCACCTTTCCCATGAGACAAGCAAACCTCCTACTTTCCTAGGCTGGGAGTGGGCAGTGGAGGCCTTTTATATGACAATGAATATTCAACTAGGCCTAAGGGAAAAGTAGATAAGGGGTGGGTTTATGGAAAAGAGCAAGAGAAAAATCACATTTTCTTTTGGTTGGCTAGAGATGTTTATTAAAAGGGCATAATTAATGCTGCAGGTGCCTTTGTTGCATGCAAATAATAATAGTGAGGAAAACAGACATATAATTAGTTGGGCTTTTTTGGTAACCAAGAGTTACTACTTGTGATATTAAGTAGGGAACATGACACCCAATTGAGCACTGTGGTGTGTGCGTGTGTTTGGGGTGAGGGAGTTGGGGTGTGATTCAGATTCAGCTGGTACAAATGTGAGCTTTTTTGAGATGTGGAAAGTGGACCCATTTTTAAAAAATTAACTCCTTAAAGGCACCTGGGTGGCCATTTGTCTCACTGATCTCATTTATCTCCTTTTACTTCTGCTTGGGAGTCTCACTTGCACAACTCCTGAAGGTAATTTTAACCTTTCTCTTCTTTGGCCCCATCGTTGTTGGCAACCAATATTTTTTCTCTATTGACAAGTGGAGAAATAGTGTACTGCCTGGGGTACCCAACAATTCACAAGATAAGACCACCAGATAAAACTAATCCAGGTTCAAGGTATTTGGGGAGGGGGGTCTTGCCTTCAATAAACTATAGCTCTTAAGCTCCTACTGCTTTGTTTACTTTAATAGCCATCTCTAGGATATAATTAGTTCAAAGCAAAGACCTTTAGCAAAACGATTCAGTAAGAGAAGTAGGAATAAATAATTTCCTCCATGTATCTAAGGAAGGCTCTCCCAGAAATAAATATACCATCAGTAGGAAGAGTGGATGCAGATAAGGTGCACATGTGGAAAGATACATTTGCCCAAGGCATTCATGTAAAGTGGTATATCTGTGGAGGAGCACACCCTGGGAACTTATGTGGCCAAGTCATGTGCATGGAGGAGAAACTAATGCCTTTGACACTTCTAGAGTGCTGATGTCTTCTGGTAATGCTATTATGCTGCTCATGGCAGGTTTATAATCTCTTGGTATCTCTTGGACACTATTCCTCTAAACCAGGGGTGGGAAACCTGTGGACTGGAGGTCACATGTGGCTTTCTAGGTCCTTGGGTGCAACTTTTTGACTGAATCCAAGTTTTATAGAACAAATCCTTTGTTCTGTGTTGGGAGTTTGTTCTGTAAAGTTTGGATTCAGTCAAAGGGCTGTACTTGAGGACCTAGAGGGCCACATGTGGCCACGAGGGCTAGATGCTGACAGTTATAGCCCACCTAGGCATATATCTATAAAATATTTCTTTGCTTCAGGTGAAGATTTTGGCCATAGTACTTATTTTTTTTTCCTGAGAAGAGTGGACACTGCCATACTCTTTTAGCTCAAAAGTTAGCTTTTTTTTTTATAGTTCTCTTATAAAAACAGTAACCCTTGACTTAGACATAAGAACAACAACAGTGTCAGGACATTAAAACTAAACAAAAAGTAACAAAAAACTTCCTCTCAATTTTTTTCTTCTCCATGGAGTGACCTCTCTGTAACTTTTCAGAGCCAAAGATCAAAAGGCTTAATTTTTCCTTTGCTTCCTGGTCCCTGTGTTGAGTCCCTGGAGGCAACATGACCTTGCCTTATGATGAAAATTCCTTATGTGTTCTCATGATAATCTCTGACAACTATATTACTCTTGGTAATCATTTAAGTAAAGGTTATTTGATAAATAAATACCAAAAAGTTCTGGGGTTTGAGATTACTCAGTTTATTTAACTTTAACCATAATCTTTCCATTTCTACTTCTAGATGAGTAAACAGAGGAAAGGCAGAGATAAAACTAAGTCCAAATGGAAAATTCCTTGTATTGCCTACCTCTCTTTGCTTAGTCTTTCTTAAGGCGGCCAGGGCCCAAAGTAGTTTTGAGATTACCTTTGCAATAATTTCAGTGTTAGAACTGCTAGGAATCTCTGAGATCATCTGGTACAACCAGGGGTGTGCTAGAACCACATCAAATCAGCTCGTGAGTACCAATTGTTAAATTTTCAGTGTGACTATATGTAGGCAAACTGCTATGAATCAAGGCTTGATTTATTATTTTGCTGATTGTTTAGACTTAAGAGAGTGATGGAAAAATATTAATAATGCAGAATAAACTTAAAAGTATATCTTGTGTGATTTTTTGGTAAAGCCAGTTGTTAAACATTTAACAGCATACCCCTGAGTGCAGCCTTCTCATTTAGAGAAAATGAAACCCAGCCCCAAGGAGTTGAAGAATATTAGGTCACTCAGTAAGCGGCAAAATGATACAAGAGCCATCGCCAATGGTTTTTTGTTTGCTTTGTTTTGTTTTATTGTGGTGTCCTTCACTTTCTGTTAATCAAATCATCAGCACAAAACAAAACAAATCAAAAAAGCTCAGGAGACAAACCTCCTGTTTGGGGAGGTCATTTATTTTCCCTTTCACTACAGTTAAGAATGACTTTAGGTTTTCACCTTCAAAGTACAATTTCAGAGGCTCTAAGAAAGCATAGTTCCCTACTTCCTATTTGTCTTTTTCCTACCCATCACCAGATAGTACTTGAAATCTGAATTTCAGGTCTTTATGTCAAGTCCCTGATCACTGCTACTAATAATGCTTGATAATTACAAAGCATTTTCAGCTTTACACACTATTCCATCTTTTTTGATCCTTGACCATATTATGAAGTTGGCATATTATTATTCCAATTTTATAGAAGGGGAAGCTAAGACCAAAGAGGTTAAATGATTAGAACATACTTACCCAGCTAATAGGTTGCAGAGTCAGGATGTGAACCCAGATTCATATAACATCTGCTTCCCAGGGTTATTGTGTGTATTAAATGAGATAATATTTAACACAGTACCTGGCACATAACAGTTGCTTCATAAATGCTTGTGATGATGATGATGATGACCTCAAGACCAGGGTTGTTTGTACTGTTTCAGCTCTTTCTCTCCTTACAGATCCCTCTCAGAAGGCAATACTTTAAGCTGCTATTAGCCTTTGAAACCTTAATGTATTAAAAAAAAAATGAGCCACTGAAGGTAATGGAGACCAGAGTTATTAGTTGCTGGATAGAGAGGGTGCCACATTTAGAGAGCATTGATTGCACTTACAGCCTTTCAGTAGAATAGAAACCGAGATAGCTTAGCATCCAGCTACTAATAATAGTTAAAATAGGAAGCTACCAGGGAGCTGAGGTGAATTGTCTCTCACCTTGCACTTCTCCCTTTCCCCAAACTATTCACAGTCTCCCTAACAACAACCTTATGCTAATGGCTAAGTGTCATTGTCTTTGTTCAGTCCTCCCACTCCCACTCCAACACCTTAAAGGAGGAATCCTTATATGATATTTACCCTAATGTGGTTATGATCCTCTATGTGCACAACTTCATATTTCAAGCTTTAATGCGGTTTTAAAGATCAGGGCAGCTAAGGAAAGAAAAGGAGATAGGATGGGGAGCCCAGCCCTCACCCCGTATATATTCTTCCCTTGTTTTAAAATTTTCCTGGGGATAGGTCCACAGTATCCTAAAAATTACATTAAATATATCAAAATAACCAAACAGAAAAACCTTCACTTTTGGGATAAAGCTAAACTGGGGAAGGAGATGGAAAGGAGAAAAGGATGAAGCAACTATGCCATGGTAGATATGTTGTCTTCTAATCCTAATATTTTCTAGAGCACTATAGGCTGACAGCACTTCCAGAGTCAAAAGACATCCAAAGCTGGTGGATCTTTAGATATTGTGACATAAGGAGCCTGGAAGGGGCCTAGGTAACCCATACCTTGTCAATAAGCAATATAATATAATGAAAGAGCACTGGATTTGGTATTAGACGTCCTGTGTTTAAAACTTGACTCTGTTTCTATTATCAGGGGTGTTATAGAAGGAGTTTTGTTTAACTATTGGTTGGATGGAGTGACCTTTGGGCCTCCTACTCTGAGAGGTCCTTGAAGTGTTCCAAATAGCCTTAGCACCTTGAATGTCAGGATCAGGACCCAACCTCCTTTATCATAAACTAATAGTAACCCTCCATCAATGTGGCTTATTTGGTTTCAGGCTTAACAACTTGGACTAAGACTTGGAGTTAAGAAGACCTGAATTCTGATTCTACTTCATATGCTTGCTAGCTGTGTGATTAGGGCAAGTCACTTAACTTCTCTGTGTCTCAGTTTCCATTAAAATGAACTCACTACTTTTTTTAAAGTCTGTTGAAATCATTTTTGCAAAAGAAGAGAAAAGAGAGTACTCTCCAAACTCACTCCTTCACAAAGGTACTGTTCAGTGCTCATATTTGTAGACTTCTTCAATATATTGACTGGTTATGATGATTTTTTCCCGTTCCTTTTCAATTTTTGTCTTTAAAAATGTTATTTATTATATAGGCTGACTATTATGGAGGGGGAGAAGGAGGGATATTAGAGAAAACTATGAGGATGCAAAAAATAAATGATAGCAAGGAAATTTAAAAAAAAGACATTTTTGGATAGCTTTATTTAGAAGATTTTCCTTGCATTCAATTTAAATCCACTTAACTTCTATAAATAAGCATCATAGTACAGATCTATTTATCCCCTTCATTTTATAGATAAGGAAACCAAGGTTCTGAGATGTGAAAAGATGTGAACCCACCTATATTTTTAGATACTACCACCTTTTTGAGTCTCAAGTCTCATAACAACCCTTGGACCTAATTTTAATCAGACTATTTTACTCCTAAGGCCTAAGAGTCTAACTACAGCCTCTGAATAGGCAACATGTTAGACAAAGTCATGACATTGAGATCCTAGAGCTAGATAGGGAGGGGTGGGAAGTAGAGGGGAGAGAAGGCTAGCAGGAGTAGGTTACAGAAAGAGGACTATGCAAGACTTCAAAACAAGTTTAGACTATTTTGCAATTTTGGCTAGACAAAATAGAAATTCTTTCCTTTCTTTCACTGGACTCCATCACTCACCTGAAATGGCACTATCGAAGGTCCCCAATGATCACTTTAGTGACTAATCTGATGACCCTGTCTTTTTTTTTTTTTTTTGGTTTTTGGTTGGGCAATGGAGGTTAAGTGACTTGCCCAGGGTCACACAGCTAGTAAGTGTTATGTGTCTGAGGCTGGATTTGAACTCGGGTCCTCCTAAATCCAGGGCCAGTACTCTATCCACTGCGCCACCTAGCTGCTCCCTCGGATGACCCTGTCTTAGTCCTCATATTTTTAACCCCCCTACGTTTGACTCTTGGTTACATTCTCCTTTTGGGCATTCTCTCCTTCCCTGGGTTTTCTTGACACTGGTTTCTCTTGGTCTTACTCCCACCCATCCCTTGCATTCCTCAGCCTCTTTTGCTGGATCATCAGCTATGTTCTATATGTGAGCAAACATCAGGGATCTGTCCTTGGACCTTTTCTTGTGTATACATTTTTGATGATCTCCTCAGCTCCCATGTATTTAACTATCATTTCTATGCAGGTAACTCACAAATTACATCACTAGCCCTCAACTGTACTGAGCTCTAGTATCACTAACTACTAATTGGACATTTTCAATTAGATATTCGGTAAGCATCTTAAAGTCAATGTGCCAAAAACAACATGTTATCTCTCCCCTCTGCCCTAATCCTCTTCTCTTCCTAACTTTCCTCTTTCTGAAGAGGAGTACTATCATTTTTCCAGTAACTCAGATTTGCAATCTAGAAGTCATCCTTAATTCTTCCCTCTCATAAGCAACCCTTTCATAAGCAATCAATTGTCAAATCTTGCCTTTCCTAAGAAAATGTCTCACATGAATCCTCTTCCCTCTACATATTGGCATCACTCTATTTCAGGCCTTCATTACCTCTCACCTGGACTACTACAACAGCCTCCCAAACTTTGTCTCCCTGCCTCCAATCTCTCCAAATATATCCTCCTCATAGGTGTCAAATTGATGTTCCTAAAGCACAGGCCTGACCAAATCATTACCCCACTTAGGAAGCTCTAGTAATTGCCAAATGTCTCTAGGACAAAATATAAACCCGTCTTTTTATCCTTCACAGTCTGGTTCTAGTCTACCTTTCTAGGGTCCCTTTACATTATTCTCTTTCACTCGTACTTTCCAGCCAAACTGAGGTTATTCTTTATACACAAAATTCCATCTCTTGCCTTAATTCTTCTAACCAGACTATCCCCATGCCTGAAATGACCTCTTTCTTTTCCTCTTCTTTACAGAATTTCTAGCTTTCTTCAAGACTAAGCTCAAACACCACCTTCCACAGAAAGCCGATCCTAACATCCCCAGATATTGGTGCCTTTCCTATCAAAATTACTTTGTGTCCTTTTTTTATTTACTTATATGTTCAAATTGTTTTATTCCAATAGAATATGACCTCCTTGAAAGCAGGCATAGTTTCTTCTTTAAATTTGTATCCTTGGCACCTGACACATTTTGATTTTGAACATCTCATGACAAAATTCTCTCTACCAATGCAGATAACAACTTCTCTGCAACATAGTCTTACAGAGTTGTTTGGGACAATGAGAGATTGTGACTTGCTGTGATCGTTCAACAAGCAGGTGGTGCTTATAGGACTTGAATCCAGGTCCTCCTGACTCAGAGACAAGCCCTCTATTCACTACAATATTCTGACTCTCTCCATGTAGAATATAATAGGCTTAAAATGAATGTTGAATGAATGGATGGTCCCTCTTTTCTATCCACCCACCAGAAAAAGGCACCTTTCCCAATAACTACTTCCCTATAAGCTGGGGAGAGCCCTTAAAAGAAGATAATGGAGATCCATTTCTGGGAGCAAAGATGGCAGAGTAAGAAGTAAGTTGCTCTCATCCTCCCATATTGATGCTGAAAGCCCAGAAAATATCAACCCATGAAAAACCCTGAGCCAGCGAAAAGACAGGGTGCTGCATTCTTGTAGCTAAAGAAGCTTGGGGGATTAATGGGAAAGGCCCATTATCCATATTATTATCCATAAGTGGATAATTTTGATTACATTAAATTGAAAAGGTTTTACACAAAGACAATGCATTCAAGATTAGGAGGGAAGCAGATAACTGGAAAAGAATTTTTACAATCAATGTCTCTGATAAAGACCTCATTTTTAAAATATATGGAGAACTGAGTCAAATTTATAAGAATACAAGTCACTCCCCAATTCATAAATGGTCAAAGGATATGAACAGACAGTTTTCAGAGGAAGAAATTAAAGCTATCTATAGTCATATGAAAAAATGTTCTAAATCACTATTGATTAGAGAAATGCAAATCAAAATCACTCTGAGGTACCACATCACACCTATCAGATTGGCTCACATGACAAAACAGAACAATGACAAATGTTGGAGAAGAGGTGAGAAAATTGTAACACTAATGAATTGTTGCTGAAGTTGTGAACTGATCCAATCATTCTGGAGAGCAATTTGGAACTATGCCCAAAGGGCTATAAAATTGCGTATATCCTTTGACCCAGCAATACCACTTCTAGGTCTGTATTCCAAAGAGATCATAAAAACAGGAAAAGAACCCACATGTACAAAAATATTTATAGCAGCTCTTATTGTGGTGCAAAGAATTGAAAACTGAGGGGATGCCCATCAACTGGGGAATGGCTGAACAAGTTGTTGTATATGAACATAATGGAATGCTAGTGTGCTATAAGAAATGATGAGCAGGCGGAATTCAGAAAAACCTGGAAAGACTTGTATGGACTGATGCTGAGTGAAGTGAGCAGAACCAGGAGAACTCTGTACACAGTAAGAGTCACACTGTGTGATGACTAACTTTGATAGATGTGGCTCTTCTCAGCAATGCAAAGATCTAAGACAACTCCAAAAGACTCACAATGGAAAATACTATCCACATCCAGAGAAAGAACTATGGAGTCTGAATGCAGACTGAAGCATACTATTTTCTCTCCTTTTTTTTAAAAAAAGCAAGCAAACAAACAAAAAAGATAATGCATGTGAATACCCTGTCCTATGTTGAAGGGGTATTGTGACCTTTGCTTCCCCAGCACCACGCAGGACCAACAGCACTTGTTCTGCATACTGTCCTTCCTGATCCCCACCTCTTCTAACACCTGCCCAAGGATGCTGGGCTTTCCTTTGTATCCCTTCTCTCTCCCATAGTCAAGTAGGTCTTTCTAGGTTCTATTCCAGATTGGCTTTGATGGATATTAATACCAGTTTCCAAAGGAGAAGTCCAGATGTCTGGAATGGATGTCTGGGGTGATAGACCATTTCTGACCACTCCCAACTTCATGTAGAATCCCAAATCCTGTGGATTTCTATCTATATTTATTAAAGGCATAATTTGTGCAAAGCAGTGTGGGGAAACAGGGATGAACACTGAAATGACATATTTACAGAGATATTCACAAGATTTAAGATTTTGAAAGGCCTCAGTGACAATCTAGTTCTATTCTACTTGAAAAAAATAATTCTCTCTAAAACATATGCAACATGTGCTCATCCTGCCTTCACTTGAAGACTGTCAAGGAGGAAGAATCCATTACCTCCTTTCCATTTTTGGATGGGTGTGATAGCTAAGGATACTCCCAACCCTAGCCCATACATATATCTGCCTCTCTACAACTTTCGCCTAATGCTCCTAGTTTTCCCCTTTTGGGTCAAGGAGAACAAATCTAATCTATCTTATACATTTATGTTACTTAAAGAAAACTATCTTGTTTCCCATGTCTTCTTTTCAAAAATGTTTTTCAATCAACAACCATTTTTCCTCCCTAGCCTTGCTGCTCCCTAAGGGAAAAAGGGAAAAGAAAAGTATGCATAGTCAAGCAAAAACCATTTCCCACTTTGGCCATGCCCCCAGATATGTGTTTCATTCCACATATTGAATTGATCACCTCTCTGTCAGGAAGTAGGTATCATTCTTTGTCATCAGTCTTCTGGAATCATAGTTGATCATTGCATTGATCAGAATTCTATTCTCCAAGCTACACTTCTCCAGTTCCTTCAGCTGATTCTCATATTGTCATGTGCCAGGACCAAAAAAAGCAGGGAAATTTGAAGGAGGATAGAACGCTTTTCTCTGGGGGTGGGGTCAGGACAGTCTTTATTAGGTAATGATATCTAAGTTGGAATTTGAAAGAAAGGAAAAACTTCAACAGATTGATATGATAGGGAAAGGAGAGTCTACTGTAAGGATGGAGGGAGTAGTAGCATGAGTAGCATGGGCAAAGAAATCCGGAGGATTGAGACCAAGATTAGAAAAAGAAAAAGAGGGAATCACTGCTCTAGGTTAGTGGAGAAACCCTCCATAGAGACATTTAAATGCTTAATCTAAACATTAGGTCTGCAACCTTCCCTCTCCCTTACCAAACATTGGTAAAATATCTTTCCAAGTCCCTGCCTCAGGGCAGCCAAAGGCAAACACATCAGAGTTGGCCTACCATCATTCATTGCTCTCTCCTCCCTAGATTTCAACTTAGCTATGGAGAATTTTTCAGACCAAAGAAGTTAGGTGGTAGGTAGTAATCAAAGGGATATGGATATAGGAAGGCCTTTGACAGCCAGTTAGTCAATAAACATTTATTAAGTGTTTGGGTTCCAGATATTTTGCTAAGTGCTGGGGATACAAAAAGTGGGGGAAATGGGGAAAAACCCAATAACCACAGAAAACAAAGAAACCCTGGTCTCTGGGAGCTCGAAATCTAATGGGAGAGAAAACATGCAAAATCAGCCTGTACATACAAGATATGTAGAGCATAAATAGAAGGTAATCTCAGAGAACAGCCTCTAGCAGTGGAATTAGCAGGGTCATGTTAGGACAGGGTGCTTCATGCCGCTGAGTACCTTAGCATCACAGGGAGAAAGTAGAAATATTGTCAGGACTCTCCCTCCTTTAGCCAATATTGGGATTGTGTTCATGGGTACCAATTCCTTTTTTGCCCTTCAGGATTTTTCTTTGTGTGGATGACATGCAGGAAGGAAATTGGAAATTTCTGTGTATCTTTAAACTTTTTAACTTAATATTATCATTTTTAAAAAATTTATTTTATTTTCAATTCATGGAGGGGATGGGGGGGAACTCCTGGAGAGGTGGCTGAAGTCAGGGGAGAAGATAAAGTAACAGAGATAGGGGAAAAAGAGAGGCTGAGAGAGAAAATGGTGAGTAAAAATAAGATGGAGGAAAAATCACAAATGGTAATTATATTTTTGAATGTGAATGGGATGTTTGTGACTTTTTCAAATAACAAAAGAAAAAAAAGTCTTTATAACAAATAAGCATTTGCAAAAAAAAAGAATCAAATTCCCACAATGACTATGTACAAAAGAATGTGTTTCATTCTACATTTAGGATGATTGGAGACTTCAGTGAACAACAGTCTTTTATGGTCCAAGTCTGGGGTACCTCTTATTATTCTGAGACAGCTAGGTGGTGCAATGGATAGAGCACTGGGCCTGAAGCAAGGAAAACCTGATTTCAAATCCAGATTCAGGCACCTTCTAAGTGTGTGACTCTGGGCAAGTCACTGAACCTTTGCCTGAATTTCCTCTGCTGAAAAATGGTGATAATAATAGTACCTTCTTCCCAGAGTTGTTATGAGGATCAAATAGGATAATATTTATAAAACACTTAGACCAGTGTCTAACACATAGTAGGTGTTTAATAAATGTTTGTTTCCTTTTTCTTATCATAACATACATCTTTCAGTGGAGTGTTCAGAAAAAGCTCAATAGTCATTGTTGACTGGTAAATTGTGAGTTAAGAACAAACCTCCTGCTGTAAATTGCAGTAATTTGCTTCAAAAAATGGATTCCGCCTTGATGAGTTTTTATTCCAAAACTGATCTTGAGGTTGAATTACATACATGACCATTCATATGTTTAGGTTTGGATGAACCAGACAAAAATGAGTAATTAAACTTATGAGAAAAAATAGAGTTGTTTACTTCCACCTGGAGTTCAGGGGGATTTTAAAAGGCAATTGAGATGGCTTTCTTACACTGTGGAGACTTAGGCAGCCCACAATCATTTAATTTTATTTATGAAAGCAGTTTTATCTTGGTTTTCATTGTAGGCCTTACACATCTTGGAAAAAATAGCTTCAGGATGATAAAGCATTTGTTTCTTTACCAGCAGCTTACTCCTTCAGCTTTCAGAGGGAGGAATCCAGACATGAAGTCTTAGGCATGAGGAGGCATAGGGGAGATTCTTTGCCACAAGACAAGTTTTGTTATTGTTGCAGTACATAATATCTTTGTCTTCAAAGGTAGTACCCCCACTGGCTGGACTGGCAGGGCACTGCCATTGAAACTCTCCTGGTTTCAATGAAATCCCTCTGCTATGGATGCTGGACATTTCCCAAGTGGCAATGACCTATCACTTAGGATCTTAGATAGCACTTTGGTTTACATCTCTCTAATTGCAATTATTTTTGAAAATAATTTTACTGATACATTTTATTTTTATATAACCTGTATTTCCAAATATATTAACACCATAACCCTCCCCAACTCCTAACCCCAAATATTTCTTATAACAAAGAACAACAAGGGGGAGGTAGAAATGTTCAACAAAACTACCCAACATATTGAAAAAGTCTGAAATTATATGCAGTGTACACTATAGTTATTCATGTCTGCAAAGAAGCTGGTGAGGGTGTGGGGGATGTGGAGAGATGTCTTCTTATGTCTCTTCTTTGGGTCTTAGTTTGGTCATTATAATTTTAGCACATTCAGTTACAGAATTTTTGTTGGTTTCTCCACTTCCATTGTTGTCATTACGTATATTATTTAGTGTATATTGTTTCACATGTCTTCTTAGTCTTCTCTGTATCCATTGTAATTATTGTTTCTTCTACAACATTGCATCCTATTACATTCATATACTACTACTTGTTTGACCATTCCCCAATCAAAGGGCATCTACTTTGTTTAAAATTATTAATTTCTACAAAAACTATAGCTATGCATATTTTAAAATGTATTTATCCTTTCTTTTTGTCATTGACCTCCTTGGTGTATACACCTAACACTGTAATCTCTAAGTCAAAAGGTTTGGAAATTATAGTCACTTTTTTTCTAATAGTTCCAAATTGTTTTCTAGAATGGATAGACCCATTCACATCTCTACCAACGGACTAATGCACTTACATATATTATTAAACATCTATCCTTGTTGCCTTGTTTGCTTACTTAATTTTAAGATCCATGAGGAAAGAGACCATATCTTAGCCAAATTTTCTAGCACCCAGATCTATGTACATTAGATTTTAAATAAACATTTGGTGATTAAATACAGGTGTTTTCTTATGATATACTATTAGGTAATGTTGTATGAGTGCTGGCCATGGAATACTATAATCTCTGAAGAATTGGAAATTCTTGTCCAGAAGGCAATAGTCAGATATATGATAGGTATGAGAAGGCTGCATTATGAATAAGAAGTTACACAGAAGGAAAAGTTTAAATGATATCATCAAAGAAAGGAAAGAGTGAAAAAAGAGAATGGGCTAAGTCTCAAGGTAAGACTGAAATATTGCAGATAAATAACCTATGTGCTCCACTGGTGTACCTGCAATGTTAAGAGAAATTGAGGTAGGTCCTCAGCACAGCGAGTGAATGTCTCTCATCCCCACCCTTAGCTGATCATAAGGAGGACATGAGCAAAAAGTCTTAAAGGATAAGCAGATATGAATGGGTTTTGATTTGTACTATCAATCAAAAAACATTAATTAAGTTTCTACAATATGCCAGGCACTGTGTTAAATGTTAGGAATACAAAAAGAATCAAAAGATAGTCCTTGCCCTCAGAGAGCTTACAATCTAATAGAGTGAATACATAGGTGAAACCACAAGTCCATTCAAGCATTTGAACCTTATGCTGTCCCTTAGCTATTTTTAGTCTTCTTTTCTGAAACTTTCCCTGCTGCTTCCAGGTAGTTATTTAATATATGAAAGTTCCTTTTTGAGTATTCAAATTCTGGTCATGTAAGAGCAAAACAAATTGGGCAAGTTGTTCTGGAATACAGTCCTAAAGACTTACTCCCTTAGCCTTTTTTTCATCTCATCAACATTTATCCATCTTTTATTAGTAAATGCAGCCCTGCCTGAAATACTGAAATGCTTGATGAATCAAACTACTCCTCTGTGAGGTCTCTGAAGAACTCCTGGATAGCAATTGTTTTGTATTCACTATTGGCTAACAATTAGGATATGCTTCTATGTTGTTTTCTGTTGGAGGGTAATGAAAGAGAGAGACAGAGAGACAGAGACAGAGAGAGAGAGACAGAGACAGAAAGAGACAGACAGAGAAAGACAGAGACAGGGAGACAGAGATAGAGAGACAGAGAAAGACACAGACAGAGACAGAGGCACAGGACACAGAGACAGAGACACAGAGACAGAGAGAGAGAAAGACAGAGAAAAGGGAGGAGAGAGGGGGAACTCCTAGACCTCTGAGAGAGAAGGAAAGTAGGAACAATGATAAGTGGGCTTCTGTACCCTCAGCAGCTAGCAAGCATGAAAGTAACATGAAGCAAAGTCCAAAGACCCAACTCTAGAAGCCAGGGCTACTACTTCTGGACAAACAACATCACATGCTCAGTCACGTGTCCTTTTTAGTTCCACCTCCTTGTAGGTGATATAATGGCTATTCAAACTGGAAGCTTGAGCATAATGCTCTGCCTCTCTACATTAGAAACTCTGCCAGTGAAAATAGTCGATTTAGAAGGGTGTCTGAATTCCATTATGTGAATACAGATGTATTTCATTCCTTGGGAGCTACAATTTTGAACTAATAGAGTAGAACTATATGTCTATGATAGGAAGCCATCTCCTCAGTGTTATGACCCACAGCAAATCATTTCAATGCTGGCTAAAACTATACTAGAAGATGAGGGAAGATTGTTATTCTATGGCCTTTCCCCCTTCCAAATAACTATATTGAAAACTACTAGGTAGGAGAAAGGTAGTGTTTTCCACCATTCTCACTCCTATTCAAGTCTCCAGAGTATGTCAGCTCCTACTTTTTGACATTTCAAGAGATAGTCAGAATGAGGACAGTTATAATGTGTCAGTTAATAATTATGGCATCATTAAAAAGAGTGGTCAGTTGGGAATACCACATAATACTCCCTCCCCCAATACCCCCCACTCCTGCATCGTTTGGTGCATTGATGATATAGCTGTGATGGATATGAAAGCAATTGAATGCACAGTCATAAGTTTTTGGTTAGTAACTATGACATTATCAACATTATTTACTTGGACATATTTTTATTTTCCAATCCAATAAAAACCAACAAACATTTATTAAGTGTCTTATATATGCCAGACACTGTGCTAGATGCTGGGGACACAATGAATAAAAAGAAAGAGAATCTCCTACCCTCAAGGAGCTTGCAATCTAAAAAGGGAGATAACACACAAAAAGAGGCAAAAAAAATCAAGGGGTGAGAACACACCAGGGGAATACTTTGCACAGGGTCATCTTGTTTCATGGAGTTGAAACCAGGCAGAGCAACCAATATAAAGTAGAATCAGCTGACAGTGCAGCCTGCCCTCTATAAAGGAAGGCATTACGAGGAGGTTACTATTCTTCCTTCCAACCCTCCAATCAGAGGGGAAAGAAGGCTAAGGAAGGTGTTGTTGATCAAGGCATGAGTTGGTAGGTTGGTGATGGGTGTAAAAGTGAGGAACTTATCCTGGGAGGAACATCTTATTCTGTGGAGTAGAACCCAAGTAGGGTAGCAGGTAGGGTAGCAAAGTGGAGGGCAGATGCAAAATAGAGTGCACACTTGGCCCTTCCTAACAGTCCCCTTTATTGTTCCCAACTAGAAGGAACCAAAGGAATTGAAAGTGTGTGGCTTGAGGAGCTCCAGGGAATTGCCAAGAGAATATTCCACTGTTTTGGGACATTGGGGGAATTGCCAAGAGAATATCACACTGTTTTGGGACATTGGGGGACATTGGGTCATTTATTTTATTTAAATACACTAGAAGAAGCTAAAAGAGGATGCAAGGAAAACACATCGGACATGATATAGCATGGATAGTGACAGCCTGCAGTATGGTACAGAGTGAAGATTGCTCTAAGAGCACCTTGCCCCATTCTTCTGTGTGCAGTGGTTTAGAGCAGTATATCAGCTTTCTGAGAGGCCAAGACAAGTCTATATGCCAGAGAAATACTGAAGATCAAGAAGAACTCCAACTCTGAAGAAATGTGATGATCAGGGGGACTACAATGAGTTATGGTGGCAGCCCCTGTGAAAATTTCAAGATCTCATAACCTTGGAGTCTTCCAGTGACCAAGCAATGAACTTTCTGGGAACAGAAAACTTCTGTCTGGCATGTGGACTAGAAGATTAGATATTGGTAAAATGGTTCTACACACACACACACACACACACACACACACACACACACATACCTCATTGAGAGGACTGAATATACCTTCTTAAGTATCAACAATTGAGCATCATTTAATTGGACTGCTGTGGGTTGGAACCAAACCTTTGCATTCTATCTGGAATATATGTTGTCTCTTTTTTTTTTCCTCAATGGTCCTGAGCATGGATCAGAAGAAAGCAGAACTAGGGGCAGACTTGAATCCTATAGGAGAAGAGACAGTGTTTACATATTATCACACTCTATGAGCCACTAATGGCAGAAAGAGGCAGTGTTGGAACCCCTCAATCACATGACCTTGAAAGGAATAGAGCTATATGCTGAGACCTTTGGATAGAGGGGTGGGGATTTCCCAAACAATGTCAAATTCCTGAATTGTCTGGAGCCAAAGCCTTTTATATGGAGAAGGGGGAGATATTGAGAAATACCACCCTCTTGGACAGAAGAGTATCACTCATGTGGTTCTGGACCTCAAGGAGCAACAAGGGACTTAGCTATGGTATAGAGAAATAGAATCCTTGAATTTCACTCTGTAATATTACTCTGAGTTACTCAGATGATTCAGTTGAATGAGGAAAGTAGAGTTACTTGGAAGAGCATTCTAAGTTCATTTCCCATCAATGAGGAATCTTAGGCCTTAGGTTGTACCATAAGGCTGGAGAACAATAGAATTTCCTGAAGTGAAAGTAGGATTACAATTTTGGGTGGGGGTTACCTCTAGTAATCTGAAGTTCCTTTTTTCTTTCTTTCTGCGATGGTAACAAGCTGTAATAACATACTTTAATGCTTCAATCTCGCATAGTCTCCTGGAGTGAAGGTTGGACTCACTGGAAGGGGGAAAAAGAATTGTTTTGATTAATTTTTCAGTTCACAATCTTTATAAAGTTTTTTTTTTAAGTTCACAACCTTTTTAAACTTTATAAAGTTTTGCATTGTCTGTAGAGTAGAATAAAAGCTGTCCTATACCTGATATGTATTGCTACCTTGAGCACTTTCATAGGAACTAGATGCCCTTTTATTCATTTTACTTATATTGTTAAAGATCTAACTGTGAGCTATATTTGGAACTTCTCTGAGGAAACTCTTGGTGGGAACAAAATGAGTCAAAGAGATGTTATGTTTGAGAATCCTTACAAGACTGAACCCAGTCTATATAAACCCAGAGTTTGAGGCACTTGGCCAGCATAAGTATATACGTACTTGTGCTATCCTCTTTTACCTGTAAGAAGGTTGAGACAAAAAAAAATCATCCTGTTTAAATGGCACTCTTCCCAGGGTAAACCTTATATAGTTCCTTAACTTGCCCAAAGGTAGATAGTCACTGATACAAAAACTGAGGATTCCTGCCTCATAGCTCAGTGAAAATTTGAATATACAAGGTGTCCCAAAAGTGGTATGCAAGTCTTAAGCTGTTGAAACTACACTGGTACTTTTGGGATACCCAGTATAATTCAGCCTTTTTATTTAAATATTAAAATTTCAAACATCTGTGGCAAACCATCTTCCTAGATTCTCTAAATCACACCTGACAGACAGCTACTCAAATTATCTATTGATAAAACTACTCCAAGGTCAAAATTGCCTGAATGCAGAAAACAACAAGTACTGTCTGCAGTGAAGTAAAATTGTCAGGGAAGTGTCTTGTAACCTGCAAGTGAGGAACTCCTCAGGGGATCAATGAATATACATATATATATACATATATATTATATATATTATATACATGTATATATGTATATATTCATATATATTATATGTATATATATACACCAAACATTATCATTTAGATCTTTATTTAGCTTCAACAAAATACACAGTATGACTCAGTATAATAAATAAGCAAACATGCCTTCTGTAGACTGAATATCTAATATCTCTCACATATATTTATCATTTTTCAAAAAACTGTATAGCTTCTTAGATGCAGTAAGATATGATATTGTGAGTAATAAAAAATCTGAGCTTAAGACCTGCTTCCAACATACACCAGCTGGGTGAACAGGGGTAATTCTCAGTGACCCCTGTGAATGCACAAGACCACAAATAGCAGAGACATTGCTGAGCAGTATGGTTCAGGGAAATCTCCACAATGGGAGTTCCCTACAAAAGTCCAGATGGAAATGTAGATGCTATTGTCAGAAACATACCTCAACCTCAATGACTAGGGTAAGGGTGGAGAACCTGTGGCCTTAAGGTCGCATGTGGCCTTCTAGGTCTTTGGGTGCAGCCTTTAGATTGAGTCCAAGTTTTACACAACAACGATTTGTCCTGTGAAGTTTGGATTCAGTCAAAGGGCTGCACTTGAGGACCTAGAGGGCCACATGTGGCCTCAAGACTGTGGGTTCCCCACCCCTGGACTGAGGCTTTGTCCAAAGTTGCTAAAATCTAGATGGACTGATAGTACCATTCCAGAGAATGCTTTCTCTTTTTCTTCCATCTGGTGGCCAGAGCCTCAGGTGAACTCCTCCCTGCTTAGCTCCAGCCTCAGTAATGGCCAAACACCTGAGTATACTTCATACCAATCCCTTCAGACCCCACCATTCAGGTCCTTCCTGAGCAGAGGCCACCATTGCAACAGTGTAGAAACCTCGAGATCACCCCATGCCATTTTCTTCTCCCATTGGTCACTTCCAGATTTAGCCTCATCCTGAGCAGTTACCCCCAAATGTCAAAACTCCTCATTCAACCACGGCTATTGTAATTAATAAACTACAAACTTATTTCAAAGTATTACTGAATTCACAGTGCTTTTTTTTTATTCTCATATATTTACTTAGTTAATACTATTAGAAGGAATAGAGTAAAGTAGAAAGAAATTTTAAGGGGCAGCTAGGTGGTACAGTGGATAGAGCACCAGCCCTGAAGTCAGGAGGACCTGAGTTCAAATCTGGCCTCAGACCAAACACTTAACATTAGCTGTGTGATCCTGGGCTAGTCACTTAACCCCAATTGCCTAAAAAAAATAAAAATAAAAAAAGAAGTTTTAGAGTCAAAGGACCCAGGTTCAAATCCTGCTTAGATGCTTACTTCCTGTGTGACTTAGCAAGTAACAACTTCCTTGTGCCCCAATTTCCTCATCTGTAAACAAGGGAGTTGGACCAAATGCCCTTCAAGGTCCCTTCCAGATATAGTTCTATGGATCCTGCTATCATATGGAGTCTCTCTCCTTCTCCCTCTCCCACTCCCTTCCTCCCTCCCTCCCCCTCCCCCTTTCACTCTGTCTCTCTGTCTCTCATCTGTGTGTGTGTATATAAATATGTATATATATATATATGTGTGTGTGTGTATATATATATATGTGTGTGTGTGTATATATATATATTTGTGTGTGTGTGTGTGTATAAAAACTTCACATTTAAAAAGGTTGGGAACCACTGTGTTAGGGTTCGAAGTCACATAGATGCTGTGACTACTTTAACATAGGTAATGAAAGTTATTACAATATGGTGAATAACAGCTAACTATGGCACAGCTTTTAAAATTACTATGGTTTCCTATATGCATTTCAGAATAATGACCAAGACTTCAAGCTAGACCTTACTTGAGGATTATTTTAGTAACTGATTTTGGGATATAGGAGACAGGGACTGGGAAGGAAAAACACATGCTTAAACTCCCCTGGTTTAAGAAAATCACTATTAGAACAATCACTAATATTGAGAGTTAAATTCATCAATTATTTTACAATATTCAATCATTTTCAGAGCTATCATCTGATCTTACTCTTGTTAACAACTATGTGAGGTAGATAGGAGAAGCTTGGGGATCGTAAGAGCATAGATTTAGGGCTGGAAGGAACTTTAGAGGTCATCTAGTCTAACCTCATCTTTTTTTTTACATATGAAGAAACTGAGACCCAGAGAATTTAAATGACTTACTCAAATTTATGTAGGTAGCAAAATGGCAGAGCTAAATCTTGAATTCTGATCCTCTCTCTGCAAATCCAGTGCTCTTTCCATGGTGCCATGTCCTCACTTTGCAAATGGAGAAACTGAGTCATAGGAATTTTTAGAGGCTCACACAACTAGTCAGTGCAGAGTTGGCAATCAAAGTCCTGTCTTCTAACATCCACACACTTTCCACTAGACCACCATTGTGTCTCCTCGGTGACAAGGCCATAGTAAAGGTTGAAAGCATACAACTTACTTTAAAATTGTATCAAAACATAAAATGTATACCGTGCAGAGAGGGATAAACTGTACTGTCCTAAAGAAGTGACAATCTAATGTAGTAGAAAAAGAACAGAATATAAAACTAAAAAAAAAAACAAAACTTGGCCAAAATTGTGACTCCATCATTTTGTACCTATGTGCCCTTGAATGATACATGAGACATGGTACCTCTCTGAACCTCAAAATTTCTCCCTCATCTCTGTAAAATGAAGGAAGTGAACATGAAGATTGCTGCTGTTTCTTTCAGTGCTAACTTTTTTTTTTTTGGTTAGGCAATGGGGTTAAGTTACTTGCCCAGGGTCACACAGCTACTAAGTGTTTTTATGTGTCTGAGGCCGGACCTGAGTCCTCCTGAATCCAAGGCCAGTGCTCTATCCACTCCGCCACCTAGCTGCCCTGCTAACTTTCTATGATTGTAAAAACTCCATAATTTTCTATCCTGTGTTTTATGTGTTTCAAATCTCATCTTCAGATGAAATTATAAAATGGAACCAAGAAAAAATGACATATTCAATGACCACATAGTAGGCACCTAAGGAAAACTTGCTGGTTTTCTTTCAATTGGCTTGGACTGAAAATTAGGAGGAAGAACATGAGATATTGTTCCCATTTTATATTCTTCTGGGGTTTTTCAATATCTTCCCAAGTAACAGCTTGAGAAATAAAGATTTTCTTTCTTGTTAAAATTGACCATACATATTTTTCAAAAATGACTGTTTCAAATATAACTTTCACTGAACCCAGAATTTCTTTTCTCCCATAGGGATCATAAGATTTAAAGCTGTATTCAGCCTTAAAGATCTAGTCAAGCCCCACTTATTTCAAAGATGAGGAAACTGAGACCCAAAGAGGGAAAACTATCTACCCAAGGTCTCACAGCTATTAAGTAGCAGAGTTCAAATTTGAACCCATGTCCTCCGACTTCAGATACATTATTAAGACAATTAAACTCCCCTTCACCCTTTCCCTTCTCTTCTACTCTCTTCCCCCCTTCCCCTGAGAATACACTTCCCAGTAATGTTGTAAATGGCTAAAATTAAATGGTCATTACTTTCTGATTAGAAACTAATTTTTTTTTACTAACTTGTGTTATACAGAGCAGGTTGTGGCATTTTATTCTTGAATTCAGAAAAAAAAAAGGTAAGTAAAGTTTACAACTGTCTTCTTGCAAAAGAATCTAAAGACGGCTAGAGGACAATAAATGCCAGAGTGTGTGAATTTACAGAGATGTTTAAGGCCTAGCTTCAGAATTATCTGGAGCTCAGCATGTGTGGAGACCGGATCGTAATTTTATATAGCATCGTCTGGATGAAATGGAAAGGGGAATCACAAGTCAGAAAGTGGGAGTAGATTGAGGGACCAGAAGACAGATTCCAAAGAACATAGAGGCATATAGACTACCCTAGACTAGTGGCCAAAAAATTAGATGGTTGATCTTAACACTTTGCATTTCCAGGAAGAAGTGAGTATTCTTCCCATGGGAAATTAGGATATCTTAATGGATTCAAAATCATGGAAGTCCATTCATGGTGATATGAAATGAATGAGAAATAGTTTGGAGCTAAAAGGGAAGAGAGTTAGAAAAGACCATGCAGTTAGTATTTATTTATTTATGCATTTGTTTTGATGAGCTCTCCTGAAAGGTGACTCAAAACACCCCCATGTATTCTTTAGACTCCGGTTTACAGACCCAAGGAAAAGAAGTCATCAGCTCCTTCCTGCAGGTGCATTAACTCATAACAGCCTACAAACCACCTCAGCCAGCAAATACTCGTTATATTTGCCAAGCAGAGAGACATGGCAGCCAAGGGAAACCTTAGAATGTGTGCTAATTTATAAAATCTTATGGAGAAGGATGGAGAAAGATGATGAGTGGTTTTTCTTCATAAAACAATGAAGAGTTGTAAAGCAAAAAAGAAGTCTGCAGAAATCTTGATATGGAATCAATTTAGCCAGAGCATCCTAAGGTCATTTAAAGATGAGACTAGAAGGAGAACTACAAATAGATAAAAAATTCAATAGCTCTCTCAGCATTTCTATAACAAATTATCATCATCAACAACAACATTGGATCAGCAATATTTGGACTCAAATAATTCCATCCCCAGTGTGCTATGTGAGTAAATGGAAATGATATAAAAAATGATGAAGATAGTCAGACAAGTCCAAATATATCTTGAGGAAATTAATACTGGAAGTGACATAATTTTGAAAGCATTGAGGACTTAAAACTCATGATATATGAAAGCTAGGAAGATAATGAATTAATGTAAAATCATAGATAAAATAAAAATATTTTTAAAGTCATTGAAAGTATATTGAAATAAATAAAACTAGGAAAACGTTTTACTAAAAAAAAAACAAGAAGTACATAAAACATTGGCTAATTTAATTAAAAAAAGAAAACCAAATTTAGTATGAAAAATGAATAAACATTGACTTGATAGAGTAAAATACAGTTTTAAAGGCACCTTTCCAAAAAAGTATCTCACATTTATACGTTAACTTGACACAGTAATTTGACATATGAAAAACAATCCTCTGTTTATCAATGCCAAACAAATATGTGTATGTATATGTGTATATACATATATGTATATGTGTATATGCATATATGTGTATGTGTATATACATATCCGTATATGTATATATATACATATATGTGTGTGTGTATACATATATGTGTATATACATATATGCACATGTGTATATACACGTATGAATATTGTGTGCACATGTATTATATGTGTACATATATGTATATGCACACACATATATGTATATACACACACATTTATATTCACTAAAGATGCTTTTCTTTGGTATGAAGGCTAACCAGCCAATACAGCTTCTTTATGGAAGAGGGAATCTTTTTTGGTCAAAATGTGTGTGTTTGTGGATGACTTTATGTTGATTACTTCAAATCCCAGCTGACTAAAGAACCTACGTTATGAAATAGACAGCCACTCAAAAGAATTCAACTGGAAGAGTTCAGAAGAAATCCAAAAGTAGATGAGTAAGGCCAGTTGTCCAGAGTATATTGTTAAGTTGGTGAGACAGTCCACTGAGTTAATCAAGACATACATCTTGAATGGGCACTGCAGATAGCAATGAACTGGATCTAGAACTGAAACAGAAGAAGAAAGCTGACTGGATTTCATTTGGCTGATTTCACAGTTCTTTCAGTGATCCAGGATTGCTCCCTGAAACAAAAACCCAATATTCTTCTACTTATTCTATATCACTGCAAATGATGGGAAAAAAAAAAAACAAAATTATTCGTACAGAATTAAAATTGTGGGTGACCTAAAGGTCATTAGAGAGAAGAAGCACAATGGACAGGAATACTCTTATTAACCAATAAGCTTCATGCAAGTAGCAGCATAAGATAAATCATAAAAGAGATGTATAACTGAAAAAGGAGAGAGGGGTTCAGGAGAGAGGGTTAACAGATGGACAGACTGAGTGCTACCCCGGTACCCAAAGAGGGTTAAAGTTCTGATAAGTGACCTTGTGCTAAATCTTGCTGGAATCAGACCTCCCCACCATTTCTTGGCCATCTCCATGCCATGATGTCATATATATACCACCCTCCCCACTATTCCTTTTTCCCTAGGTCTCCATTAGTTATCTTTCTCTATTGGAATGTAAACTCTTGAGAGAAAAAGGGGGAGGAATTCTGGGAAAAGCTATAATAATGTAAAAGAAAAAGACATCGATAAAAACATATTTAAAAGAAAACATAAGGTCCTTGAAGGTAGGAGCTATCTTATTTATTTGCATTTGTATCTTTAATGCCTAGGACAGAATAAATGTTTAATAAATGTGTCATTTGGCTATCTGTCATCTTTCTATCCCTTTCCCTATATATTTATCATATAAGTATGTATCATCTATCTGCCTATATATTATGTCATGTATTGTATGTATTATCTGTCTCTCTATGTTAAAGACCTGGCTAAGTCCTTCAGCACATTGGATAGATGTTCTACCCTAAAAAATTATGATACTGATTATTCATGTTTGAAGATATCAAACAAGGAAGAGAACTGTGTGGGATAGTGTCAATAAGGAAGGATTCACATGACCTGCATTCTGAGGGATGGGTAGGATTTATATTAGTGGAGAGGAAAATAGTTACCCATGTTAGAGGAAAGGAAAGGATGAGCAAAGTCACAGAAGTGCTAATGAACATCATCTTTGTTGGGAGTGTGGCTGGGAATGGTATCTAGGAGACTGGACTGGCAAAAGTGGAAAGCTCTTGATAGAGAGCAAGACAAAAGGTTGCAGAGATAAGGTCAGAGACAAACTGGGCTTTCTTCTCTCTTTTTCTCTACATTTTCTCTCTCTGTGACTTCATCAGCTCCTATGAATTCAATGATCTCTATGCAGATGACTCCCCAATCTCTCTGTCCAGTTCTAATCTTTCTCTTGAGCTGAAATCCTGTATCACCAAGTGCCTACTAGGTGTTTCAAACTTGATATTCCATAGACATCTCAAATTCAGCATGGTATAGAACAGAAATCTATGATCTTCCTACAAAACCCATCCTTCCAGAACTTCCCTGTTACTGTTGAGGCCACTGCCATTCTTCCAGTCACTCAGCTTCATAACTTTGGTATGATCCTTGACTTTTCACTCTCACTTACCCTGCATATTCTATCATTTGCTAATTTCTGTTATTTCTATCTTCACACAATGTCTCTTGTATATGTCCCTTCCTTTCCACTCACATAACCACTACTTGTGCCTTCATATTACTCGCAAGGACTATTGGAATAGTGTCGTATTTGGTCTGTTTCCCCAGCTCCAATCAATATTCCACACAGCTGACAGAGTGATTTTCCTAAAGCATAGATCTTACCATATTACCCCACCTTCCCCTCCTCCAATAAGCGCCTGTGGTTCCCTATTATCTCTAGGACCAAATATAAACTCCTCTGTTTGGTATTTAAAGCTCTTCACAACCTTACACTTTTCTATCCAACCAGTCTTCTTTACACGTTACTGCTTTCCATGTATTCTGCTGTCCAACCATATGGACTCTTTCTTCTTCAAGGAGGAGGTTTCATCTCCCAATTCCATGTCTTTATCCCCAAGGCTTGAAATACATTTCCTACTTTCCTCCTCCTTTTGGAATTCTGGTTTCCTTCAGGCTTCAACACTTTGTGTACAATACCTTTAATAATCTCCCAGCTGCTAGTGTACTCTCTCCCCAAACTATCCTGATATACATGCATATATATATATATACATACATACATACATACATACATACACACATATCATGCAATATATAATTACATAATATAACAACATAGTAAGCTTTAGAATATAAGTACTACACACAACATAGAATTTATATACTTATATAACACGTGTTATATAATTCAGATTAACATGTATGCTATATTATATCTAACTATAATTTACTTCATAGTAAATTATATTTACTATTTATAAGTTTTTAAACAAATTGTATTTGTAAATTTACTATATATAAAATTAAATAAATAAATTGACTATGAATTATACTAACCTTATATTAAATATAATTTACTATATTGGCTAATAATTTACTATGTATATAATTAATTATAAGTAATAATATACTTAATATAGTATTAAATATGATTAATTGGTGTTATTATAATTATATTAATTATACATATAATTATTATATTTAGTATATTGTAATATATGCTGATATAACTTTCAAAATATGTGAATTCTTTTAATTTTTCTTTAATACATATTTGCATGTTTTATCCTCTTTTAGAATGTAAGTTTCCTGAAGGAAAAGCTTAGTTCACTTTTGTCTTTTCATCCCCAATGTTTAACATCGTACCTAGCACATAGTAAAGTGCTTTACAAGGGCTTGTTGACTGACCAGGGATGAACCATGGGCATAATAGAGAGAGCTGGACTTGGAGTCCAGAAGAATTGCATTCAAATGTTGTCTCAGTCACTTCCTATCTCTGACTCTGGTTAAGTCACTTAATCTCTCTTCAGATTATTTCCTCCTCTGTAAAATGAGGTTAATAGCAGCACCCATGAAATAGGGCTGTTCTCAGTATCAAATGAGATAAAATATAAAATCCTTTGGAAGTTTTTGAATGCTTTATGAATATGATTTATTTGTATCTAATTGTCAATATGTAACCCATTGAGCCAGTAGCAAGCACATTACTTAGGCAATGATCTCTGTGACAACTATGACTGTAGCTGGATCCTTGCTGGGCCTGTGGGGTCTCTAGCATGTGTCTATTTGGGACTATTTGGGAGCCTGAAGGCTCAAGAGATCAACTAATCAAATCAAATGAAAGGACTCCTGTTCTCTTAAGCCTGAATTCTACTACATATATAAATTGACTAGGTGAGTTTGATTTGAATAAAGTGGAGGGTCTTAGTGTTACATCATTTCCCCTCCATAGAACAAATTATCCCCTCTTCTCATACCTCTCATCTCTTGTTGGCATTCTACACATTTGTAATAATTACTTTAACAGCAATAACAAAAAATTTATCAAGCACCTAATGTATGCAGAGCACTGTGCTAGGCACCGAAGAAGCTACAAAGTTTAGGTAAGACATGTTCCTGTCCTCAGTAAGCTTACACTCTACTACTAATAATAATACACTTTATCACTTAACCCCACTTGCCTCAAAAAAACAAAGTAACAAAGTTTATTTATGTTTGTGCAAATATAATAAGACCTCACAATTGCTATTGTTCTTTCTGGCTTACAAAGTGCTTGCCTAATAAGAACTGTGAAGTAGTTAGTGCAGATGTTATGATTGCCACTTTGTAAATGTTGAAACTGCAGTTCAGACAGGATAACTACTGAACTTAGACTCAAATTCAGGTTTTCTGACTCTCAGGCCAGTGTTTTTTTCCATGACAGAATGCTCCCTCTGGCAAAGAGCTAAACCTCCATTTTCAAGTCAGGTGGACACTATTAATTTTGTTCTTTTAGAATTTGGAATCAGAAGACTAATAGTATAGTATTATTCAGAGAACTGTACCTGCCTGATAAGGAAATAAACAGTAGCTCCATTAATGAAGGGCATTTTGGTGTGAATTCCTACAGAAAGAGGCAAACAATGCCATGCTAGTACTGGACTTGGATATTTAGTTTGGGGGAATCTTGCTGGTTATAGAGTCCCACCTGGAAAGCCTGAGAATTGGAAGTCATTAATGGAACATCTTATCTGAATGTCCTCATGACTCCTTTTGTTTGAACCTAGCTGAGAGATCACAAGGTTTGTATTTATGATACAAATGGGACATGTCTCTCCTCTCATGTTCTTAATTATAATGTTTAAAACAGGCTACCAGTTTGTACTACCTTAATATCTGCTTTTAGGAAGAATGCAACAAACATTTTTTAAGGGTTTGCTGTGTATCAGGCACTGTTTTAAGCACTTTATAAACATCTTATTTGATCCTCATAACAATCCTGCAAAGTAAGTGCTACTATAAGGACACCTAGGTGGTGCAGGGGATAGAGCACTGGGCTTGAAATCAGGAAGACTCATCTTCTTGAGTTCAAGTTCAGCCTCAAACACTTACTAGTTGTGTGACCCTGGGCAAGTTACTTAACCCTGATTGCCTCAGTTCCTCATCTGTAAAGTGAGCTAGAGAAGGAAATGGCAAACCGCTCCAGTATCTCTGCCAAGAAAACCCCAAATGGAGTCACAAAGAGTTGGACAGGACTGAACAACAATGACAGGTGCTACTATGATCCTCATTTTACAGTTCAGGAAAGCAAGGCAAACAGAAGTCAAGTAACTTTCTAGTATCACACAGCTGGTACATGTTTGATTTGAAATTGTTGTCTTTCTAATTCCAGGCCCAGTGCTCTGTCCACTGCATCACGTAGCTATCTCTTTTATCACTGTGAGTCTCAGGAATAAAAAGTTGAGGTCCCCCTAATGCTACAAGTCAATCTGGGAAGTCTATATGATTAGAAGATTGAATATATTAATGTATACAAGACAAAAAAAAAGAAGGAATATTTATTAATTTACTTCCTGTTTACAAATCTATTTTGGTTTGGGAAGATCTATCAGTTGACCTTCCAGTTTTCTGAGTAGAAACTAGAAGTTGGTGCTTTCTCACAACCTGGAAGATAATTCAATATGGATCAAATATCTCATCATTTGCAGTCTTGTGGGATCACTGTGACCATGATGCCAAGAAGAAATTCAGAAAATGCATTGTATTTTGACTTCATCATCATGCCGAGCATCCCCCGGGATAGGGTTAGGACATTACTAGCTTAGTAAACCCGAGACCATCTGCTAATTGACATTGAATTCCTTCTAGAAAAAAATCCCAATGAAGTCATAACAAAATAGGCCCCCAGAATCGGGATTTTACCCAAGGCATGGGAGTCATAGAGAGATAACCAGTAGGAATGATTGACCAGCAGATTTAGTCAACCCTGTGATCTAAGGAAGCTATTCTTCAAATGCTCAGAGTAGAATGAAAAACTAAAATCCATCTCCCCAGGGAAAGTACAATTTATTGTAAGATAGCTAACTCATTTTTCTTGGTTCAGGATTTGAATTCAACTGATGATAGTCAAGGGCAACCAGGTAGCATGGAGGATAGAGTGCCAGGCCTAGAGTCAGGAAGGCTTATTGTCCTGAGTTCAAATTTGGCCTCAGACACTTACTAGCTGTGTGACCCTGGGCAAGTCTTTTAAGTCTGTTTGCCTCAGTTGCCTCATCTGTAAAATGAGCTGGAGAAGGAAATGGCAAACCTCTCCAGTATCTTTGACAAGAAAATCCTAAATGGGGTGATGAAGAGTCAGACATGATTGATAGCACTCAAACATGGATTCCTTGGAAGTACAAATGCCTTGAACCTTCACTGAGGTCCTGACAAGCCTCCTAGTTCTCTACCCCTCTACTAACTAGTTTGGGAAGAAATGCTTTTTCATCAGAACAAAGAGTTAGAACTACCTAAAAAAAATGTTTAAAAATATAGCTCAAGGCTCAGCATAACTGAAATCCGCAAAAGAGATGAACAAGGAGATAATTCCTTAATTAGGGTTCCATTTATGTTTCTGGTGTCCACTCTAATCATTTGCTTGTTGAACTGAAGTTTTTTGCCTTCATGATTTTTTTTTAATTTTAAGAAAGTACTTTATACAAAATTACCAATTCATATGGAATTAAATCTGCAGACCTCTAAGGATCAAAAAGCTTTTTAAAAGCACTCTCAAATAATTATTCAACACAGTATTGAACTATTGAGGTAAGCATCATTCTCAGAGAAAGAGAGAACCAGAGGGACTAAGCAAAATATATACAAAGATAAAAATAAATCTCTTTCCACTTTTTAGTCCTGGCTTGGGAAGTTGTTGTGGCAGTGATTGTTATTTGTGCTTTGAAATAGGAGCAATGAATATCTGACACTATGTGTGCTGCAGGCTGATTAGTGGGCGTTGAAGAATTGAAGCTGATGAAAATGTGCATACTCTTTGACCCAGCAATAGCACTTCTAGGGCTGTATCCCAAAGAGATCATACAAATGGGAAAAGGACCCACATGTACAATAATATTTGTAGCAGCTCTTATTGTGGTGGCGAAGAATCGGAAATTGAGAGGATACCCATCAATTGGGGAATGGCTGAACAAGTTGTGGTATATGAACATAATGGAATACTATCGTGCTATAAGAAATGATGAACAGGCAGATGTTCATAAAAACCTGGAAAGACTTGTATGGTCTGATGCTGAGTGAAGTGAGCAGAACCAGGAGAACGTTGTACACAGTACCAGCCACACTGTGCAATGACTAATATTGATAGACTTAACCCTTCTCAGCAATACAAGGATCTAAGACATCTCCAAAGTCTTCCATCTCCAAAGATGGAAAATGCTATCCACATCCAAAGAAAGAACTATGTTGTTTGAATGCAGATCAAAGCATACTATTTGCTATTTTTTTCTGTTGTGTTTTGTTTCCTCTTTCTGGTGGATCCTTCTATTGGTTCTAATTCTTACTTACAACATCACTAATGTGGAAATATGTTTAATAGGAATGTATATGTATAGCCTCTATCAGATTGCATGCCATTGTGGGGAGGAAGGTGGGGAGGGAGAGGGAGAAAAATTCAAGACTCAAAACCTTTTGAAAGTGATTGTTGATAAATCAAAATAAATTAATTTTAAAAAAAAAAGAGTTGAAGCCAGCCACTAGAGATATCTAAGGCTATGTTGGGGGAAAAAAAGGTCACTCGTATAGAGGAAAGAGTTCAGCACTTCAATTGCTTACTACACAAACACATACAGACACACATGCACACACACCCCTGTTCCCACCCTCATTCCATAACAATACCTTTAAAAAAAAAAACATATGGGACAATCAGTCTGCACTGGTCTTTTATCTGTGAGTAAAAACCCACTGGATTGATAAAGAAAAAGAAATCACTTCATTGTTTTAAACCTAGGATATGGTAGAGATGGCAGGCCTTAAAAACAAAACTAAATTAAAAAAAAAAACTCACAGGCTAGTGGCAAAGGTTGTTATAGAATTAAAGCCTTTATTAGCTTCATTTATTTCATTAGCACCTAACCTAACCCTAGGACCCTATGCTCCACAAAGAGGTAGGAGCTATGAGTCTAGAAGCTTCAATGGGCTTTCACATTGGAATTTCATAGCTGATTCAGTCAACCATAATGCCACACTTCTTAACCCAACATATGGATTCTTTTAACCTCAAGTATGACTAAATATTACAGTAGATTTGTAAACAGGAACTAGATTCATAAATTTGTTTATTGTTTTCTCTTCTTTTCTAAACATTAATCTGCTCAATTTTTAATAGCAAATATTTACAATAACACCTAGCAGATATATAGTGTTTTAAAGTTTTCAAAGCTACTTTGTAAATATTATCTTGTTTGATACTTAAAGAAATCCAGAAAGGTGCTATTACCGTCTCCATTTCACAGATAAGGAAATTGACACAGACAGGTTAAGTGATTTGCCCAGCACCACTTAGCTAGTAAGTATCTTGAGACAGGATTTGAACTCTGGTCTTCCCCACTTCAAGCCTAGTACTCTATCCATATTGCCATCTAGCAGCTGTAAGACGTTTTTTCAACAACTTTGGGAAGTAGACAATATAACCATTATTTATCCTCATATTATAGACAAGGAAACTGGGACTCTGAAGAATTAAGTGACTTGCCCATGGCCATATTGTTACTGGTGTCTAAGGTGGAATTTGAAACAGGGTCTCCTGACTCCAAATCAAACACTCTTTCTACTTCTATGTAATAACCAAATCACATAGATTTCTGCCTCAGGTAGGTCTTTTTGTACCTTGAATAATGAAACCAGACTGGCAAAAAATTGGAAATTGAGGGGATGTTCATCAATTGGGGAATGGCTGAACAAGTTATGGTATACAAGTGCAATGAAATATGATTGTTCTATAAGAAATGATGAGTAGGAGGATTTCAGAAAAACATGGAAAGACTTACATGAACTGATGCTGAGTGAAGTGAACAGAACCAGGAGGACATTGTACACAGTAACAGCAACATTGTGCGATGATCAACTTTGATAGACTTAGCTCTTCTCAGCAAGACAATGATCTAAGACAATTTCAAAAGACTCATGATGGGAAATGTTATCCACATGCAGAGAAAGAACTAGGGAGTCTGAATGCAGATCAAAGTATACTATTTTTCTCTCTTTTTTTATCTCTCTCATGCTTTTTTTTCTTTTATTCTGATTCTTCTTTCACAACATTACTAATGTGGAAATATGTTTAATATGGTTGTGGATATATAGCCTATATAAGATTGCATGCTGTCTTGGGGGGGGAGGGAGGAGGTAAGGGGAAAAATTAGAATTCAAGATCTTATAAAAGTGAATGTTGAAAACTAAAAATTAATTTATTAATTAAAAAAAATAATAAAACCAGACAAACTTTTTTGACCCAGTGAGTTTTCTTTGTCCTCACTCTCCTTCTTGTCTTCCCAAAGGCTGATTTTAGTTCCATCTTAAAAAAGATGGGGCACATCTCTCTTCCTTATGAGCTTGCTGTTTCAAATTAATAATGTATACTATGGTGCTTTCCATTTACAGCTACAAAGATGAAGACATAGTTCCTCTCCTTAAGAAAGATCTGTACACAGAGACAGGGCAAGGACGTGCATAATTATAATGTGCAATATAGTGTTGTGAATTCATAAAAGAGGTATAAAAACAAACAAACAAGTGTAAGTACAGGTCAGAGGAGGGAAAGATCACTTCTAGCCAAAGGGATCAGGGGCTACTTCATAAGTCAAAATAATCCTGGGATAGAGGACTATGGCAGAAAGGAAGTAGGATTGTAGTGAACCTCTGAGAACCTGGAGTTAAGAAGACCAAAGTTTGAATTCCTCCTCCCTCATATACTAGCCATGTTGCCCCTGGCAAGTCACTTATCATCTCTCAACCTTAGTTTTCTTTTCTGAAAAATGGAGAAAATAGCACCTATCTCAGAAGGTAATTTTAAGGAGCAAATGATTCACTTCATTAACTTTATACAAATGTATTTAAGGATTAATTGTCATTAAAATTATTATAGAGAACACATTAAGTCACTAATATCTTTGTGTGAGTGAGATTTGTCTAATCCATTGATCCACCTAGACTTGAAGGTTACAATTGTGTAAGGGGATTAGGTGTAGAGATGTAGTTAGAAGTATGGAAAGGAGAATATATAAAGAGGAGGTAGGTGAGAACTGAAGATCAAATTCATAGTTATGACTGACCTGTTTTACTGATAATATTGTTTTTCTTTAAAAAAACATTTTTGTTAATGTTTTTTGTATCATCATAATTTTCCCAACTATTCCTTCCATTCTCTTCCCAGAGAAGCATCTCAAATAACTAACAACATTTTTAAAGATCAAAAAACAGAAGAAGAAAAAATCAGGAAAACTGATTAATACATTGAAGAAGTCTGAAAATATGTACAATATATCACACTCATTAACCTTCTGCCTCTGCAAAAGGTGGGGTTATCTTCTCATAGCTCTGATTTCCAGCCATGTTCATTCCATTTTTTGTGAAATATTGACATTTGATTTTTTTTATGACTGTTCTTTCATGTTTACATTGTTGCAGTCATTGGATATATTGATTTCTTATTTCTCCTTACTTCATTCTACATCAGTTCATGGAATCCTTGCTTCTCTGTATTCATCACATTTGTTTCTTAAAGTAAAGTAATATTCAATTACATTCATGTACCAAAATTTGTTTAGTCATTCCTCATTTGATGGGCATCTACTTTGATTCTAATTCTTTGGCTCACCAAAAAAGTGCTGCTATAAATATTTTGATATATATGGAAGCTTCCTTTTTATCAATGACTTTCTCTGGGTATAATCTTACCAATAAAATCTCTGGATCAAAAAGAAGGTATATTTTGGTAACATTATTTGCATAATTTATTTGCATAGTATACTTTAGTCACTTTGCATAATTCCAAATTGATTTCCAAAATGGTTGTACTGATTCTCAGCTCTACCAATAACATAGTCATGTGCTTATAACCCCTCCAACCTTAACTATAACCATCTTTTGTCATCTTTGCAAAATTACATAGAGTGAAGTTAAACCTCAGGGTTGTTTTGATTTGCATTTCTCTTATTAGTGATTTGGAGGATTCTTTTTTATAGTTAGTAGGTTGTGGTTCTTCTTTTGAGAACTGTTTATATTTGTTCATATATTCTGGCCACTTACTCTTCGAGGAATGGCTTTCAGGGCATTTCTATTATTTATGTCTGTTTGTATATGTACATTAATGTATACACATATTTATGTTAATTGTTCATATATCTTAAATACCAAAACCTTATCAGAGAAATTTAATATAAAATTTTTTTTGTTTTTGTTTCTTATAGAAATAAATGAAACCTTTCTTATCCTAATTGCATTAATTTTGTTTGCACAGAAATTTTCAGTTTCATGCAGTTATTTATTTTTTGTTTTGTAATTGCTTCTATCCCTTGTTTGGTTAAGAATATCTCCCATTGATAGCTGTGAGAGGTGTGTGATTTGCTGCTCTTTTAATATTTTTATGGTATTACTTTTAATATTAAGATCAAGTATCCACTTAGAATATATTGTGGAATATGGGTTAAGGTGTTGATCTAAACCAATTCATACTAGACCTCTTTCAAATTTTCTTCACAGATTTTATCAGATAGTGAGTTCTTTCCTAAGTAATTTATCTTTTCTACTTTATCAAAAACTGGACTGCTGTGTCCATTTTTCTAATTCTCTCTGATTCATTAAGTATATTGGTCTATAATTCTCTTGTATTTTATCTTTCTTTGGTTTAGGCATTAGGACTACATTTGTCTTATAACAGTGCCCGGTAAGGTGCTTTCTTATTTAATTTTTGAGAATAATTTAGTAATGGTACTAATTGTTCTTTAAAAGCATTACATTTTCCTGGAAAACCATCAGCACCATGAATTTTCCTGAATTGCACCCTCCCCTCTTTGGTAGTTTCTTAACAGGAACCGCTAGTAGGTGTTTTGTTAATTTTGGTATTTTATGTATTTGAAGACATCCCTCCATGGTGGGGGGAGGGGTGCATAGCATATAACTGTGTATGATAGGTTCTTAGCATTCCTTTTCATTTCTTCTGGTTTTATGATTTTACGTTGCTTGTTTGCCATTTTGTTTATTTGATTTTTGCAGCCCTCTTCTTTTCAATCAGATTGGTTATTGTTTTATTAATTTTATTGTGTTTTTTTTTCAAAGAACCAGCTTTTACTTATATTTATCATTTCAATAAGAGGGGGAGTTTTGGGGGGTTTCAGTTTATCTATCTCTTCTCTAATTTTTAATATATCTTCTTTCATTCCCCTTTTTAGGCTTATTTGTTGGCTTTCTTTTTTTAATTCATATTCAATTTCTCAACCATCTACTTTTTATTTTATTGATGTATATTTTAAAGCCATGTTTTCCCCTTCAAATTATTTTATAAGAATCACAGAAATGTTGATATGTCATTTTATCATTATCAATTTCTTTTCATAATTAGCAATTGTTTTGATTATTAATTTTTTATTTGCTCTATTTAGGATTTCCCTGTTAATTTTCCATTTAGGCTAATGTTTTTTTTTGTTTGAGCTCTCTAAATTGATTACTATTTTTATTATGTTACCTTATGCAAAAGATGTGTTAACTATTGCTGACTTTTTGCATTTGTTTATAATATCTCTACACCCTAATAAATAGTCAATTTTTGTAAAAGTCGTAAATGGTGCTGAAAATATATGCAGATACACACAAATATACATATATATTACATACACACATATTCATATGTATGTATATATATGTGTGTGTATATATTTATGTATATATATACATAATATCCTTTAGTAGTTCTGTATAAAAGATACCATATTTCTTTTACCTCTAGGTTCTGTAGTAATTTGTTAAAATTTATATTTTCCCTTTTGTTTATCTTCCTGTTAGATTTGTCCAAAACAGAGAGAGGGACATTAAAATCTCCTGCCATTACATTGCCTATGCTTCTTTTAGTTCAGTTAATTTTTCCTTTATGAATTTAGGTGCTAAGGCATTTGGCACATACAAGTTTAATACTGATAATGGTTTTTTATCTACGGTTCCTTTCAGCATAATGTAGTTTCCTTTTTTCCATGTTACTGTTTTGTACATCTTGCCTCTTGGCCCCTTTTTTTGTTTTGCTTCACTCTTAGAATTTGATTTCCTACAAGTGATAGACAATATAGAAGTTGCCCTGTGGTAAGAATTTTTCTGTCCCTGTGCAGTTCATTACTTCTCTTGTCCTCAGCATGGTCATTTCCCATCACTACCCCCATTTTCCATTAAATCTCTGTAAGTACATGACTTCCCATTCTTTTGGGTGTCAGTTGTCCCCAGCAGCTCTGATTTCTCTTCTCTCAGGACCAAATTCCAGTAGATTATTCCCCTTGCAATTCTCCCATGTCTATTATAGAATCTCTTATCCCATGGGATCATTCTTCAGTGGGTCCCTTTCCCACTACTGAAATGGGATTTACCTTTTTCTTTCTCCCTCTCTTAATCTCTCCCTTTGCCCCTTCATCCATTCTCCTGTAGGTCCACTTCTTCCTGAGAGACTATAAAGATTATTTTCGCTTAGTTCTTAACCTTTGACTTGATTAAAGAATCATATATTCCACTCTGCCTTCTTCCTCTCTTCTCTCCTTTCATGCACCTCCTATTCTGTACTTTAGACAGAGAATAATACACTGACTCACCTGTAGGTGGAGTGTTCCAAGGTTTAAAGTGGTATTTAAAGCTGGCTTAACCAACATCACTTCTATTTAACTTTCCCTCTTGTCTCTTTTTGTACTTTTAGAAAGAAATCTCTTAATGATCTCTCTGATCTTATGTTGTTGTTGCTGTTGTTGTTTACCCCAAAAATGTATTTCTTTTTTAATTATTTTTTTCTAGGCTGATTTATTTCATTCTTTGTGACTTGGTTGCTTTATTTGTTCACTTTTCTGATATTTCTGTTGCCTAGGGGTATCTGCAAAGCAAATAATCTTCTCAGGTCTGGTTTTCTTTGTAGCAGTGCTTCAAATGCCTTTTTAATTGAATGCTATCTTTTACATTTATGTTTAGGATCAGTTTTTCAAAGTATATATATATACACACACACACACACATATATATACACATATATGTACGTATACATATATGTCCATATATGTATAGATACATTATGTTTATACATGTGTGTGTATACACACTTTTATGATCTGCAAAGCATTTAATACATTATCTCATTTGAGCCCCCAAACAATCTCACGACATAGATACCTTTGGTATTACTATTCCTGCTTTCCAGTTAAGAAAAGTGAAGCTCAAAAAAATTTAATGACTTGTCCATAGACTCAAAGTTAGGTCAGATGAATTTTGTTTCCTAATGGAATACTGTCATGGAAAATGATTTGAGCTAAGAGAGAATAATTTTCTCACTTTTGACTCAGGCAATTCTTTCTAGGCATGATAATTTTAGTCAAAATCTTTTGTACATTCACCTCCTGGCTCCAAGAGCATGGTAAAGAACAAGATTTAGGTTTGGATGACTTGGATTCTAGTCTCCTATCTACCATTTGCTAGCTATGTAACCTGGGGGAATCCACTTTATTTCTCTGAGACTCAGTTTCATAATATGTGAAAGGGGTAATTTATCATTATTACTGGTAAACTCACAGGGTTGTTGTGAGGATCAAATGAGATAAAATATGAGAAAACACAGGAGAAGCTGGGAAACACTCTGTAAATATAAGGTATTGTTGTTGTTGTTAAACACCCATTATAAAGATTTCCAATTATTCTTATTTACTTTTGATACTGGTGTAAAGAAGCAGTCAATGAGAATGTTTATGGAGCTGTCATCCCTGGAAGGAGAGTTGCAGAGAGGTTCCAAAAGGGAGAAGGAAGTTAAGATGGCCAAGTTGCTTCCCCTCTCTGGTTCCTTCAGTCCTAGACACCATGAACCTGCAAATGTTGTCTTTCTACATTACCTAGTTTGTTGTCAGATCAATCAATCGACAAGCATTTATTAAGCACCTAGTATGTGCAAAGGACATCATATTGCCTAGGTGCTAGGAATACAGAAACAAAAATAAAATGGTCTCTAACCTCAAGGAGCTTGCATTCAACTAATGAGATGTAAAAAGTTCGTAGATAAGTAAGTATGGCATATAGACAAAATAAATCCAAGTCCATGGACTACAACTCAGAAAATCAAATGGAATTAGAATCCTAATGGATGCATTTTTTTCAAGTCAAACAACATCTATTTAATGTTCATTATGTGCAAGGCCCTGTATTTAACTCCGAGGGAGATATGAATCTCCAGATTCCACCCCTGACAGAATGTTCCTTCTATTAATCTGAGAACTTGGACTTATGATCAATTATCTTTTGCTATTACTAAATGATCAATTCTCCCATCCCCCTGATATGCTTCCAGCCATTTTCATACCATACCATGATTCATGTGTCTCCTTTCCCCTCCTTTCCCCCACCCTCACCCTTTTATTGCTTTCCTCCTCTTGCTCTAGGAATAGTAATCAAATCAACACTACCGTTCCTAAAAAGGACACATCAAACAAAGGCTCCATGACTTTATTGATCATTCTTGTCTCTTCCCTGGCAAAGCATCCTACTCTCTTCTATCTATCTTCCCCTATTAGAATGTAAACTCCTTGAGGGTAGAAACAGTCATCCATTTTTTTTTTTTAATCTGCAACCCCAGAACTTGGCACAGTGCCTGGCACATAAAAAGCACTTATTTTTTTTTCATTCATTCATTAATGCATCATTCATTCAAAACAAGATTTCAGACCTTAAGGATTTTATAGCATAGTAAGCTATCTTTCTGCTAAAGATAATTCTTCTAAGCCCTAAACAAGCTCATAGCAGCTGTAGTTCTGGTATGACCTACCTGGTACAATTGTATTGGATATCCAATTATTCTATTTCTTTTTGAAAATGCAACTAGGAACAAGTAGCCTATTAGAGAGTTTACAGAGGAGCAAGTCACTTCCCCTCTATGGAACTCAGTTTTCTCAACTGTAAAACATTATCCTTTGATCATATTCTCCGGAATGAGAGGAAAATCAGAAAAGATACACATTGGTCACTGAAGTCCTAGATCTTCTTTTTTGTGCTGCTTCAAAGATGACGTGAGACTTTTTTCTTCCAGAGGAAACTCAGATTCTGACTGAATATGGTGCCATTTGTTTAAGCCCCAACCCTGCTGGAAAGAAACAGGATAGAAAAGGTCACTGGTCTGTCAATGAGCCAAGGAGTGGAAATGTCAGTGTAAAGAGAAGATAGTATCATCATATATTATTTGGTTTGCCATTTAGCCTAATTCTTTTAGAGAAATTCAATCAGTAGACCTAGATTCTTATAATGTACTTTGCAAAGCCTTATTTCTCAGGTGGACAGATAAGAAACACACACATCCACACACCCACACCCACACCCACCCACCCACCCACACACACACACACACACACACCCCTTGGTCCTGTTGCCAAGTTGGATTTCTTGAAATGTATAGTTTCCATGTGAGTAATGCTTTAAAGCCTACAAAGCATTTTCCATTGTCCTCATTTAATCCCTGCAACAACTCATTAAATGATAACAATAGCTAACATTTACATAGCACTTTAACATTTGCAAATCTCTGTTCCTTTCATTTGATTCTTATAATAACCCTGTGAGGTAGGTGCTATTATTATCCTCATTTTATAAATGATAATACAGTGACTGAGGTCACATGACTTCAATGGAATTACACAGCTAATCAGTTTGAGACAGGATTCAAACTCAGGTCTTCCTGATTTTAAGTCTGGTATGACATTCAAATCACTACACAGTAGATGGCACAAGTTTTATTACCATTTTACAAGTAAGGATCATAGATTTATTATAATTAGGAATAATGGTAATAGCTAGCATGTTTATAATGCTTTAAGGGTTGTGGAGTACTTTACCATGACTTCATTAAATTTTCACAACAACCCTGTGAAGTAGGTGTTATTATAATCCCCATTTTACAGAGAAAACTGAGGCAGGCACAGATTAAGTTTCTTTCCCAGGGTCACACAGCTAATAAGTGTTTGAAGAAGTATTTGAACTCAAATTTTTCCAGCTCTAGGTCCAATGGCTCCATCTTACAGAGGAGGAAACTATGACACTAAGAGGTTCAGTGACTTCTTACATAAGTAGGAAAGAAAGGATCTGAGATTTGAACCTCTGGCCCTAGACCCAGTGCTTTTTCCCACTATTTCATGCTGCCTCACTGAGGCTCATAGAGAAGTAAGATAAGGCAACTTGCCCAAGGTTATCCAACTTATGAATATTTTAGCTGGATTTTGAACCCAGGTTTTCCGATGCCATGTTGAATACTTCTCAGTATATATAAAATTGTCCCCTTTACCTTATGACAGATTCCCATACAGTGGTTCTAATAAAGACAAAATGAAAAAGAATCTTAGGTCTGAATGACTAAACAGAAAAGCCCTACCCAGATACAATGCCTAGAAAACTTAACTCTGCTAGGGAAAAAAAAATGTGTGCAACTTGAAAATTGGAAAAAAAAATTCCCAGGAAAGTTGGTCCAAGATTTCTGAGACGCAAATTCTTATCATGGTAAATCAGCAGATGCCTTCATCAGCAATGAACTTGAAGTCTAAATGGAAAACTTCCATCCTCCCATATGTCGCATGCCATTTTATCTGTGTTGCTGTGGTATTTGAAGGGAAATTTTCCCACATGATGTTCCTTCATGTAAAATGCCCAAACATTCATATTTTGGCAAGTTCATACATCAAACCTCATAGATAAGTATCTATCTTATTTTTAAAAGATCTTAGAACAATAAAACTTCAGGGATTACGTAGCTCTATCATCTATTTTACAGGTAACAACAAAAAAAAAAAATAGGTTCCAAAGAAGTAATATGAGTCATTCCAAGGTCCTATAGAAAATTATTAGTAGAACCAAAGCTCCTGTAGAACCAGGTCTCCTGACATCTACTCTAATATTATTTCAACTACACCACTCTACCCTCCAAGGAGTTTCATAGCATCCATTACAATATACTGCTCAGGATAAAATCTCATGTAACATAACTCCAGTCTATTTCTTCTTCTTCCATCGTCATCAATGATAGGCAGTAACTAAGTATCTTGTGTAATATTTGCAAAGTCTATTTTTAAATATACAATATCATAAATGATCAATAAGTGTTTATTGAGGAACTACTTTGTTCTTAGCAGTGTAATAGGATACAACAGTCAATTAACCAATCAAGATGCATTATTAAGTAATTACTATGTACCAGGTATATGGTTCACTCTGTTCTGATCATGATGTTTAAAAAGTTCAAGAGACATAGTTTCTACCAAGAAATTAATCATTTTATTTAAAATGCTAGCATTTTATTAATAAAAGGAATAGTTATTTAGCCATCTCCATTGGACCAAAGATGAATCATGGTGATGAGCTCAGTTTATATGTTCTTGGAAGAGTGGGTGTTCCTGAGGGTGGCAATCAACTCTGATTGGTTAGTAATTAATAAAAAGAATTAGTATTACAATGAGAGGTGGAACTATTCTAATGAAGGGCTGGGGGATATAGTTCTAAATTGTCCAGGCTTGGGCAATCTAATCAAAGAATTTATCCCCACCCACACCTGAGCAGAGCACAATGAGCTTCCCTACATTAGGTTAAATTTTTGGAAAGGTTGGGTAGAGTCTGACCATTATTGAGGACAAAGTTAATTCAATCTCATTATCTGTAATGTCCTTCAGAGACTTGGAAATGAAGGCTTTAGCAAAAGAGGAATTCTAGATCTCCCCAAATCATTGGTTATTAATAATCACTTCTCCCATGGTATAGTCACAAGAATAGAGATGACAATTAAACCCATATGATCAGATGAGGTTGCTGATAGTACAGAGAAATAGGAGAGAGATAGGGATTTAGGGTGCAGCCATGGTTTGGGGAGAAATTAAGGATAATGATCCAGCAAAAGAAACTAAGTATTCAGACTGCTAGGGAGAAAAAAAAAACTAAGAGTAAAGAGAGTCCAGAAAAAAAAAAATAAGAGAATCTCTAGAAGGAGAAACTGGTCAAGAAGGTCAAATGCAATAGAGAGGCCAGGAAGGATGACATCTATGAAAAAAAAATCATTGGATTTGGCAGTTAAGAGATCACTGGTAACTTTGGAGAGAGTAATGTCAGCTGAGTGATAAGATTTGAAGCCAAAATGTACAGGATTTGGAAGCAAGTGAGAGAGAAAGAGTGAAGGGGATGAGTGTAGACAGCTTTTTCAAGGAGTTTATCAGGGAAATAGAGAAAATATATTAAGTGACATGTAGGCAGCACGAAGGAACCTAAATATAGGGAGAAACTGAAAAATAGTCAATGATAGTGAGGAAAAGGTACTGGTGAAGATGGGGGAGAAGATTTGGAATCAAGGATACATGAAGAGGGGTTATCTTTAGCAAATAGAAGGGCCATCTTTTCATCAAAAATTGGCATAAAAAAAGAGAGAGTAAGCATTGATGTCAAGTAGTTTGAGATGAAGAAAAAGTATTGGGGGGGAGAGAGCACAGAGTGAATGAGTACTATTTTCCCAGTAAAGTATGAAGCAGTTTTCAGGCTGTGATGGTGGCAGGAGTGGGTTGTATGGAAGAATTTGGGAGAGAAGACAAGGTATGAACATCCTCTGTGGGTACTATGATAGAGAAGCAATTAGGGAGAAGTAAACGAATTGCCTTGCTTCAGTGAAGAACAGTTGAGATTGAATAATGAATTTGTAGGGGACCCATTCTTAGTTTCATGACTTTCTTTAGTTCCTTTCAGCAGTACCTATTTTCCATATTGTGTGAATAAGGAACCTAAGGTTCAGAGGGCTGATATGATTTTCCTAAGATCACATAGCAAGTTAGTGACAAAACTAAGTTAATAATACATCTCTTTTAAATCTTAATTTAGCTCTCATTTTTCTTAAGCATTCTTGTTAAGCTCTATTTCCCAGTCTTTTCTGCTCCAGATTTGGCAATACCATTGTTTTAGACCTTTCCTTATTGGAACTATTCTCTACCTTTTTGACCCTTTGTGTGGACCTCCTTTAATTATTAATTCCCTTATTTAATGGTGGGTTGCCAGGATTGAATGGAAATTCCTTGAGGTCAGGCAGTATCTTGCTTGGTTGTATTTGTCCCCAGTACTTAGCCCAGTGTTTGGAACATAATGAGTACTCAATAAATAAGCTATCATCTGTCTATCTATAAGTTTTCTGAACAATGATATATAAACTTCAAATGACTGCCTTACAAATTTGTGAAAAGTTTTCCTGTCCAAACTGGCCCTGCCTGGGGCATTGGGTCTGTAGAGAATGGGAACCTCCATTCCAAAGGTTGGCCTCTGATGAATGAGAGGAAGATTGATGTTGTTGTTTGTTGTTCATCTTTTGTTCTCCAAGAGGACCAATGACAACCAGAGAGTGGTGTCTTGACTTGCACATGAAATGAATTTAAAGTAAGGCAGAGCTGTGCAAGGTCATCAGCCTCACTCTGTCCTCCAGAGTCATTGGAATCCCATGGCAAGATGGGTCAAGATGACTGGTGATGGCCCTGGGAGAAACTGGCTTTTTTAAGCTAAGGTCTTTCCCAGGTCTTAATTTAAGGAAGAAGCGAGCCCTTGTGTATAGTGCCAAAGTATTTACCAATAAATGGAGCTGATGAGGTCTAGAGGTTTAGGGGTGCTGGAACCCAAAATCATGACATGTGGGTCCTGCCCAAAAGAATTCAACCCAAGCCTTCTTTCAGCCAAAGACAAGTTTTATTAAAGATCCATCATATTGGTGAGACTCTTAAGGAATCTGAGCACCTGTGAGCTATTGGCTAGATTGTAAAAATCTGAGCAGTGGCTAGATTATAAGAATTCCAGCATCTTAATGGAGACAAGATGGACTTTATATACAGAAAGACTATGGGAGGGATCTAGGAGTGGCCAAGTAGTCTATGAGGTAATAGAACTCCTGGGGTAGCCAAGGGAGAATGGAGCCTAGGTAGGATTAAGGGTGGGGAAGTGACCTGGGGACATAGGAAGATCTAGGCTAGGTTAAGGGTAACAGAGAATTGGGAGTTTAGGTGTAGCCACAAAGAAAGGTCAGTTGATGGGATTATAGCCTTGGCCACATGGGAAAGTCCAGGGTTTTTCCTTTTTGGGGTCTAGATCCCATCCTCATCAGAGCCAAGGGTCAAAAAATCCAAAATAACCAATGGTTCTGTGGCAAGGAAAAGACTTCTCCCCACCAAAAAGAAAAGTGATAGTGGTTTTGATCACAATGTCCAAGAAGGGCTTAAGATAAATCATTGATAGTCCAAAGTAAACTCATCAAAGAATAGATATGCAGAGAAGGGTATCAGAGGTGCAGATGTTAGGAACCACAGGCAATTTAATTCATTGAGCTTGATAGCTTGCTGTTGCCCTTCTGAGCTAAGGGGTTATGGTCTGTCCATTCCTATCCATTCTACTGGTTATGCTGCAATTCTGCTTTCCCATTTAACAGTGGACAGTTGCCAATTGAATTGTAATCTTTTTATTCTCTTAGGAAAAAAAAGTCACAGAAGAAAGTACTTCAAGATCCTCAGAGGATTAAAACCTATGAGTTTGAATTTAAAGAATGGCCATGGGCAATAATTAAGATCAACAAACAACCCAATTTGTGTTTTGTTATTGATATAATTGGAATTAGACTGCTTGACATAGAGTTTTAGAGTTATTTTCTCAAATGCTTTAATTACAGTAGATCAGCCCTATATTACTGAGTGGGTTGGATTAAATTTTCAACTGACCCATCTCTATCACAACCCTTGAACTCTGTGTCTATGGAATTAGTACAAATTGTTTACATTGAAAAATTAAATTTTCTGTTGGCATATAGCTAGGTGAAAACACTGCAAAATGTTACCGCTGAGGCCACTTATGTCTGGTCAAAATAACTTCTCTACCACTAAGGATCTAAAGGAATCTAAGGGGACAGCTAGGTGATGCAGTGGATAGAGCACTGGCTTTGGAGTCAGGAGGACCTGAGTTCAAATTCAATCTCAGAACAAACACTTGACACCAGCTGTGTGACCCTCAGCAAGTCACTTAATCCCATTGCCTAGCAAAAAACAAACAAACTAAAGGAATCTAAGAAGTTTACTGAGCCTTAAATACATTCTATTACAGGGCCTGATCATTAGAGATTCTCTTCTTTGGGATAATAAGCATTATACTCTTTATAAATCCCTTATATTTAGCTCAGAGGCCATACCTGTCATTTTGCGGTGAAGAAATTGATGCCCAGAGACATTCAGTGACTTGCCCAAGGTCACATATGCAGTAAGTGGCAAAGCTAGGATATGAATCCACGTCTTCTGACTCCAAACCCAGAGCTCTTCCTTCCTGAGTCTTCAAATCCAGTTATTATTATTTTTTTTTTGTGATGGACAATGTTATGCTAGGTGGTGCAGTAGATAGGAGTACTTGGTCTAAAGTCAGGAAGATCTGAATTCAAATTCAGTCTCAGACACTAGCTGTGTGACCCATGGCAAGTGACTTAATCCTGTTTATCTCAGTTTTCTTATCTCTAAAATGAGCTAGACAAGGAAATGGCAAACCACTCCAGCATCTTTGCCAAGAAAACCACAAAATAGGGTCACAGAAAGTCAGACACAACTGAAAATGACTAAACAAAGCTTCATGTAATATCTCAAGGTGATCAGTTTATCAGATGGGTTAGCTCTGCTTAAAGGACAGATTTAGTGAATGAGAACAGTTGATTTTAGGTGTAGGAAAAGGAAAGGCATAGAGGAAAGATGGAGAAAAGCTAAACTGGGAGTCAGGAACCCTAGGTTCTGTTACTGACTTTGATGCTTAATAGCTGTGTGACTTTGAGGAAACTTTGTGGGTCTCCATTTGCTCACCTGTGAAACGGGAGGAATAATACTTGTCCTATCTCACTTGGTTGGGAAGATCAAGCGAGATAATGAATGTAAAGCTACTCTGTTAATTCTCAAGAACTGAGTAATGTTTAAGGAATCATTTTGCAATTAGATAGCCTGGGTTAGCACCTGAGTCCTCTATTTTCCTCCCAACCACATCTAGCTAAATATCCTTTGAGGGAGGTTGAGAAAATTGAAAATAAAAATCCTACCATGCTCTATTATTTAGTGCAAAGGATAAAAAATTCAACAATCCCTTATCCTTCCATAATCCTTTAGAACCCAAACATGAGAACTTTTGTCACTGGGACCCTACACAAGAGCAGAGCCCAAGATACTAGGCCTCTTATCACCAGAATGTCATATAAGACACCAGACCCAATCAGAAGTCAAGCTCTGTCCATGAAAGTTATCTTCTGCTTATAGATCTATTATATCCTGTCATCTTAGAATGGGGCAAAACAAGAAAATGGGTAAAGGATGTGGGTCCTATGAGGCATCTAGGATCCTCATGACCAGGTAAATGGAATCCCCAATATCTATCTCAATTTTCCTTCTTCTATATAAAAAGAACACATTGACCCTGCCTCTCCCTCATCATAGGACCTAAGCAAATGGGAGGTCTAGTCAAATGGTACTCATAGTCTTGTGGTTATCAAACTCTCACCCCTTTTTTCCTAGTTCCTGTGATTCAGACTTGAAGGTTTCCTGGTGAAAACCACCCCTTTCTGCTGTCATTTCCACTCTCATTCCTGTTTATCCCTACCCCTCAAAAATCTTCATCCTTTCCTGTCTTCCCCTTCCATTGTGCTCTCTCACCTCCCTTTTAAAATTAGTAACAAATGCCCCTTTATCTAAACCTCTTTCTCTTATAATCTTACCATTTTCTTGCTCTTAGGGAAAAGTGACTCTCCCTAGATCATGAGCTCTTATTCTTTTTGTGTTTGTATCATGGACTCTGTTCGCACTCTAGCAAAGCTTGTGGAGCCTTTCTAAGAATATTTTTTGTTAAATAATTGAAGAAAATGCTAAATTTCATTTGAAGTCAGTGAAAACAAAGATGTAGGTTTTTGGTTTTGGTTTTGTTTTTTTTTGTTTTGCTTTGTTTTGTTTTTTTCAGTCATCCTACTTCACAGACCCCCATGAAATTTATAGACAGATCTCAGGGGTAGGAGCTGAGGGGGAGTGGTGGTGAGACTATGGATCCCAAGTAAAGAACTTCTGCCCCAGAAGGCCATATATCCCTGGCTACTTGTCCTGTATTGTTTACATATTCTCTCATTTTCTCCCACAAACTGGACTGGTAAAAGAATTAGGCATACACTTTGTCTACTCCTCACTTACACTTCCAGACTCTTCTTCTGCTCCCACCACTTAATAAGTTTCTCACCTTTGAGGTTTCTTTTATTTGTCTATATCACCCTATCCAGATCCTGGATGCAGGTATGTACTAGTCCTTAGCTCATTCTCACTCTCTCCTCTTTCGTAGTCAAATGCCTAAGGGAAAAAAAAAAAGCCATCTATCATAAAACTCTCATCCCTCAGATGCCTATCAATTGAGGAAAGGCTGCACAAACTGTAGTATATGAATATAATGGAATACTCCTGTGCAATAAGAAATGATGAGCAGGTAGATTTTAGAAAACTCTGGAAAGACTTACATGAACTGATGCAAAGTGAAATGAGCAGAACCAGGAAAACACTGTACATAGTAACAATGACATTGTGTGATGACTAGCTATGAATGACATAGTTCTTCTCAGCAATACAATGATCTAAGATAATTAAAAGGACTTACAATAGAAAATGCTATCCACATCCAGAGTAAGAACTGATGGACTCAATGCAAATTGAAGCATACTATTTCCACTTTTTTTTATTTTTCATGTTTTTTTTCTTTTGTTCTTTTTCTTCTTTCACAATTATGAATAATATGGAAATGTTTTTTTACATGATTTCACATATATAACCTATATCAAAATACTTACCGTCTTAGGAAGAGGGGAGGGAAGGGGATGGAGGAAGTAAAAAAAAAATTTGAAATTCAAAATTTTGTAAAAATGAACACTAAAATCTGTCTTTACATATAATTGGAAAAAAATACTATTAAAAATCATCCCCTCAAATAACATTTTCTGTTTATTATTAACAAGATCCAGAAGACAGAAAAGTAAATCTCACTTAAAATAACTTCAGAATGTCAGAATTCACCTGCCAACTTACAAGACATATATGAATACAAGTCAAATCAACAAGCATTTGTTAAGCACCTATTATGTGCCTGGAACTATGCAAAGCATTAGAAATAGGATGTCCCTGTCCTCAAGGAGCTCACAGATGATGTAAGGGGCAGGAGAGACAAAATTCAATTATGTACAAATAAGATACAAGTATATGTTGGATAAATTTGAGATAATCTCAGAGGGAAGACACTGAGTTTAGGGAAAGTCTTCTTATTAAGAAAAGCCTCTTGCAGAAGATGAAATTTTAGCTGAGACTAGAAGAAAGCCTGGAATGACTAGAAGCAGAGGGGAGGAGAGAGAGGCTGCTAGGCCCAGTGGACAGCCATCAGAAATACTCAGAATCAAGAGCTGGGGTGCCTTTTGTGAGGAAAACCCAGAATAATAGAGTCACTAGATTGTAGATTAAGAAAAGTGGAGTAAGGCTTAAAAAAATTGGAAAGGTAAGAAAGGGGAGCCGTGAAGGGCTTTAAAAGTCAACCAGAAGATTTTACATTTAATCCTAGAAGCAATATGAAAACACTGGAGTTTATTGAATATGGAGGTGTCATAATCAGATGTGTGCTTCAGGCAATTCACTTAGATAGCTGAGTAGAGGATAAGTTGGAATTGGGAGAGCTTTGAGGCAGAGTCCAAACAGTTTAGGCATGAGATGATAAGGGTTTAAACCAGAGTAGTGGCAATATGAGAGGAGAGAAGAGGGATATATATAAGAGATGATGCAAAGACAGACTTAACAGGACTTGGGAACAGATTGAATATGAGGAGTTTAACAGAGTAAAAAGTCAAAGATGATACCTCTCTTCTGAGCCTCAGTGACTGGAAGGTTGATGATATTCTTAATCTTAGGGAAGTTAGAAACACTTTTTGCAAAAAGAAAAAAAAAATAATTGTAGAGATTGATTGCAAACAGTTAGGCTGTGTCAGTATAATAAAAATGATAACTCTACTTAAATTAATTTACAAATTTAGTGCCATAACAACCAAACTGCTGAAGGATTATTTCATGGATTTAAACAAAATAATAACACAATTCATCTGTTGGAACAAAAGGTCATGCACCTTGAGACATAAGAAAAAAAGTCAAAATGAAAGGAGTCTAGATCTCATATCATACCATAAAACGATAATCATGACAGCAATTTGCTACTGATTAAAAAATAAAAATGGTGATCAGTACAACATATTAGGTGAAAAAGACCTAGATGTAGTTGAACACTGGTAACATTGTATTCATTTAACCCAAAGACGCAAACTAGTAGGGTAGAGATTCTCTTTTTGACAAAAACTGCTTGGACAACTGGAAAGCAGTCTGTGAAAAATCAGGTTTAGACCAATTTGTTATTGCTGTTGTTCAGTCATTTCAGTTATATCTGATACTTCATGACCCCATTTAAGGTTTTCTTGACAAAGATACTGAAATGGTTTACCATTTCCTTCTCCAGCTCATTTTATAGGTGAGGAAACTGAGGCAAACAGGGTTAAGTGACTTACCCAAGGTCGTGCAGCTAGTAAGTGTCTGAGACCAGATTTGAACTTAAGAAGAGTCTTCCTGACTACAGGCCCGGTGCTCTCTCTCCACTGTGCCACCTGGCATATAGCACAATTAACTCCACGTGGATGAATATGTGACCCAAATATAAAAGGTCAGAGGCACAGGAACTGGACTTTGATTTTGTTAGTATAGTGAAGTAAACTCCACTATGAATACCAGTTAATAAAAGATCATGCCATTAAAAAAAAATCAGAGGACAAAGGGAGGAGACATCTTTCACAACTAAGGTTATGGGTAGAATTCTTATTTAAATAAGGGCTATAGATGGTCATAAAGATTTAAATGGATAATTTTAATTACATAGAAGTAAAAGTTCTCTGCACAAGTAAAATAAATATACTTTGGTTCAGAAGGGCCACCTAAGGAAAATATTCAAAGCAAATTTCTCTGATAAAGTTCTAATGCACAAAATATATAAAAATCTAATACAAACAAATGTGAAGAAGAGACATCTCCCCAACAGTTTATCTAGTCAAAGCCTATTAACAAGTAATTCTTAATAGAAGAAAAACAAGCTATCAACAACCATATTTTAAAAATGCTCCAAATCACTTAAAGTAAGAAAAATATAAATTAAAACAGCTTTGACATTCTTCTTCAAACCCATCAGATTGGCCAAGATGACGAAAGAAGAAAATAGCAATTGTTATTGAGGTCATGTGGGGACAGGTACACTGATACGCTGTTGATAGAGCTGACAATTGGTTCAACCACTGTGGAAAATGATTTGGAACCAGACCCAAAAAGTCACTAATCTGAGCATACCCTTTGACGCGGCAATACTATTATTAGGTTTGTACAGTAAGTAGATCAAGGACAGAGGGGAAGGATTCATGTATACAGAATATTTATGGCACCACTTTTTGTTGTATCAGACTTAGAAATGAAATGGGTGCCCATCAATTGGAGAATGGCTAAACATATTGTCACACATGAATGTAATATAATTTTGTGTCATAAGAAATGATAAAAAAAAAAGATACAGAAAATTAGGAAATGAAGCAGGGTGAAATGAGCAAAATCAGGAGAATAATTTAGGTGATGATCACAATAAAACTGAAGGGAAACAATTTAGAAATAACTTAGAACTGAGACCCTTTAAAACAGTGACAAATCATGACCTCAAAAGACTGGTTATGAAACATTTCCCTCCCGTATCTCTTGGAAAATAGGTGATGGACTAAAAGGTACAGAATCAGACAGGCATTATCAGATGTGGACAATGTGATAATTTGTTTTACTTGACTATACAAACTTGTTGACAGGGAGAGATTTTTTTGGTGGGGGGAGTGGGAGACAGAGGAAGGGTGGTGTTAGTGGGTAGTAACCAACAAGAAAAATAATCTGTAAAACATTGAAAGATGCACAGGAAAAAGAAAGAAAGAAAGAAATACAGAAGGGGTAACAGAAATACTTTATTAGTACTTTCTTAAACTTTAAATGTATTTTTTCTCAAAAAAAAAACCTGTATATAATAGAACTTCACACTTAGAAAATTTTCTTCCCTGTAGTTTCTTTTTATCTTTAAATGTTTGTCTTCATTGATGATTGAATTCACAGTTTTAAAAAAGCAATTAAAAAGAAGCCATCTATTTTCATCCCCTTCACTTTCTTCCCTCCCACTCACTTCTCAACTCTTTGCAATCTAGCTAATAACTTTACCACTCAACCGAAACTGCCCTCTCTGAGGTTGCCAGTGCTCTCTTAATTGCTAAAATAGCAGCCTTTCCACAAACCTCATCCCTCTTTCTTTAGCATTTAAAACTGTGGACTACTCTTTCCTCCTAGGTACTCTCGCCTCCATCAGCTTTGTCTTGAAGCTGCTCACTCCTGGTTCTCCTTTTATCTGCCTCACTTCTCCTACTTGTCCTCTTTTGGTAGATCATCCATGTCCTCTCCAATCTTAATGATTCTCTAAAAGCTCTTCCTCGGCACATATCTCTCTTGATGTCCCTTCTCTGGGGGACCTTATCAGTTCTCATGACTTCAATTTTCATCACTAAGCACATAGTTCCCAGATTTCTTTATCTATCCCTAATCTCTGTCTTGAGTTCCAGTTCTGTAGTGCCAACCATCTCTTGGTTACCTCCTCACACACATCTTATAGGCATCTCAAATTCACCAAGTCCAAAAACTGAATTAATTATCTTCCCACCCCCTAAATCCAACTCTCCTCCAGACTTCCATTTTTCTGTTTAGGATACCACCATTCCTCTACTTACCTTATTAAGGTTCCCAACCTTGAAGTAATCCTCTACTTTTCCTTCTTCTTTATTCCTATGTCCAATAAGTGGTCAAAACCTGTTGCCTCTACCTGTTCAATTTATCCCACATTTATCCCTATTTCCCACCAAATGTAGTCACCATTTTAGTGCAGGCTCTCATCATTTTATTTCCTGAACTGTTGAAGTAGTCTCTTAATTGGACTCCTAGCTTCCAGTTTCTCTGTTTTACACTCACTCTCTAAAACAATCTTCCTAAAACACATCTGACCATATATTATAGGGAATGAATATTTTGTTTTGTTTTGTTTGCTTTTTTCCTGATCTTATGCAACAACTCATTCATGGTTACACTGCAAAATTAAAGGCTTTTTAATTAAGTGTGACTCCCTTTGGCCTTCCAAGGCCCACTCTGAAACCTCAGGTAAAAGCAGTGGTGGACCAGTTGTTTTATCAAATATGATGAGTTCCTGCCTTTTGGGAGGGTCCCAGAATCCTCAGCTGGTCTGGGAAGTCCATATTAACAATTAAGTAAAGTGGCCCTTATTTACTCCTCAAGGAGACCTCTCTGTTTTTGTTTGTTTTGGTTTTGGTTTTACTTTGTTTTCCTGGGGCCTATGTTTGTTTGTTTGTTTTTTGCCCTTAATTTTTGAAGTGGACCAATGGGGATGGTAATTGCTTGACTTGTGTGTGAATTGTATTTAAGTGAGGCAAAGTTACACAAAGTCATCAGCCTCACTCTCTCTTCCACAGTCACCTAAGTCCAGTGGCAGGACAAAAGTCAAGGTGACTGGCAATAGCCTGGGATGCAGTGAATGACCTCGGCCTCTTTGATGTCCAAGGTCTAAGTGTTAAGCACTCCTGCTCCATTCCAATGTGGAAAGTCTCCACATACTTGAGGATAGATATCCTCTAACTCACCAACAGGTTTGAGGCATGTTGGTTACCCTCAACTGTCTTAGGCTGTCTACCAAGATGATTTTACCAAGGTGCAGCTACTGTGCATGCTACAGCTTCTTGGAGCTACAGATGAGAGTTAAGTGAAAGGTGAACACTGTGATCTATATCTTGCCACTGCACCCAGATGGCTCCTGAGGAGAAAGTGAGGCTGGTGACTTTGCACAGCCCTCCCTCACTTAAATACAATTCACTTGTAAGTCATGGCATCACCTTCCTGATGCCATGGTTCTCTTCAAGAATGATGAATGGGGACATTAAAGGTAGATGAACAGCCTGAAAAGTGCTCAGCAAACCTTCACACCAGAGGTGCTAGTCCTCCCTGAATACCCCATACTCTCCAGTGGCCTGCACTAGCACCCTAGGGGGAAGGGGATACATCAACCTAAAGTAAGTTACCGGTCTCCCACTACCTTAGCTATCACTCCATGTCATTCTTCTGCTCAAGGCCCTTCAATGGCTCTCTACTGACTTTAGGATAAAATACCAACTCCCTAGCTTGGCATTTCATTGGTTTCAGCCTATCTTTCAGTTATGTTTTGTTTTCTTAGTATTACTCGCCTTCACACATTCTACATTCTAGACAAACTGGCCTGCTAGCATACAATGAATTCAATATTCCATTTCCTACCTCCATTATTTTGCATAGGTTCTCCCTCATGCCTGGAATGCATTCTCTCCTCAGTTTCACTTCTTAGAATCTTTAGTTTCCCTTGAGAGTCAGGGAGATGGGAGAAGCGAAGGGAGTAAGCATTTATGTAGTACTTGCTATATTCTAGGCACCATGCTAACTGATTGCAAAAAAAATCTCATTTGATCTTTACAACAATCCTGAGAGGTAAGTGCTCATTATCCCCATTTTATAGTTGAGGAAACTAAGTTTAAATGACTCAGCCAGGGTCACACAGCTAGTAAATATCTGAGGCTGGATTTTAACTCAGCTCTTTCTGATTCCAGGCCCAGTGCCCTATCCACTGTTCCACTAGCTGCCTCAGTTGGCATTATCTATGGTAAGCACCTCCTGACCTTCCTAGTGGTTAATGATTTCTACTTCCTCAGATTATAATGTGTTTATCTGTTTAAACGTTTTATCTCCCTAGGCATATATTAGTTTCTTTAGGGAAGAAAATGGTTTCATTTTGTCTTTGTATGCCTGGGACTGGCACAGTGCCTCGAACACTGTAGGTATTAAATTTTTATTGAAAGACAATTGAAACTAAATGTTACAAAATTATAAGGATCAAGCATGATCTTTTAAAGTGGATACAGGAATGTACCCCCCCTCCCCCCATCTAAGCAGAGACAGAGGGAATACGAGTATGGGAAATTGCATATGGTGTCAGACTTGGCTGATGGATTTATTAATTTTGTTGAGATTTTTTTCCACTCTTTTTAAAAATTCTTTATATTCTTTTAAAAAAAATGACTCTGGGAAAGGGAGAGAGAAAAAGTGTATTAGGAAATGTAGGTGATGAAAAAAGCAAGATAGCAATAAAAATAAACATAAAATAATGCTTATTAAAGTGAGTTCAACAAATTCGTCACAATATCCTTCCAAAGTTCTCTTGTAGATGATTTAAAGGATGGTCAGAAAAAGCATAGGTATGTTTGAAATTCAGTTTTGATTATAAAGGTCATAGAAAGTTCCATAGAAGATTCAGTAGACAGATGGAGAGATGAATAAAAACAAAGTAGTGTTATTTTTCAAAATTAAGTGACTTTGGATTTTACCAAAATTATCTGATCCCTTATCATGGTACAGAAGTGATGCTGGATTTTGAAGATCATAAATTTCAAACTGGAGCAGACCTCATAGGCAATCTAATCCCACATCTTGCTTTTACAGATAAGGAAACTGAGGCTAAGTGAGTTGCCCAAGGTCACAAAGGTAATGAACATTAGAGATGGGATTTGAACTCAAGACATTTGATTCCAGAGCCAATGCTCTTCCAACCGTATCACAGAAACATACTAAATTGGAAATAATAATTACTATCATTTATATAGCACTTCAGGATTTACAAAGCACTTTATATATGCTATCTCTTTTGAGCTTCACAACAGCCTTGAGAGATAGATGCTATTATCCCCATTTTATAGATGTGGAAACTGAGGTTAAATGACTTGCCTGAGTTAATACAGCTAGTAAGTGGCCAAAGCAGGATTTGAAATCATGACTTCCTTATTCAGTGCTTTTATCCACAATATTACCTAGCTACCTCAAGGGTAGGCAGAAGAAATAGTAGGTCCTACCAAAATGTAAAAGATTTGAGTATGGCTTGGCTATCTGCTGTTCTAGGATCAGTCTGGCTAAGTCCTGAGCTCATTACCAGAAAATTACCCATGGAGTGCTGAATATTTTCTTGACCTTAGCACAGTCAGAGAACATCTATGAAGCTACAGAGGGGTCATGACCTATTTAGAAGGAAAGAGTAGCCATATAAATAAAATAATGGCTTGTTGAAAAATAGATTCAAAAAAAACAAGTCTAACAGGGGAAAAGAGCTTATGTTTTGCGTCAACTGAGACTAGCTCCAACCAGCCCAGTAGCAAGTTCAAATTGATGACGTCTAATGAAGAATGGGAGTACTGAATGCTCCCAGGCTGTTTCCATGGCCCATATTTTTAATTAACAGCAAAATAAAATTTAGCAAGGAATTAATATCTCTCCCAAATTTACAGTTATAAATGTAAGCCTGCCAACCGAGAATAACAGGACCCTGGTGCAGAAGCTTCTTTAAAGGGAAAATAATTTTTTAGTTCAACTTAGTTCAACAAACATTTATTGTGCACCTCCTACATTTAAAGCACCTTTTTTTCAGCCCCCTGTGGCTCTCTTTATTCCCTTCACTTGGGATCCTACAGTTCCATGTACAAGTGCTATGAGAGGAGACGATTGAACATAACATATACAATTTGACCAACCTAGGAAATAATCCTTAGGGATCCCAAGTCCAAAGTTCCCATTGTTTCCATCCAAAAAAAGAAGTATATGAGTGGGATGAATTTGTCTGATATGAAGGTGGAAGTGAATTTGTTAGGACCTCTAGAACTGTCACCTAATAACAGCAGGAACATGGAAATGGAAGGGGTGTTGTATTTAGCAAAATGTAATTTATCATTATTAATATTATTATTGTAGTATCATTGCTGGTGTTGCGCTCGAATACACTCTTTGGCAGGTCTCACTGTGCTGGAAAGAAGCTATCATGGCTTTTAGTAAAGGCCAGCTAATGGAGGAGGTATCTGTCATACAGACCACTACCCTTATTATACATTATGTATCATTTCTTTTCTCTTACTCAATGGTCCAACAAAATTAGCCTTCTTTCTGTTCCTCACACATAACACTTACTAGCTGTATGGCCCTGGGCAAGTCACTTAACCCTGTTTATCTCAGTTTCCTCTCCAGTAAAATGATCTGGAGAAGGAAATGGCAAACCACTACAGTATCTTTGCCCAGAAAATCCCAAATGGGGTCATGAAGAGTTGGACACGACTGAAAAAGGACCCAACAACAACAAAACATTAGATAAAGCTAGAAAGGTAGGGCGGTTGCAGGTTGTAAAGGGCCTTGAATGACAGGAACCTTAAAGAAATCAGAGAGTGAGAAGAGAGTTGTGTGCATATGGGACCAGCCAACCTTTGATGTTATATATCATGCAGTATGGGGTGAATAGTCAAGTATGGTTTAGAGAAGCAATGTATCATTTCCCCCGGAGTGACCTGGGGTCCCTTTACGTATATGTCTGTGACTTTCTTTGTTGTGACACCTGCCTGTTGAGTCAAGAGTCCATAGCTTGTGGAACCATAATATCTCCACTGGTCCTACCTGAACTATAACTCTAAGGCCTGAACACAGAATAAATCAAAAACAGAATCTGGATAAAGATAGTGTTTGTCACAGCTTTAATTTAAGATCTACAGAGCCAAATTTCAAACCCAGGTCTTCTTAACAAGTCTAGAACTCTATCTACATTTCCATGTTACCTCTCCAGATGCAAGGTCAACTCCATACCATAATATGTCACTAAAATAGGACTTTAGTAAATCAGTACCTTAAACATGTATTGTGCTTCTTACTTCCTCAAGGTCTCTCAAATCTACTTCTCTTTTTCTCCTTTTAGCATTTCTGAGAGCAAGCTAAGATAGGCAGTATTATATGGGTTGAATGAACAGTTCAGGTTCATACAGCTGAGACAGGCTGTGTCTACACTGAGAGTAGTTAAATGACTTGCCTAAGGTCACATAGTTAATGAGCTAATAATCTGGAACTGGAACCGTGGTCTGTTAGCAATCGATCTATTCTTTTTCTATAGAGTTACATTCTAGGACAAGAAATAAAATTTGATTTGAGATCATAATGGCTGGGATAGTCCTCCTGAGGGCACTCCTAAATAAATCTCTCCTTCTGTCCCTAGGCCATATCAGCTCTAATTCAATTTAGACAAGAGATGTATGCCCTTCATCTTAAAATTTTCCCGTGAGAAGAGTTGTATTTTGTTACCCCATATGTCTTTATGCACATCACTGCCCATTTAGGTTGAGCAAGCTGGAAAAAGACTTTTGGGAAGAATCTCTCATGTTCCAAGGACTTTCACTTTAGTTTCTTAATCCCAAGTCACCTATCAAATTTCCAGATCCTACCAAGAAAGAATATCATCTTTCCAAAGAAAGAAAAAGTGGTATGTGTTCATCACTCTGGACCATAAATGATTATGATAATATTTATTAGACAAAAGACTAGTGGAGTAATTGTAATATTTTAAATCTGTACGCAAATTCTTCCCCTCCCCTTTTCCAAGTGCCTTTATAAACATGACACCATTTTATTCTTGAAATATCTCTGTGAAGAAAATGGGTCAGGTATTATCCTCACTTTAATAGGCAGGGAAACTGAGACTCTCAGAAGGGTAGTGAATGATGGACGAAGAGGCAGGTTCATAGGATCATAGATCTGGTTTTAGAAAGGACATCAGAAGTCTTTAGAATGTGAGCTCTTTGAGAGTAGAGATGGTTTCTTTTTCTCTCTATCCTCAGTGCCTAATATAGTACCATGCACATAGCATGTGCTTAATAAATATTTGCTAATTGATGGATAAATCTCATCTATCCAGGGCTTCACTTTTTGGCTGGGAAATTGAAGCCAGAAAAGGTGAAGTAACTTTTTTGAGATCACAAAGTAGTTGGACTCAAGATCAGGTTTGGAACTCAGTCCTTCTGACTGCAAATCTTTCCACTGTACCACACTATGAAAAGACTTGGGGTAAGACATGATTGCTATCTGTAATTATCTGAATGTCTGTCACATGAAAAAAAGAGATTAGACTTGTTTTGCCTTGCTCCAGAGGAAAGAACGAAGAGTATTGGATGAATGAATGTTGGATAAAGAACAGTTTAGGGTCAATGCAAGGAAAAATTACCCAACAATTCAAAATAGCCCAAAATGGAATGTGATGCCTTGGGAGATAGTGGGTTCCTCTTCTGTGGCAGTTTTCAAGCAAAGACTTAACACTTGACAGGTGAATCATAGATGTGATTTATGCATGGATTGGACTAGGTGTCCTCTAAGATTCTGTACATCTATGATTCTTTCCCCATCATCACATTGACCAGTTAACTCTATAACCAGGAATTTTAGTTATGTGTTAGGTGGGTAGAATGTTGGAGCTGCAGTCAGGAAGACCTGAATTCAAATCCACCTCGGGTGTTTATGGGGTGTGCAACCCCAGGCAAGTCACTGAACCTCTCAGTCTCAGTTTTCTCATCTGGAAAACGGGATAATAGCACCCACTTCATAACTGATTTTCCTGACATGGGGTGTTATGAGAATCAAATGAAATGATATGCATAAAGTGATCTGAAAACCTGTATAAAAGCAAACTGTATGGTAGCTGCATTTTCTGAGCATCCTTCTCCCTTTCTCAAGTTCAATATACCTTGCCAAAGGTTATGAGAATTTTGAAAGCTCATATTTCTTGACTTGTAGAATCACAAAATTTAGAGCTAGAAGGGACCTTAGAAATCATCTGTTTCAACCTTTTCATTTTAGAGATAATTAAAGAGACCCAGAGAGGTTCTCATTTCCGAGTGTCACACAAAGGAGGAAAAGAAGAAAACATCATTTATTAAGTACCTACTACTTGTGGTACTAAGTGTTTTTACAGCTATCATTTTATTTGATCATCAAAACAACCCTAGGAGGTAGGTACGATTATCATCCTCATTTTACAGTTGAGAAAACTGAGGCAGACAGAAGTTAAATGACTTTCACAGGGCTACACAGTTAATAAGAGTCTGAAGACAGATTCAAACTCAGATCCTCCTGAGCTCAAGCCTGAACAGATAACATCAGGACCAGATTTCAAACCCATTCCTGTCTCTAAAGGAATTCATGACCAGGGAGAACATACTTTTGTCTTCATCCTCAGTACTGAATTTGCTATAACACCTCCCTAAAAGCTTTTAACTATATTTTGAGTGGCAAAAAGGGAACAGGATAGGGTGGCTGGCTGTGGGAATTTTTGTGCCAGCTTGGTCTATCACATTCTGAGTAGGAACATTCATTTAATTACATCAATTTAGTTCAACTTGAGGAAGATGCTCACAGCAAAATGATCCAAGTTCCAAAGTGACAAGCCTTTTATATCCTCACTTTAATATCACTGATGCCTTTAATTCCATTTGTCACCTATGTGGCAGCTGTCTCCCTGTGATTGAGCTGCAGCATCTGATGTGGTGGTTTTAGGCAAAATTTCCAATGTTTTGAAGCTAACCAATGCTTGAGCAAAAGCAAGAGAATAAAGTCTTCGATGATGAGATGCCACAAATCTGCATGAATATAAATCCTTGCAAAGTATTTGTCAAGGATGAAATAATGCTCTTGGACAAGTGTGGCTCAATTACGAGAAATACTTTGGCATGACTCTGGAGTTTTCCATCCCCCTTTGCAATTTATGTCAGAGTGGTGATTGTCCTACAAAGCAAGAAGGGATGAGGTTATGGAGGACGAGGGTATGGAAATGGAGCATCATAACGGTTTAATTATCTTTCCAAGGTTTTTTTTTCAGTTAATTTATTTTTCCATTCTTGTATTGCTCAGACATGTGCCCACTTACTCTTCATCCTCCCGCCCAAGTTATGACCCAGAAGACATTGAAGTATTGGTTTTTTTCAGGACAATTTAAAGTTTGTGTTTTGTTCTGTTCAATAGTTTTAGCAAATTGATTGGTTCAGTTCCAAGTTGAAATGGTCCCTCTCTTTAAAAAAAAAATAGTCTTTGGGACTTAGTAAAATTAACATATGGGTTTGGCTGCATTTGAGGGTCAGAAACTGATGCTATTCATTCCACTTTTCAGAGGATGGATCAAGTACTGATTGAGCAGCTGCTATGTGCTAAGCATTGTAAGATTTGATGTTTGGATTCTCATTTTGGTTCCTGTATATAGACTTTCTCCACATGTTCACACAGTTAATCTGACCATCGTCAACCAATCTGACCTATGTCTTGAGACTGGACTCCAATGACTCTGGAAGATAGAGTGAGGCTGGTGCTTTGCACAGCTCTGCCTCACTTAAATCCAATTCACTTGCAAATCAAGACATCACCATCCTGATGCCACTGATCTTTTTTGAGAACAAAAGATGAAAAATAACAACCAGTACTGGCTGATTATCACTTCCTTATTCCTGAGGTATCTATGTGTATGCCAAAGTGTGCTGGTAAATGTTTAACAGTTGGATCTATGAAAAGTATGACACGTTTTAAAGTTTAATCTGCATTAATAACTTTTTCTCCATCACTTTGTTAAATCTAGGCAATCAATAAAACAACAAATCAAATCCTGATTTGTAGGGTTTGCTAATTTCCAAGGTGCAAATGCTGGCACTGAAAATTTAATTATCATCTCTCATGAGTATGAAATGGCTCCAGCTTACCCCTATCAGTGTATTTGGGGGGGGGGGACAAGAAGAGGGGTAGAGAGAGAGGAAAGGTGAAGGAGGATACAACAGATAAAATTCTAATAATTCTGATGCTTGGAGGAAATAAGTGTTCTGCATTCTACATGATGGGATTATGGCGGCTGGGTGACACAGTGGATACAGTGCTGGGCCTGGAGTTAGGAAGACTTATTTTCCTGAATTCAAATCTGGCCTCAGACACTTACTAGCAGTGTGACTCTGGGCAAGTCACTTAACCCTATTTGCCTCTTTCCTTATTTATAAAACGAGCTGGAGAAGGAAATGGCAAGCTACTCCAGTATCTTTGCCAAGAAAACCCCAAAATGTGGTCATAGAGAGTTGACTTCGACTGAAAACAACATGATGGATTTGGAAGATACACAAGAAAAAATAGGTTTATGAACATGCCACAAATTACATGGACGAGTTAAAGGTGATGATGATAACTCATATTTATGTAGTATTTTCACACAAAAATATTTAAATACATTGTTTCTACTTCCATTGCCAAGATGGTAGAGGAAGGAACCCTTTGAAGCCCTCCCAAATTCCTCCCCAAGCAACTTGAAAACCATCTCAGAACTGATCCAGCAGCAAGGAAGTGGCTTTATTAGCATGGGAGGAAAGGTTTGTTTCACTGGGGTGGGAGGAGAGTGAAGTCCAAGAGCAGAAGGGCTGCTGCTTTTGCCGGTCCCTCAGTGGAGGGCCTGGGGCGACGCTCCAAGCCTTGGGCAATCCACCAGTAAGGCCCAACCCTCCTGCAAACCAGCAGTTCCCTAGGCAATGAGCAGTCTTTGCAGCTCAGCAAGGCCTCACCCCAGTAATCACACCTTCAGCACAAACCACCAGCTGTGTCTTGACACCATTGCTGACCAGTAGCGAAGCTCCACCCTAGGACTGGACAACAGTGAGAGCCGGTTCCCGGGGCCTACCAGCAGAGACCTTGGTGCGCTGTTGCAATAGCAACTCAACACCACGGGCCCACTCCTGGGCAGACCAACAAGATCCCTCCTCCAGTGACAGCCACTAGAAAGACTCTGTTACCATAGCAACCCAACAGCAATACCCCATCCACCCCTGGGTCAGGCCAGCAGCTAAACCCCACAGCTAAAGAAGTTTAATGAGGAGGTCCCATCCCCCAGTACAAGCCAGAAGGGAACCTTACTCTCCAGTGAAAGCAAGCAGCTAAGCCCTGAAGCCCAATGAAAGCCAGCAGTAAGACTCTCACATAAAAATACCGAGTCACAAAAAAGGCAGAAAAAAATAAGCAAAAAAATAAAAAAGAACTGAACTATAGATAGTTACTATGGTGACAGGGAGGATCAAGGCATTAACTTAGAAGAGGATAATAGTGTCAAAATGGCTACATGTGAAGCCTCAAAGAAAAATGTAATTTGGTTTCAGGCCCCCCAAAAATCCTGGAAGAGCTTAAAAAGTATTTTTAAAAGCATCTATAAATTATTATATAAGCTATTTGGAAAAATAAGTGGAGTCCTAACAAATTCTTTTTATGACACAAATATAATGCTGATACCAAAACCAGGAAAAGCCAAAATAGAGAAAGAAAATTATAGACCAATTTCCCTAATGAATACCGATGCAAAATATTTAAATAAAATATTAGCAAAGAGACTACATCAATTTATCATGAGGATAAAACACCATGATGAGTTGGGATTTATACCACGAATGCAGGGCTGGTTCAATATTAGGAAAACTATCAGCATAATTGACCATATCAATAACAAAACCAACAGAAATTACATGATTATCTCAACAGATTCAGAAAAAGCATTTGATAAAATATAGCACTCATGCCTATTAAAAACACTAGAGAACATAGGAATAAACAGAGCTTACCTTAAAATGATAAGTAATATTTATCTAAAACCATACACAAGTGTTATCTGTAATGAAGACAAGGTAGAAACCTTCACAATACAATCAGGGATGAAGCAAGGATGTCGTTTAACATCTCTATTGTTTAATATTGCACTAGAAATGTTAGCAATAAGAGAAGACAAAGAAATTAAATGAATTAGAATAGTCAAAGAGAAAACAAAACTATCACTCTTTGCAGATGACCTGATGGTACACCCAGAAGATCCCAGAAAATCAACTAAAAACTATTTCAAATTATTAACAACTTTAGCAAAGTTGCAGGATACAAAATAAACTCACATAAAACATCAGCATTTTTATGTATTACCAACAAAATTCAGCAGCAAGAGATAGAAAGAAAAATTCCATTTAAAATAACTGTAGACAATATAAAATACTTGGGAGTGAAAGCCAGAAACTATATGAACACAACTATAAAACACTTTTAACAAATATAAAGTCAGATCTAAACAACTGGAAAAAAAAAACCCATTAATTGTTCATGGGTAGGCCGAGCCGATATAATAAAAATGACAATTTTGCCTAAATTAATCCATTTATTCAGTGCTATAACAATCATGCTATCAAAAATATTTTATAGAGCTAGAAAAAATAATAACAAAATTCATCTGGGAGAAGAAAAGCTCAAGGATATCAAGTGAATGAAGAAAAAGGATACTAAACAAGGTGGCCTAGCTGTATTTTGATACAGCTCAAATTGTATTATAAAGCGGTAATTTTCAAAACTATCTGGTATTATCTAAGAAATAGAGTAGTGGCTCGGTGTAATAGATTCGGTACAAATTACATTATAGTAAATGACCATAGTAATATAGTATATGATAAACCCAAAGATACAAGTTTTTGGAACAAAAACTCATTTTTTGACAAAAATTGCTGGAAAAAAATGGAAAACAGTATAGTAGAAAGTAGGCATAAACCAACATCTCACACATATCAAGATAAGGTCAAAATGGGTATATGATTTACACATAAAGGGTGATACCATAAGTAAATTAAGAGAGCATAAAATGGTTTATCTGTCAGATTTATGGATAAGGGAAGAATTTAGGACCCAAGAAAATATAGAGAGCATTACAAAATGTGAAATAGATAATTTTACTTATATAAAATTTTAAAAGTTTTTTTTCATAAACAAAACCAATAGAACCAAAATTATAAGGAAAGCAGAAAACTGGGAGGGGGGAGTGAATTGCAACAAGTATCTCTGATAAAGGTCTCATTTCTCAAATACATAGAGAACTGAGGCAGATTTATAAAAATGTAAATCATTCCCCAATTGATAAATGTCAAAGGATATGAAGAGGCAGCTTGAAGGCTATAAAACTATGCATACTCTTTTATCAAGCAATACCGCTATTAAGTTTTTTATAGTCTTTTGGGCATAGTTCCAAATTGCTCTCCAGAATGGTTGGATCAGTTCACAATTCTACCAAAAGTGCATTAATGTCCCAGTTTTCCTTCATCCCCTCCAACATCCAACATTTTTATTTTTTGTCATATTAGCCAGTCTGATAGGTATAAGGTGGTCAGAGTTGTTTTGACTTGCATTTCTCTAATCAGTAGTGATTTAGAGCATTTTTTTATATGACTATAGAGAGCTTTGATTGCTTTGCCTGAAAATTGCCTGTTCATATCCTTTGACCATTTATCAATTGGGGAATGATTTGTATTTTTATAAATTCGATTCAGTTCTATATATTTGCATATATACATTGTCTCATTTGATTTACACAGCAATTATTATGAGAAATTATTTTATGGACCCCTACTCTAGTCTAATCAATATTAATCAGTTTGATATTTTACATAAATCATATAGAGATAATTAGATAAGATAGGCTGTTATAATAGGCCTTTATAATGGGCTTTAAACTTTAATGAAATATTCACTGCACATTTTTGAAGCTCACTTGAGAGAGAAGCTCACAAGAAAGCTGACAAAGATATCTCTATCCTATTTCACTCAAATTCCATGTCCAAACACAGAATGGGTTAGATGCCTTGATTCTTTGGAAAGTCTCCTAACTTATTTTTGCATGTCCTGACCACTCTCTCTTGTTCAAGATGAGCAGGTAACCATTATATGACCACTTAGTCAGTGGAGATGCCCTGTGTTTCACCCAACACATGGCAGCCCTGCTGATAGATCATTTTTGGCCCTAAAGAACAAGGTCTATCAACCAATGAGATTCTGTATTTTACCATGCCTCTTTTTGCATATTTGGGTATCAAACCCTATAAAAGCAAGGTCCTGGGGACCAGAGGCATCTCAGATTGTGAGGAAGATCTAAAGCTTACTTCATTAGTGGGTACCATGGACCCTTTCATAAAGGTTTCATTGACTGAGGCTCTGCCTCAGTGTTTTTTTCTTGCAGATTGGGCAATTATAATCTCCACACCATGTTAGATGCTACTATTGTTGGTATTTTGCAGGTGAGTAAATTGAGGCTCAGAGACATTAAATGACTTACGCAAAGTCACACAAATTGTAAACATCAAAGACTGAATTCACACCCAGATCTTCTTGGTTCCAAATCTTAAACACTGTCCACTATACTACACTGCCTCTAAACAGAGAATAAAACAGAAAGGGTAACTAATGTGAGACCAATACCTACTATCTTCAGTTTCTTTCTATATTCCCAGTTTTTCTCCTCAGCTTTATCTTCACTTGCTACAGTACCAGGGCACAGTAGTTAGAGCACTGGGCCTGGAGTCAGGAAATCAAGTTCAATTCCAGCCATTATTCTTTTACATTTAATGCTCTACATACTATTTCACAGATGAATGAAATTACTGCTTTTTTATCATTGAACAGAGGTATTAGGATGTAGAGGGGTGGAACATAACCTGGAGTCATCCATTATCAAAACCAAGAAAACCTGGGTTCAAGTTACATCTATGAACCATCCTAGCTATGTGACAACTGGCAAGTCACTTAACCCTTTAGACCTCTAAGCCAGGGGTACCAAACTCAAATAGAAATGGATCCTGTGGGCTGCATATTAACTTAGAGGACCACAAATTAACATTATCTACATTGCATTGTATTTTATTTTCCCTTATTAAACATTTCCCAGTTACATTTTATCTGGCTCCTATGGTTCAAGAACAGCCCATGAGCCATGAGTTTGACAATCTTCTCTAGGCAACGCTCTGTTGCCTAATCCACATTGACAGGGCAGATGAAGTCACTCAGGAGTCTCCTGTACCCATGAAATCACAGCTCTGGTTCCTGTCCCTCTTTCACTGCCACATAAACATATCTACTGTAGTAGATACTGTAGCATCATTATTTGTAGTATTGTAAAACAACCACTTATTATTTCATTAAAATGATAGAATTTTTAAATACTAATAAATTTTAAATAATTTTAAATAATAAATAAACAATAATAAATTTTAAATAATAGAATTGGTGGGGAAAATAAGGGAAGGAATCAATTAGTATGTCAGACACTTCCTTTTTCCATGCACCTTGGATGTCATTATAGGTATACATGGCTTGCTAGAGAAGATACCTTTACGTGATGCCAGAGAGCAAGAAATTTAGTAAACAAAGGAAAACAGCAATGTTGGGGAATGACTTGATACCAACAGCAGAAGAAATCTTTTTTTCAAAAGGTACCACAGAATAATCACTTGTGAAAATGATCAGACACATCTATGGGTATAAAAATTTAGTTGTATTATCTAAAAATTTTGAATTTTATTTAGTGCAAGTAGTGATGGTAGTGGTAGTAGTGATGGTGGTGGTGGTGGTAGTGATGGTGGTGGTGGTGGTGTGTGTGTGTGTCTGTGCCTCTGTATGTGTGTGTGTGTGTGTGCCTCTGTATGTGTGTGTGTGCTTCTGTCTGTGTGTGTGGTTTGATAACTTACCTTGAGAAGCTTTGGGATGTAATGTGGAAAGAGCACAGGATACTTTAAGGTCCAGAAGTCCCAGTTCCAGTCTTTCCTTGTGGTGACTATAGGTAACTCTTATACTCAGTCTCTTCATCTTTAAGATGGAGATAATAATCTTTATGTTCCCTGACTCCAGAGTTATGAGGGAAGCAATGTATAATTATTAAAATGTTACAGAGTTGTGAAGTGTTATCGTTATTGCTATAGTGGGGAGAATGTTTGATCAAAGACTATTAAAAACATCAAAGACATGGTTTCTCAGTTTAGCTCTCCCCTTCCCTCCTTCTTGTCCTCTTTACTTCTGTCCAGAAGCTCAAGATAAAGGAAAACTTTGAGCTTTCTGAACACAAATCAGACACAAACACAAATTTTTGCCTTCCCCCTTTTCTCTATGGGATCCCCTATTGGGAAATCCAGATTAGGAGGTAAAGAGGCAGTATGGCTGATCAATTGATTAAAGACAGAGTTAGAAGAGACCATAAAGGACATCTGATTCAACCCACTCATTTTACAAATGAGGAAACTGAGGCCCAGAGAAGTTATTTACCTCAAGTCATACAAGTGTTAAAAGACTGAGGCAAGATTCAAACTCATGTCTTCTGACTCCAAAACCAGAATTTTCTCCATTGACCTGTCTGCCAGAAGCTTTTCCCAGATATCTTTAGCACCTTTCCCTTGAGGTTATCTCTAATTTTTCTTATATATCTTATCTGTACATAGTTGATTGCCTGCTATTTCCCCATTAGATTGTGAGCACCTTAAAAACAGGCACTGTGTTTGTTTTTGTCTTTCTTTGTATCCCCAGAGCTTAGTGAAGTGCCTGGCACATGGTAGGCATTAAATAAATCCTTGTTAACTTGATTTATTGATTAGTATGCCAAGCCCTTTCTAAAAACCAATAGACTAAGAAAACACTAGATCTAAAGTCAATAGACCTAGGTTCAAATCCTGGATCTGTTATATACAACCTTGTTCCCAAGTGTAATATTCTAAACAAGCCCTTTCCTGATCCCTCCCTATATGGGCTAGCCCCCATCCCCATTTACCTTGTATTTATCTTGTATACCCTTATAAATATGTATGTTGTCTCCTCTGTAAAGGGTAAGTTCACTGAAGAAAAGGATTATTTCATTATTATTTTCTATTTTTCCAATAATTGACACATAGTAGATCCCTAATATATGCAAAACATTTAAACTCTTTAGGCTTCAGTTACTAAATCTGACAAATGAGAGATTTGTGACCAAAAAAAAAGTCTAAACCAAATATGGCATACTTATGATCAAGCTTTGCCCCAAAGAAGAAATATGAAAATATACCTCCCTCCTTTCTTTGCAGAGGTGGTGAACTATGGATGTGAAATATCGCATATGTTGTCAGACTTGATTTTTTGTTTAGTTTACCTAAACTTTTTTTTTCTTTATGATAAGGGATGGTTCTTTGGGTAAGAGAGGGAAAGGGGGTATTGGGAAATAAAGATAATGCAAAAACAAAAAAGATATTAATAAAGCTCCAACGAAAAGTACGGGCCTTTGAATTACCTTGTGATAGCTGCATGACAGCTTGGCTTGTCTGTCTAGCTAAGAATATAGCATTTTCCCATAGAAGCCTATCAATTACGTGATTGTGGTACCTATGGTTAGTCAATCTAGCCTTAGCACTTAAGAGACCACTCAAATGTACCTCCTTTAACCTAACCAAGGGGAAAAATTCATGTAATTGAAGTTGAGTCCCACATGTCAATCCTATCAATAGGGGATGGGTACCTACCTAATTTATATTTGTTTGACAGATTCTCCTGCAGGGATGACAAGAGTTTATAAAAACATTAAGTGTATTAATGTTCCCCATTGGAGGAGATGTTCATTTTAACCAATGCTTATTTCTTAGGGAGACAAGTTCTGGCCAGGAAACCTATCCCTGCTGTGGAGGGGAAAGAATCCAAACACTGGGCTGAGTAAAGACTCATGAATAATGTCAATTTCTGCTAAAAAGAAAACAATGGAATTTCATTGTGGTTACTGATTGTTCAAGTTAAACAAAACATGGCAGCATTAGCTAATGGGAGAGGATGGACCACAGCAGTTTGAAAGTATAACACTGAATGATTTATAGCCAATGATTGCAGACTCCTTTCTCCTCTCAGCTCTGAAAATAAGATTGGAAAAAAAAGATCTGATTGCAAACTTCCAATTAATGTATGTTTTATTTATGCTTATAAATCCTAAAATATTAACAGAGGGAGACATGCATAATTAATAGTCTACATATAAGCTTGTATCATCGTTAATGTTCTGTTAGTCTCAAATGTCCTTTGAGGAAGGATGAGTGAAACCAAAGCTGCCTGAAGGACCCTGACGCAGCTTTGTCCTGCAGGTTGGTAAGTCCTGAGATTTTAATATATTTTAGCATCCCCTCTCTAAAGGATACTCTTTGTAGTATCTCACCATTGTCTTTCATTTGGAGTTGATGAAAAGTCCATTTCACCAGTCTGACCTTTACTTCTAGGCACTCAAAATGCTTTCTCTGCAGAGATCCAGACCTGACTGTTATTTTTAGCTTTGTGTCTCTTTGAGCCAATGTCCCAAGGAATCTCTGAATCCTGGTTCCTCCACCCACCCAGTATCCACACATTTTCTACAACTCCCAGACAGATGGTGGACCTTGGCATGGTATTCTATAGCTGTGAAGGCACAGCAGGATCTGACTGTCCTTTGATACCTGCTGAGATTCTTGACATTGGCATCTGACTTCAGGGACTCTTTGATTGTGACCTGTATTTCATGTTCTATCCCTTTTGCCCCTCTCATTATCTTTTGGATTCACCAGGTTTTAGTCAGGATTTAGACAATTGGCAATGTCCCAGGATAGGATTCCTAACTCAAGGCTGTTTGCAGAGCATCCTTTCCGTATCAGCAATCTGGATTCCTGTTTCCTGGACTTTCCACCTGGCATCCCATTTGTTAAGATGTTAGTCCACAAGAGTTTGTGAAAATGGTTTTCTTCCTCCTCAGTTCTTCTACCAGGTTCTTTAGCTTCCTTCAAGATTTAGCTCAAATCCCACCTTCTAGAAGAGGTCTTTACCATTCCCCAACCCACTCTATGGCCTCCCACCTACTACTAGTATCTTACAGGAGGTATATACGATAGGCATATACACTGTATATACAGCTATACTTTGTATATCTTGTATGTGCACAGTTGTTTATATGTTCTCTCCCTATTAGAATGTGGCCTCCATAAGGGCAGGGACCATGTTTTGGCCTTTTCTTTTACCTCCAATGCTTACTCAACACAGTGTTTGGCATATAGTAAACACTTAATGAATGCTTGCTACCTGTTCACCCTAGAATATCCTTCCACCCTGAAGCCCCCATTTCCCATTGATGAATTCGTCCTGGAACCTTCATTCTGTGAAAGTGCCCAGGCCAGCCACCTTTCATTCCTCATCTAGCTCTGCTTCTGATTCTCCAGACTTTGCCTTCATCCTTCCACATTTTCTTCCCTCCTTCCCCCCTTCCCCACTTTGCAGCTCCTTCATTTTTATGTGTTATCTTCCTTCATTAGAATGTAAGCTTCTTGAGTACAGAACTATTCCTTCTTTTTGCCTTTCTTTACATCCCCAGTACTTAGCAGAGTGCATGGCACGTAGTACAATTTTTTCTTTTAGACAATTGGCGTTAAGTGACTTGCCCAAGGTCACACAGCTAGTAAGTGTCAAGTGTTTAGTCTGAGGCCTGATTTGAACTCACTTCCTCCTGACTTCAGGGCTGGTGCTCTATCCACTGCACCACCTAGCTGCCCCCCACATAGTACAAATTTAATAAATCTTTGTTGACTTGTTGGATCACTGACTAGCTGATTCTTCACTCAATAGGGACTACATACAGGAAAGAATGACTATGGTTGGTAGTTTAGTGGAAAGAGCATAGCACCTTGAAGTCAGGAAATCTGAATTCTAGTCCTGGACATGCCATTCAGACTATGTGACCTTGGGCAAGTCACTTGACCCCTTTGAACCTGAGTTTCCCATCTATAAAATGTAGCATCTGGACTACATTGCCTCCAATGTTCCTATTAGTTCTAAGTTCTATAGTGGTATGATCTTTCCCCAATCCTTAACTACATCTTCCCAGGGTCTGGTGTTGTCTGTTGGCTGAGGTTGACACATAGTAGGAACTTTATAAATGCTTACTGATTGACTGACTATAACTTCAGCTTTTACCCCTTGCATCAAACAGGCTTTCTCACTACTGGCAAGACCTGTACTGGCACAGAATAATCCATATGTCTGTTCTCCTCAGTACAAATGTCCCTGGGGCTGGATAGACTCCCAGCTTCTGTATTTCCTGCTATATGAGAAGTGCCTTTATCCTTTCCTAAGGCTGCTTTTCTTTCTCTACCCATCCTCCCTTTGTTCCCCATAACTATTCATTCCTTGCTCTGCATACTTGAATATGAATGGTGAGGAAATTAAAATACATAAATGGATTCATTAGGGTCACACGCTTTCCATTTTAGAATTTCCTTGCAAAATTACTTTGGCAGAGAATATCAAATTCTGCTCATATTTTCATATTGAGAAAGCACCAACTGGGAATGCTAGTCATCGTGATAAAACATAACAAGGCAAACGGAACATTGACGTTCACACGAGCCAATTCCATTCCTATGGTTTGGGTGTTTTTGAAAAAAGCAAACAAATCTGACAAGTCAGGTTATAGCTGCATGAGACATGAAATATACCAAGGCGCCAGGTTTCTGTTTTTCTCAAGACCTAGCTGAGCTCTGCTCCATAAGTAAAAATCACCTATTCTTTTTCACCTCATTTGCTATCAGTATGACCTGTGGATGCTCTAAACCAGTTAAGAGGACATATGAAGGCTTCTCAGAGAAGCAAGTTTTATTGCAATCTTTCAGGAAAAATGGATCATTGGAGGTAAATTGATACACAGGTGTCAAGAGCAAAGTGGAGGCTGCTTGAAAAGGAGCCAAAGTCAAAAGGGAATAATAAAAATAACTCTCATTTGCATATACATAGAGCTCATTATGGTTACAAAACACTCACACCTGCACTAACACATTTGATCCTCAAAACCATCCTATGAGGTAGGCAAGGCTGGCATAAACTTCCTCATAGAGTAATTAGGAGAAGGAAATGACATGATGTGTGAAAAAAATAAAATATTTATTAAACACTTTCTGTGTGACAGGTACTGTAAGTATAAGTCAAAAGTTTCCTGTCCTCTAGGAGCTTAAATTCCATTCATTTCTCACCAGGCTGTAATGAGCACTCCTCCATCAGGTCCAGAAAACTCTTCATCCTTGAAAATCATTTCAGCCCTATAATTCACACTTTGGAATTCCTCTCAGTTCCTGTAGCTCCTCCCTCTAACTGGATGGCTTTGCACAGTAATTTCATTTTAAGAGGCTACCCAGGCCAGTCATCTCTTCATTTCTTACCAAGCTGAAATATGGACTCCTCCATCATATCTCCATGTTAAGTGCCTTCCCCACTTAAATGTTATCTTCCATTATTAGAATGTAAGTTCCTCATCATAGGAATTAGAATTGGAATTTGCTTATATTTATGTTTCCAGAGCTTAGCACAATGTCTAGCATAAAGTCAATAAATATTTGTTGACTGACTGGCTAATGGGATAAAAATGCACAAAAGAGAGATAAAAAAGCTGGGAGAAGGGGGAATGGTACCCTATCTAGGACTTGGTAGAGAAGTCCTAAGAGTTAGGAGTGGACCCGGAGGGAAATAAAAGAGTTAAGCATGGCTGACTTGGGAACTTCCTCAAATGAAAGTTCTTAGGAAGAGCTCACCATTTTAAGGGGGGGGGGGGGTCAGAGGGTTGGAGGTAGCATCCAGAATAAGATGGTCACAGAGATGGAGGTAAAAAAGTGTTTTAAAATATAAAAATCCTATATAAATGCAAGCTATTATTATTCTCTCTACCTCATAGATTAGGAAACTGAGATTCAAAGGTATCACTTTCCAAACTCACATAGTAAGTAGTGAATCTGGCATTAGTCAGATCTGACTCAGAATCAGAACCAGTCTCAAAAAGTTTGCAAGTTGGAAGCAACACCCCCACCCCCCAACTGAAGGCTATATATTATGAATCATTACATCTTATTCAATAACTTTTTTCTGATATTGGATTATGTAGTCTATTTCTTCTTTTGTTATTCTAAACATTTATGTTTTTGTATTTCATCTATTTCCTCTTAGTTACCTGTTCTGTTAACATAATTAGACAAAAAAATTTTTTTTAAAAAAACAAATTTATATTAATGTATTTTGGGTTTTTTCCATCAATAGTTTTCTCCAGTATGAGCACTTTGCAAACCATAAAACACTATATGAATGCTCTATTAAAAAAGAATTCCCTTTATAACATATTCTGAAAATCATTATCCAGTCTTTTCTTGAAGACCTCGAGTGAGGGGGAATTCCTTCCCAAGAAAGTTCTTTCCACTTTTGAATAGTTCTATCATAGAGTTGTTGTCATTGTTGTTGTTGTTTTTCTCTCTAATATCAAGTCAAAATTTCCCTCTGCATCTTCCACTTCATTGTTCCTAGTTTTGCTCTCTGGGGCCAAGCAAAACATTTTTAAACTCTTTCCTAAATGATGATTCTTCAACTACAGCTTTCAAGCTGCCCTCTCCTGCCCTCATGTCCTAGTCTTCTCTTGAGGATAAGCAAGCCTTGATTTCTTTAATAATCCTCATGGGGTGGATAGAGCATTGTCCCTAGAGTCAAGAGGACCTGAGTTCAAATCCGGTCTCAGACTAGACACTTGACACTTGACACCTACTAGCTATGTGTCCCTGGGCAAGTCACTTACCCCTAATTGCTTCACCAAAAAAAATAATAATAATAATCCTCATGTGGCATGGACTTGAGGCTTTCACTATCTTGGTTGCCTTGGATGCTCATCAGCTTATCAGTGTTCATCTTAAACTGTGACACCCAAAGCCAAACACAATATTCCAAATGTGACTTTACCATAGCAGAGTACAGCAGGGCCATTAGATCCTTATTCCTGGATACTAGGCCTTTCTCAGTGCAGGCTAAGATCAGATTATCTCTTGGTCGCCATAGTACTCCATTGACTTACATGGAAATGGAACGTGGAGTCCCTTAAAAATCTAAGATCTCTTTTTGTGAGCTGATGTCCAGTTATGCTTCCCTTTTCTTTTACTTGTGAAGTTGATATTTAAACTCCAGTATAAAACTTTGCAAATAAATCTTATTATAGTTTACATTATTTTCTCTGTCTCTACCTCCAGGCCACTTAAAGAGAGTATGCTGTTTGAGAAAGAGCACTAGACAGAGTCAGAAGACTTAGAATTGAACCCTGGTTCTACCACATTCTAGGCAGGTAACCTTGAGAAATTCACTTCACCTCTCTAAACTTTCAATTTCTCATCTGTAATCCAGGTATTCTGAATCTGCCCAGTGTTCTTCATGTTACCAGGTACTGTCTCTCCTAGGGTCCTAGACATGGAGACAAGTTGAATAAGGTGAACTAAACTAAGAGCAAAGAATGCCTAGTAGATAAGAATGTTGGAGGGACTAATGGAGATCATACATATGAAGCTCTTTTTAAGCCTTAAGTTTTTCTATGAATAATGAGTCACCTAGGTGACTCAGTGGATAGAGTGTTGGGCCTGGAATCAGGAAGACCTGAGTTCAAATCCAGCCTCAGATACTTAATAGCTCTGTAACCCTGAGCAAGTCACTTAACCTCTATTTGCCCTTAATCCATTGGCAAACCACTCCAGTATCTTCGCCAAGAAACCATATATAGATATATACGTGTGTGTGTGTGTGTGTGTGTGTGTGTGTATATGTATGTATGTATGTATGGTCTACAGGCTCATATCATCTATGGGCTCATGAAGAGTTTGGACACAACTGAACAACAACAATAAACCCTACGAATATGGATTATGATGATGACAATAACATTTGGCATTACATTATGCTGTTGCTCTACTAGAAAACGTTGACTGGAAAGAAAGAAAGAGTTCCAGGAAGATGCCAAGTTTAAAAGGTTTTCATTTAATAGAATGGCCCTGCTCCACGTCAGGCAGTAGAGGACAATGCTCATCTCAGAATGGATCTTGATAATGATGATGATGAGGATGATGATGAGGAGGAGGAAGAGGAAGAAGAAGAGTATGGTAGCAAGTGTAGCACTTCAAGGTTTTCAAAGTGCTAATGCTGAGATAAAATACAGTTATGTAAAAAAAAGACATAAATATAAACTATTTTTAAAAAGAAAATATTTTATCCAATTATGTTAATAAAACTTGTAACTTAGAGGAAGTAGATGAATACTTACCAAAAATATTAATATCTAGATTAACAAAAGAAAAATTATACTTAAATAATCTAATATCAGAAGAAAAAAATATTGAACAAGTTGTAAATGATCCTAAAGAAAGAAAAACTCCATCATAAAGACGGATTCTTTCCCCCTGATACCCACTGGCTCAGTGAACCCAGAAAAGTGGCAGTTTTTTCAGGACACCAGTGCAACAGTCTAACACTATAAATTGCAGTATAAAACTATACTACTTGTACAGGTAGAAGTTCTTCCATAGGAGCACCCTAGGCTAATGAAATGGCAGGTATAATCAAGAAAGAAAAAGAAAGAAAGAAAGAAAGAAAGAAAGAAAGAAAGAAAGAAAGAAAATGAAAAAAGGAAGGAAGGAAGGAGGAAGGAAGGGGAGAGGAAGGAAGGAGGGAGGGAGAAAGTGAGATGCTTGCTGTGTACAAGGTGCTTCATTAAGCATTGGAGACATCTAACATACAACAAGATTTCACTTTACCATATCTAACTTCAAGCTACTTTTCCAGTTGGAGGGTATTCAAGGGGGTAAGCAGGGGTTTGGTTTGGTTTTCTAAGGGAAAAAAAAGCTTCTGTTGATCTTCACATAATAAGAAAGGTTTTCATCAACATCTGTTCTTCAAAGCACACTGTCTCTTCAAAGCACACACAAGAAGACTGGGGCCACATCCAATTACTTTGGAATGATTATGCAACCATAAAGTTGGGAAAGAGATGAATAAGAATAAGCCTAACCCAGAGGCTCAACCTTTGTTCTTTATGATTAGGAAAGAAAGCATCTTACAAACTGTAAAGTTCAATAAGTAAGAATTGTCATCATTTTTCATTCCAAGTAATGCTCTGTGCTTGTCATATTTTTAAAAAAAAAACTATTCCTGGGTATTCATTTGGTGGGGATGGAATGGTGTGACTCACTGCCTTCAATCCCAGTTCTTTCCTATGTGACTGATACCATTTCATACTATTATAAACTCCCAATTATTCAGAATCCGAAGTCCCAGAAAATTCAAATAACATCAATTTTTCTGCACTTTGTTTTTGTGAGAGATGAAGATATGAGTACAAGATCCCATGATGAATTATTTTTTTAAAATAAAGCAGCTTCCCAGGAATGCCCTGGACTTAGTGTACCTTCAGCTTTCTTTCCTAAATATTCCTCATCAGTAGTCCTATGCCATGAGAATCCATGTCCACAATGGTGGTTCTCAGGCCCCTCAAGATTCCTGTGTCAGATATTTAATAATAATAATAATAATTAGAATATCATAGCCCTTGGATGATTATAAAGCAATCTATATAAGTGAACTCACTTGATCATCATGACAACCCTATGAAGCAAGAACTCTTATTATCCCCATTTCACAGAAGAGGAAACTGAGGCAAAGTAAGAGAGGCTAAATGACTTATCCATGGTCACACAGCTATTAAGTGTCTTAAGGTAGAATTTAAACTCAGATTTTCCTAAGTCCCATGTTCCTTCACTGTACTACCTAGTTATGATCAGCAAAGCTGCTGTGTTAATTGTATCCAACTTTGGTATCTCTACCTTTTGTTTGTTTGTTTGTTCATGTTGAGAGTCTAAGCCAAAGATTTTATCAGTTTAAGAAAATCCTTGTTTGGAAACTACTTCCACAGATGCAGACCTATGGGTACCTTGTCTGTAACTTTTAGCATTAAAAGTTTGCCCAGGGGCACTGAGACTTTCCCAGGATAACATAAAAGTAAAACTTGAACTCCAGCCTTCCCAGTTCCAACGCCAGCTTTCTATCCACTACGCTGTGCTGTCTCTAAGTAGACATGCTAACTCTGTTACCAGAAATACTAAATTAAGCAGAAAACCCCATTCCTAATTATTCATGGGAATTTTCTATGAAACTGATTTGTCAGCTGGATGTGTCTCTCACTTCCTAGTTCTCATCCTATTAAATGTCTTGAGCTTCAGTGGCAGATGTCATAAGGAACTGAGATCTCTGATTTCTGCCTGCCCCCTTGCATGCTCTTTCAGAATGGTGAGTCATCTTTATTCCATTAAGAAAATGTCACATGAGAGAGATGAGATACAACCCACACTCCTTCTCTTCAGTATAAGCCCCCGGCAGTTCCTTTCAAACTTCCCCACGTAAGAGAAATCAACATTAATTTTAGAGCCAGTGACAGAGCTGGTGATGTTTTGTTATTTGGTTTCTCCAAGTGGGTGAAGTCTCATGACTTCTGCTAGTTTCGCCCTAAACGCATCTATCAGAATGAAAAGTATTAGAGGTATGGTGCTCTGTCCTGTGTGGGGAAGTTTTCAGACTTTTCTCACTATTTGTTTCACTGTGTATGTGTGGAGGAACTGAATCTTCACTGGGTTTGACTATTCATTATCAGACCACCGGGTTGACCATCCATAATTCTTTTCCTAGATGAACATTTTTTTTTTTGATGAGGCAATTGGGGTTAAATGACTTGCCCAGAGTCATACAGCTATACAGTGTCAAGTGTCTGGTCTGAAGTCACATTTGAACTCAGGTCCTCCTGACTTCAGGGCCAGTGCTCTATCCACTGTGCCACCTAGCAGCCTTACCTACATGGATATTTCTGACTACAGCCAGAACTAAGGGTAGGACAGTTAGGAAGTCACCTAAGGGGTAACCAAAAAACAAGGGGTGGTGGGAGATGCAGAATAGGCCCTCAATATTTGTTATCTCATCCAAGTGGATACTTCTTCCAGGGATGCAGATCACAGTCCACACTTATCTCATGCTCCTAACACAAGGACAAAAGTACTCCCTTTTAGGGACCAATCCATTGGCCTGCTGGTACAGCCTACTACTGCTCAAAAATATGTATATCCTGGCTCAAACACATGTATCTCCTTCCTTACCCCAGACCAACAGGCCCAATAGGAAATGGGTCAAGATTGTTAAGCTAGGAGTGTGGGAGACAAGAAGTTTAAAAAGAGGTTAAGAGTTGAGACCAGCTGGAGAACATTCTACTCAACTACTTCTGTAGAGCTCTTCTTTTCCACTGATACAGTGCCTGGAATCATTTCCCCAGTGATTAAAATAACCCCAACGCCCTCTTATGTTAACCACTCTTATGATAATAAACCATAGGAATACCAAAAGCAAATCTACCTCTCCAAGCCCTGCTTTCCACTCTCATCTTTACCCAGCTACCCCATATATTCCTCCCACCCCAATGTCTAACTTCATAACTGCAGGGATATTCTATTTATGTCCACTTCAGTTGCCACTCTATAATTAACAAACTTCCCTTCATGTTAGGCTTCTTCCTCTCATGCTTCTTGCATCTTCTGGTTCTCATTTAGACCTAGCTTCTTCAGGATATCACTTCATCCCAGGTTTTCCTTTTTATGCCTTCTCTACTCCCCAAGGATCATGAAAGTAAACTCATAATACCCCTTGCTCTCCATTGCCATCTCCGGAGTATGCCTCTACTACTATTGCTCAGCAATGTTTTGTACTGCAAGGTTCAGCCTATCCAAATTTATCATACAATACAGACCCTTGTGTTTGTTATCTGCCCATCCCCAGGATATTCTCACTTTTTTCTCATTAAGTTTAGTGCTTGTCTCACAGTCTGTTTTCAAATGCTGCCTTTATTCTAGGGAACTTCAAGATACAAATTAATGTTTCCCCAAATATCCTAACCTCTCATAATCTATCCCTTCACTCCCCTTCAGCTATGCACAGATAAGACCACATTATTATTCTTGACATAACCAATAAGTATTCCACTTCCATAATCAAGAAGTTGGAAATTACTTATCTAATTCCAATCTCCTATCATAGCATTTTTTCCTGTGTCCAATTCCTTCCCAAACCTATTTTTCATCCCCACTATAACGTGTAATCTATCCATCCCTTAGTAATTTACAAACCCTTTCTTGTCTACACTTCCCTCCCTTCCTGATCACAACCTCTTGGTGAAAAGTTTCCACATTCTTACTCTCCTCCTCATTAGTTCTAAGTGCTTGATCCCTTCTCCATCTTTTCTTGTACTATAATTATTTCTATACATGTCATGTTCCCCTGTCCCTATTCCCATGAAGTTTAAACACCTTAAGAGCATGAACTGTTTCATTTTTATCTATGAATCCTCAGTTCTTAGCACAATGGTTTGTGCATAGTCAGTACTTAATAATTTTTTTTCTAAATTGAATTGTAATTAATTCCCTAATTTACAATATCATAACCAGAGGAACATTGGTTTGAAAAGGATAGAATTTTGTTAGCTTGGAATTTCTGAAAGTATTGTTCAATTTCCCAAATGCAATTCATTCTATTTTCTTCCATCTGTACAGTTCTGGGTCTAGCTCATTAGCCGTCTTCAGTAACATGATAAGTTGTCCATAGAGCAGCATATTATTGTCTGAATAATTTTTTCAAGTGGTCAATCAATCAACAGGGATTTTTGAAGTACCTACTATGTATCAGGGATTATTGTGTTAAAAGGAATTACTGGCATCTAGCAAAAATCTCAAAATGTATTAAGTGGCACTTGAGCTGAGCTTTGATGGAATTGAGGGATTCTAAAATTTAGAAGTGAAGAGAGAGAACATTCAAGAAGAGAGAGGCATGAAAGACATTTGTTCTTTCTTATCTGAACTCAAGTAAAATTCTTTGGAGTTGGTATGAATTTATTGCCCTGGTAATTCCAAGGGCTGGGGTGGCCAACAAAGATCATCTAAAAACATAGCATCTGAAGGCCTACACTATCTATAAGAAATTACTCTTCTATTTGGCTTCTGGCCTGGATGTTGCCTAAGGCAGTGGTAATTGTTTCTTTTATGGATATTCATGGTTTTTTTTACTCCTCACTTGACGATGTTGATGATGATGATGATGATGATGATGATGATGAGGATGAAGATGATGATGGTAATGATGATGATGACAGCTACCATTTACATAGTGCTTTAAGGTTTGCAAAGTGCTTTACAGACATTATCTCATTTGATCCTTCCAACAACCCTGATGCTCTTATTATCCTCATTTTACAGATGAGGAAAGTAAACAAAGAGAGGTTGTGACTCACCCAGAGTCACACAGTTAGTAAGTGTCTGAAGCTGGATTTGAACTCATCTGGATAGAGGTTAGCTGAGCCTATTTTATCTGTTGCACCTATCAAGGAATTTTACACAACTTTAACATGTACATGGAAAATGCCTTTGTGGAGGACGTTTGAATTTGAATTTTGCTCCACTGATGCATTTTTTTAAAAAGTTAACCAACAAGCACAGCAGGGGTTATGTTTTCTTACCTTTCAGTCAGTTATACGACTGCCAAGATGAGCTCTTCCGTAGAAAATTATTTTTAGAAATCTGCTTGTTCCTTCTTCATTTTTTTAAATACTGGATAAATTTTGTTTCAACACAATAGGTATTTCCCAGCAAAGACTCAAACAAACCCCCTGACAAGGCACATACACAAAACACAGCTGAATAAATTCATATAATAGCACAATTGTGCCTGAGAGAAATGCAACCTTCTTTCATAACTTACCAAATAATAGACAGGATGTATTCTTATTTTATGTGATTGTCATTGGCTTATAAGGTTGTCTTTATATTCTTAGAGTCATTGTATAGAATGCTTTTTAGTGCTACCTACTTTACTCTGTGTCACTTAATGTATGTCATTGTAAAAGTGGGGTTTACCCTACACCAATAAAATGTGAAGTCACTCAGAAGTATGAACTAGGTCCAAGCAAGACCCAGACCTGTATTGAATTGATCGATCTTTTCATTAATCAGTCAGAGCTATAAACAAACTAGGTACAAACAGATGACATATGTTGGGATTGGTTTAAGAGTAGATCATATCCTGTGGAGTTTGCTTAAAATTCCAGTCGTGGGTCAAATTAGTGATAGGTCAGCTTAAGTTAAGCCTATTAGAGAGAATCACTGGGGAGTAGAAAGGAGGGGGGAGAAGAAAGCCTCTATCTCCTGCCTTTATCTTCCTTAGATAAGATGACCTCATGAACTTTAAAAAATTGGAAGGTTTGAACCTGCCCACCTGCAATGTTAAGTGTCTCCAGAATAACAGTGACTGACAACAACATATGCATTGGGAACTAAGAGACACGTTGAAGACATTAGATGTCTTCATCTTTATTGAAAGATGTCTAAGGAAAGGGAGCTTCAGTACTCTATAAGCAAAGCTACATAATATCTAAGGTGAAGTTCAAGAGAACCCTCATAAAGTAAGCAAAGGACTTCCAGCAACCAGAAACTGTGAATTACCCCTTTTGCCACAAGTGCTTTAAGCTGAGTCTACTTTTTCTTGAATTCAGTATGTATTTGTGGGAGAGTATGCCCTTACCTCATTAATATGGACTGATAACCAGTGGGGAAACACACTGATGAAGGCTCATGAAGAACATTAGAAAGACATTCCTTCACTCTCAAGAACCTTATCCCTAGGACTTTATGGGGAGAAGTAGTAACCACTCCCTGGAGACTCAGTCCACCAATTCAAGTTGTAAGAATAAACCCAAAGGTTGTACTACACAATGTGTCCACTAAATTCTTCATTCTTCTCACTCTTTCTGTAGTTACATTTCATTACATTCATCAATCATCATTTCTTTAGTCATTACTCAATCATTGGGCACAATTTTTTTTCATTTTTCATCACATAATATGCTTATGAATATTTTATACATATGAATGTTTTCTTGCTAAAGCTTCTTGGAGTATAATTCTGTTGATTGAATCTCTTGGTCAAAAAGTATGAATGCTTTAGAATTCTCCCTTGCATAGTTCTAATGTGTTTTCCAGAACTAATTCAAACCCCCACAAAAAAACAAAATTGTATTCCTTTCTTTCTATAACTTATGCCATTGTTCAATGGCATATCCTTTACTCTGATTGCTAATTTAATTATTATTTAAATTTATATTTCTTTAACCATGAATGATTTTGAGCAATTTTACAAGCAGTAGTTTCAGGTAACAATAGTTTGAAATTCTTTTCAACATTCTTTTGTTTATATCCCTCTTACTACTTGTCTATTGAGATAAGGCTCTTACTATTAGAGATTTGGGTCAATTCTAATTAGATTTTGGATATCAGAATTTTAACAGAGAGAACTGATATTAACACTGTCCACTAATCCGTATCTATTCAATGATATTATATATATATATGTAAAACTTTTCTCATTTTATATAATTTTCTTTCATAGTTGCTTCTTTCCCGTTTCTGGCTCTTAATTCTTTTTTTTTTTTTTTTTTTTGTTAGGCAATTGGGGTTAAGTTACTTGCCCAGGGTCACATAGCTGACTCTTAATTCTTCATAATGGTCTATGTTATAACTTGCATTTTGTCATATATTTGTGGCATAACTTTTTTAATATTCAAATTATTAAGTATTTATTGTAATATATCGCTTAAGGTATTGATCTAAACATACTTTCAAGCTGACTGTTTTTCAGTTTTCTCAACATTTCAGTCCTTTTTTTTAAATTCCTTTGGCTCTTAGGTTTATTGAACACCAGACCAATGTTATTACTTGTTTCTACAGTTTGGTTATCTAACATTTTCTACTCATTCTATATTGGACAGTTTTCATAATTAATATTTTCTAACATAATAGGTTTGGAAATATAAGAGCAGGACACAAATTCCATCTCTGCTGCTTGACCTTGAGTCTTCACTTATCTGGGACTTCAATTTATCCTACTGTAAAATGAGTGGATTGGATAAAATGATTTCTGAGTCTCCTCCTGACTCTAAAATCATGATCTTAAAACTCTATGATCTGGTTGTTCCAAGCCACACTCCTTTAATTTTTTTTTTCATTATTCCCCTCTATATTCTTGACCTTTAACTCCTTTGTATAAATTTTGCTATTATTTCATCTCTTTCTGTAAAGTAGCCCCTTAGGAAAAGGTCATATTGCTTAACAAGAGTATAGAGAGCTAGCCTGAGAGTAAGGAAATCCTAATTTCCTTCTCAACTTTCAGGCATACTTGCTATGAGGCTGGGTGAGTCACTGAACCTCTCATTGATCTGGGGCATTCTTTAAGATTATAAGTTCCTAAGGCTTTTCTGATCTATGTTGGCAGAGGGTGTTTTCTCACTACAATTCCTTACAGCATTGAAATCACAGGTCTAGTTCCTACCCCACTTCCCAACACCAACTCCACACTATTCCCAATCCTCTAAGTAATTAAATTGATATGCCTCTAAATCCATAAAATAATTTCATTAGTATCATTTTTGCTAAATTGCTGTAGCTAAACCATGAGTATTGAATAGCTCTCCAATTATTTAGGTCTTCATTTATTTCTGTAAAAAAAAAGTTAGTTCTATTTATATTAGTCCTATCTGTCTTGGTTGGTTAACTCCCAGATGTTTAAATGGCTTTTATTTTTATTTCAAATTGAATTTCTTTTGCTATCTCCTCCTCCTGAATTTTGTTAATATTATACACAAATGCTGGTGATTTTTACAAATCCTACTACTTTGTTGAAGCTATTAATTGCCTCAAAGTTTTTATGGATTCTCTAAGGTTTTTTAAACCCTATTCTGAAATACATATTTTCCCTCATCTTTCCAATATTTATTCCACTAATTTATTTCCCCCTTTGTTTATTACTATAGCCAAGATATCTATTTCTATGTTAAATAATTATAAGTGATATTAGGCATCCTTGCTTCCCCCTTGAGCTTATTGCCAAAGTTAACATTGTTCCTACAGTACAAATAATGTTAGCCATGGGTATAGGTAGATGTTTTAGAAAATCACATTCAGGATAGACCATTTCCTAGATATGATTAATTGTGTTACCTCCAACATTCATAGGATTGCCCTTGTGTATGCTTGGTATGTTCCAAATATGATTTTCATTCTTGTCTTTCTAGTTTCATTTTACTTCCTCATATAGTACTATGGGAATTGAGATGTTAGAGTACAAATGTAATATTTACGCTTTTTTTGATGAAGAAAATAATTTGTTATCGAAATGCTTAGACACCTGTTACATTTTTATCTTTTTGTTCTTATTATTTAATCTTCAAATACTCATAAATATTTCTCCAGCTGTTTAAGTTGTTCTTTATTTCTGTAAGGAAAATTTTGTAATTGAATCTATATAGGTATTTTGTATGTTTAGTCAAATATTTTATGCATATCAGAGTTATTTAGAATGAAATTTCTCTTTCCATGTTTTTTTGGATTTTGTTATTATTATATAAATTACTATTCATTTTTCAGGGTTTATTTTGTACACTGCTACTTTGCTTTTGCTAGTACTTACTTTACCTCTGCTAATTCCCTAGGATTTTCTAAGTAAAGCATCATGTCATCGGAAAATAGGGATAGCTTTATCTCTTTACCTATCTTTATGCCTTAAGCTTATTTTTTTTTTGTTTTACTGCTATTGCTAGAATTTCCAGATATATATCAAGGGAGAGTCACCTTCCTTGATTTACTCCTATGTCTATTGGAAAAGTTCTCCCCATTGCATATGATGCTTGCTCTTTGTTTTAGATATATATATATATATATATTTACATATATATTTATTTTATTTTTGTTTTATATATACAATGAAATATTTTAAGTTTCCTATGACTATGCTTAGTAGAGTTTTCTGCATAAATGAATGTTGTACTTTGGCAAAAGATTTTTCTTCATCTATTGAGATAATCATGTGGTGGTTTTTTTTTTTTACATTTTAGTTTCTAATATAATCAATTCCATGAATGTTTTCCTAATATTGAGCCATTCTTGCATGTCTAATATATTTTATTTAAAATTTTTGAATTTATATTAATTAGTGATATTGATCTGTAGGTCCTCTGTGCTTTACACTTCCTTGGTTTAAGTATTCAAAATATATCTGTCTCATAAAGAAAGCATAGTAGGACACTTGAGAAAGACTTCTCTCTCTCTTTCTCTCTCTCTCTTTTAGAATAACGCATTTAGTATTTACATTAATTGTTTTTTAAAGGTTTGATAAAAAATCTCCTCTAAATCTCTTATGCAGTATTCCATAAGCTCACTTTGGTAGCTTCCTTACAGTTAGTTCTGTTTCTTCCTCTGACATTGGATTATTTAAGACCTTTATTTGGTCTTCTGTTATTTTGGGTAATTTTTAAAATTATTTTTGAAGCATTCCTTTACTTACTTTTGCATTCTCAGTTTTGTTAGCATATAACCATGCATACTAAGTGCTGATTTTTTTTCTGATTTTGCTGTGATTTTACATTATTTATTTGGTATTTCATTATTCTGATTTTCTGCCCTCTTCTTTTTAATCAAGTTGGCTAATGATTTACCAATTTTCTTAGTCTTTTCAAACAATAAACTTTTAGCTTTATTTATCATTTCTATGCTTTTTTGTTTCTAGTTTATTTCTCTTCTAATTTTTAACATCTTTTTGTGCTTATTTTGGGTTTATTTAGTAGCTTTCTGATTTTTAAAAAATATATCTTTGTTTCATTAATCTTCTTTTCCTTTTCTATTTTGTTAACATGTATTTTTAGGAATAATTTTTTTTCTCCTTATGATTGCTTTAACTACATCTCAAAAATGTAGTATGTTATTTCATTATTACATTTTCTTTCACATAATTATTAATTGTTTCTATGATCCATCCTTTAATACGTTCACTCTTTAGGATTTAACTTTAAGTCTCTATTTGGGTTTGTATCCTTTTTTTTTGTGCTGCTTGAATTGACTACTATTTTTGTTGTCGTATGGTCTGTAAAGGAAGAGTATACTGTTTCTTTCTTCTTCTATTTATTTCCTATGTCTCTGCATCTTTATACATGCTTAATTTTTCTAAAATTTCCACATGGTGCTAAGAAGTATGTATATCTTTTGGCAGTCCAACTTAGAAGACACTCTAAATCTTTTCATTCTAGTTTTTTTTTCCAGCAATTTGTTCAATTATCTATTTTCCATTTGCTTATCTTTCTATTAGGTTTGTTTAAAATGGAGATAGAGACATTAAAGTCTCCTACATTATTGTATTACTATATATGTCTTCTTATCATTCAGTTATTTATTCTTTTCTGAAATTAAATGCTAAGCCATTTGGAGCATATGTTTAATACTGATATCCATTTGTTGTCAATATGATCAAGCTTCCTTGTTTATCTCCTTTTATGCTGTGAATATTTTTTTTTTGCTTTGTTCAATATGATGACTAAAACTCCTGAATTTTTTTTAATTCACCTGTTGCATAGTAAATTTTATTTGACTTATTCATTTTTATTCAGTGTATATCTTTGTTTTTAGGCATGTTTCTTGTAAATAAAAGATTTGGAGATTTTATTTATCTAATGTCATCCTTTTGTTTTGATTGTTTAATCAATTTACATTTTAAATTGTGAGACATAGATTTATATTTTTCTCCATTTGTCACTAATATTTTTCTGGAATTAGGATTTTTTTGTCTTTTTCTTTAAAGATAGTATCTTGTTTCTAAAGTTATTAGACTTAATCTACTTACTATTACCATAGTATCTTTTCACCTCACCCTGAAATTTCTGTTATATCTCACTTTAAGAGTTATCCATTCCTGCTGGAGATAGAGAAGACAGAATTATTGCCCAAAGGTAGACATTTCCCTATATTTTTGGTGGTGTAGCTCATTACTAATAGCTCTATAAAAATCATTTTTCCCACTTTGCCATCAAATTTCTTCTCTCAGCCTATGCCCTCCCACCCACCTGAATGATGCTTCCCTTTTATTCAGATCCACTGTAGTCCTACAACACAAAATGACTTCCTGTTATTGTTTCCTCTACTCTTCAGTTCTCTGGCTGAGTACTGATGTAGGGCATCACACTTCTGCCATAGGAAGAGGACATTTTGGTTTTTCTATACTTTCACCTCCTTCTCAAGAGTGCTGATGCAAAGTTGCATTCTTTTGCTTGTTGCCACCAAATAGTGGTACAAGGACAGGAACAGGATATACTGGCAGAGGCTACAGTTTCAGGAAGAAAATTGCTAAATAGAATGCAAAGCCCAAGCTTTGGGTAACTTTTTGTAGCCCTCCCAGAAACTAGTGAGGAAGTGGATCCTGAGTGGGTTAAGAATTAAGGATTAGCTGTTTCTGCTGTTAAGGTGTCAGGCCCAAGAAGACACTTGCAATTTTCCTCTTACTCTTAATTCTCATTGTGGACATGTTGCAATCTAGAGGTGCTAGGAACCCTGAAATGTAAGAGTACAGGGCAGGAGTCTGCCTTGGAAGAATTCAACCACTCAAACCTTCTTTCGGTCCCAGTAATGAATTTATTAAAACACTGGTTGGGGTGGGTGAGATTCCTAGTAAATCTGAGCTATTTGTGACACCAATACAAATGGGCCATATTTTAAGAATCTGAGCAATTGGTGAGGGTAAGGAAAACATTTTATACAGAAAGATGAATGGGTTTAAGGAATGGCAACTAGCCTGGAGTAAGGCCAGGTGCAGACAATGGAAGGAGTTAAGTGGTGGGAGGGCCTCAGTGAAAGGGCAGTTAAAAGGATTATTGACTAGGATGGGCCAGGTGCCTCAGGTGAATGGAGAGATCTGGTTTCAAAGACATTGGGGTCCAGGTCCCAAAGACAAGGTTTTTCCTTTCAGGGGTCCCTCGCAAACCCCATCCCCATCAGACAGGAGTGAATGGTTTTAAGAATAAAAGAAAATGCCTAGTGCTCTGTCTTGTTGGTAACATAATTTTAAGTTACAAATTTATGCTCTAAAATAATGTCACTATTGGATGCCATCTCTTTCAAATTGGCCATGAGATCAAGTACTTACTGGTTTAGGTAATTTCTGCCTTTAATTACTGAATGGGTGCTGCCTCAGACAAACTGAGACCTGGGAAAGACCTTAGCTTAAAAAGGCCAAGATCCACCACTGCATCCGGGGCCATCTTCAGTCATCCTGACATATATCTTGTCACTGGAGTTAACAAAAGAGGTTTATTTAGCAAGGAAAGGATATTCACTAAGGATGCAGCACTGATTCATCTGCGTGTAGCTTCCTTGCTTCTGTAAAGGCCATGCTGGCTTGCAGGTTAAAAGTCTAAGAGAAAAGCTGCTGACTCCTCCTGGCTGGTTCTTTTAACTTAGGCCGCCTGAAAGCTATACCAATGGCCAGAGACTTTTGTCCCTAAGCCAGTTAGCCTCAAGGACAATTACAATACCTTTTAAAAAAATAATTTATTTATTTTTAGTTTTCAACATTCACTTCCACGAGATTTTGATTTTTTCTCCCTCCCACTTGTTCCCCCCCCAACCCGAGACAGCACACAATCTGATATAGGCTCTGTATGTACATTCATGTTAAGCGTATTTCCCCACTAGTCATGATATAAAGAACAATTAGAACTAATGGGAGGAACCTCAAGAATGAAGCAACAAAACAACAAAGGAAAAGGAAAGCAAATAGTATGCTTCCATCTACATTCAGACTCTATATTCCTTTCTCTGGGTGTGGATAGCAATTTCCATCATGAATCTTTTGGAGTTGTCTTAGATTCTTGTGTTGCTGTGAAGAGCCAAGTCTATCAAGGTCAGTCATCCCATAATGGGGCTGTTATGACCCTGGAGAAGAGAGTGAGGCTAATGACTCTGCATAGCTCTACTTCCCTTGCAAGTCAAGATATTGCCCTCCTGATGTCATTAGTCCTCTTTGAGAACAAAGAACAAACAACAACAGTTTCTATAATGTTTTGACCTATTTTTTGAGGTGAATGATGATTACTTAATGGGTTAAATTTCCATTGAAATGAACAAAAAAAATGGAAAGCATTTACTAAGTGCTCACTTTGTGGATATATATATATATATACACAAATATGTGTGTATGTATATATATATGTACATATATGAACAATCTGAGTAGACTATAAGCCTTTGTCCTCATTTGTTAAATAACACCGAAGGATAGTTTCTGAAGTATTTTTAACAACTCAGCATCTGCCTTTGCATTGATATTACCAAGCATTAATGTATACCATAACTTAGCTTGTACAGTATTATCAAATTATTGTGATGTTCAAAAAGTTCAAGAGACATAGTTTCTGGGTTATTTAATCATTTTATTAATACGGCCAGCAGGTTATTAATGGAAGGATGATCATTTAGCTGTCTCTCTTAGACCAAAGATCCCTCATGGCGGTAGGGTCACAGTTTATATACCCTTCATAGAGGAGGTGTTCCTGGGGCATGCCTACTCAATTCTGACTGATTAATCAAATGAGATTTGGGCTATCTTGGGGTACATGACTTAGATCACTCAAATCATGGTCAAAGAGATATCAAATTTCCACCTATCTTGATAATAAGGAGAATCAATATTTCCCCAGACCTGTCTGTGCAAAAACAATGAGCTGGATATACTCATTAGCCTAAACTTAGAATCTTTTATTGTCTTATTATATGTTGGCCTGGGTGAATCTCTAAGGCAGATTTCCCACACTAGTTGGTTTCTGGATGAAGAAGTAGAAAAGGGGGAAAATCTTGGTCCTAATACAACAATTATTAAATGTGAGAGAAATATTAATTTTTCATGATATTAATAATAATTATTATTAATAATTATTATTATTATTAATAACAATGTCTACCCTTTCACCTTCTTTAGCAAATAAGATGTTGGCACATTAGCTGAGGTTATCTTTGTGGTGTTCTTTTCTGCTCCTAATGATCACGAATATTACAGGACAAAATAAATGTGTCTCTTGAAATTTTGTTGCCTTCAAAAACACAATGAAAATTACACTTCCAGATTAATTTTTGTTCTGCTTAGTTTTTTGTTTGGCACTACCAGAAATATATGTGAGCCACTTTTCTTTTTACTAAAACTTCCTTTTATCTTCTAATTTCATCTAAAGTGATAACGTCTAGCCAAATAAATTATTGCATATGAATGTAGGGAAATATTATTTCAGTATTAGAAATTATGAAAGAATTCTGAATTTTGAGAATCTGGAAAGACTTAAATTAACTAATGCATAGTAAAGTGAGCAGAATCAGGAAAATAAGTTATTCATTGTCTATAACATGGGAAAGAAAAATAACTGTGAAAGACTTTAGAACTCTGATCAATTCAAAAACCAATCATAATTCAAGAATGATGAAACCTATTTCCTACCTCCTGGCAGAGAGGTGATAAAGTACTGATGAAGAAGACATAGTTTCAGACACAATCAATATGTGAACGTGTAAGAGAAAAAGCTAAAAAGCTTAGAGGAACACTATGGGAGAATGATTTTCAAAACTTGCTTCGATTTGTGTTATCTTGTTCAGTGAACAGACTACTGGACTTAGAATCTGAAAGACCTGGATTCAAATCTCATTTCAAACATATTAACTGTGTGGCCCTGGGCAAGTCACTTAACTTTCCTGAGCCTCAATTTCCTCATTTGTTAAATTAGGAGGTTGGATTAGGTGGTCTCTAAAACATCTTTCAACTCTAAATCTATGATTCTAGGAATTTCTGCCCTTACTTTATTGTCCTTCCTTGGCTTTGCAGTAATGGTAGGGAAGCCAAAATATTGCCAGAATAGATCAAGAAAAAATGTTATATAACTTATTTATCTTTAGAATCTCTCCTTTCCTCTTTTCTAATCCCTCTCCTCCAAGCCTAGAAATGGGATCCTAAAATTCCAGACTCCTTCAATGACCTCCCTTATCATTCTTCTTCAACCATGTATCCACCAACCTAATTCAATGGGGATATTGCCTTCACTGACTCTACCCACTCTTGCCCCTCTGCACCATGTCCCAGACTCTGAAACTGGATTCATCCCCCTCACCATGCTCTCCCCAACCAAAACTTAGCTAGTGGTCTATGCTCTACACAGTCTTGTTCTCTCTTTTTGCACTTACTGTCTAAATTGTATAGAGCTCTACTGTAATATAATACTACATAATATAATTACTATATAATTATATGATACACATTTACATATAAAATTTGGAATACTATTACATATAATATATGCCTGTTTCTCTAATTGAGTTGTAAAGTACATATGAACAGAAACCCTGTATTACACTTCTTTTTTCTTTCTCACCATTCTTCCCCACAGTGCCTGGTCCAATGCTATATAGCTAGGAGGAAATCAGTGAATGCTTGTTAATGAATTCATTAGTTGTGGATTAAAGTAATTTAGTTTTACTTAAATTTACTTAAATTAAGTAAGCATCTTGGTAATACATAGCTAGGTAACAATTTAACACAAAACACTGACCTCAAACACTTCTTTACAGATACATATGGATAATTTTATACCTTAGGGTCATTACAATGCATTAGTACCCAATGAAAGTTGGCTATTTACCCTACTGTAAAGCCAGCCTAGTCTATGACCAGGTGCAGTTGAAAGAGCTATAGTCAGAAGTCCTAGATCCTAGTTTAGCTCTATTATAGGCCTGCTATTGAATTTCAGATGTCATATGACCTCCATGAGCCTCTGCCTTTTCTTCCCATTTAATAGCATTTTATTTTTTCTAGTTACATGTAAAGATAATTTTCAACATTCACTTTTATAAGATTTTGAGTTCCAATATTTTTTCTCCCTCCCTCTATCCCCAAGATGGTGAGCAATCTACTATAGGCTACACATATACAATCATATTAAATGTATTTCCACATAAGAAATAAAAGGTTTTAACTAGATGAATTCTAAGGTTCTGTCTAATTCTATGATTCTATATCCATGTTCAATTGTACTTCTGGAACAAGCATACATGTGTCCAAGTAAAGTATTCTATCATATCTCAATTTATGTAGTTTGTTAAAAATAAAAGTCTATAGCATTTCATATTCCTACAGCTTTTGTTAATTATGTGAAATGTAGCTCTTTTTTTAATTAATTTATTTTTAGTTTTCAACAGTCACTTTCATAAGCTTTTGAGTTTTAAATTTTCTTTCCCTCCTCCATCCTCAAGATGGTGTGCAATATAATATAGGCTCTACATATACATTGCTATTAAGCATATTTTCATATTAGTCATGTTGTAAGGAAGAATTAGAACCAATAGGAAGAACCACAAGAAAGAGGAAACAAAACAAAACAGAAGGGGAAAAAAAAGAGCAAATAGTATGCTTTGATCTGCATTCAGACTCCACAGTTCTTTCTCTGGATATGCATAGCATTTTCCATGAGTCTTTTGGGGATGTCTTAGATTCTTGAGAAGAGCTAAATCTATCAAAGTTAGTCATTGCACAATGTGGCTGCTACAGTGTAGAATGTTCTCCTGGTTCTGCTCACTTCACTCAGCATCAGTCCATACAAGTCTTTCCAGGTTTTTCTGAAGTCTGCCTATATTTAATCACAGCTGCTATGTCCTTCTTTGTCTTTTTTTATCATCACCCTTTCAAAAAAACAAGTTCTTCTATTCTCCTGATTCATTATCTTCAACTCCTTCAAACAATTTTCATAGACTGTGAAGTCTGGGGTCTTGACCATCCTAGTTGCCTTCCTCTGGATATCCTCCAGCTCATCAATGACCTTCTAAAATGTGCTTCCCAGAACTGAGTATAAAATCCTATAAATACTTTTACCAGGTCAGAGTATTTCATCATTTCTGTTTTTTTTTTTTTTTGTGAGGCTATTGAGGCTAAGTGACTTGCCTGGGGTCACACAGCTAGTAAGTGCTAAGTGTCTGAGGCTGGATTTGAACTCAGGTCCTCCTGACCCCAAGGCCAGAGCTCTATTCACTGCACCATCTAGCTGTCCTTACCTCATCATTTCTTATAGCACAATAGTATTCCATTGCATTGATATACCACAACTTGTTCAACTGTTCCCCAATTGATGGGCATCCCCTCAATTTCCAGTTCTCTGTCACCACAGAAAGAGCTGCTATAAATATTTTTGTGCATGTGGGTTCTTTTCCTGTTTTTATGATCTCTTTGGGATACAGACCTAGAAGTGGTATTGCTGGGTCAAAGGGTGAAACATAGCTCTTGATTGATAAGGAATGTAGTACCAAGGGCATACACTCCAGTACGTAGCACCTCAGAAAAGTTAATTAAGAGAATTCTGTTGGACAGCACCCATTCAAAAATCATAGCTCACAAGTCTCTACCAATATATTTGCTTTTATCACCCAGCCTATGGACAAATCAAATCAGAACAAAAGTCATTCAATCAAATTACATGGTTAATAAAGTGACAAAAGTCATTCAATCAAATTACATGATTAATAAAGTGACAAGATCAATAAAGTGACACTTTGGGGTGCACTATCCCATATGTTACCATACCATCAGTGGAAGAAGGCACACATGTAAAGAATATGTGTAATCTGGGGCATGGAGCACCCATAGGTAGGGAATATGTGTGACTAGGACAACTCATATCACTCATTCTCCAGAGATGCCAAAATACTCTGGTAATATTCTCATTTTGTTTTTGTTTTGTTTTGAACTCTTCTCTAGCTGTATCATCTCTTTCGGGCATTGTTCCACTGGTCACTCAGTTGAAAAGCTTCCCTCTGTTACCAGATTCAGGCCTTCATCTTTTCATAGTCATGTAGTAGATCCTATTTGTTAAGGCATTATAACTAGAAAGGCTCCCTAACAAGGGCAGGCCAACAGCTCTTTAGTTCCTAAATGATGCTAGCTTTAAAAATAAATTGAAACAAAACTCTTTCAGAGGGCCCTTGGGCTAAGATTAAGGCTATACTTTTGACTTTCTGGACTTCGTGATAATTGAAATTCCATTGTTCCAGACAACTATCTTACCTAGGGTTAGAAAATTCTTCAAATCATCCCCTTGATTATAATGGATACTCCAAAATATATTTTAGGGACTCTGTACCACCCCATCCCTACCTTCCATAGGAACTGTTGTAAGGAAGGGCTCTAAAACCTAACTTGATCCTGAGATCCTTTCAGTATTGGCATACAAATGAAGCTGAACTAATTTTAAAATTTAATAAAAGAAGGTCAAGGCCAAGGTCCCGAAATACTTAAATCACGTCTGAATTTAATATGCATCTCTACCAGGTTAAAAAAAAATTACTTTTGTATTATAGCTTAACCAGAATAAAAGCTTATATCACTATGAGTACAGTTATATCACTAAAAGTGTAGTTGGAATTCATGGCTATGGAAGGATTCAAAATGTCAATTACTATTTTGATTTTACAGCCAGGGAAACTGATGAGGAAAGTAACTCTATGTGGATTCTCCTGAATTACAGAGAGAGTTAGGTTCACCTTCAAGCTATACATAAAACTCCTTGGTTCCTGGCTTGCTATTTCCAACCCTTAGATCATGGGTTCTTGACTTGGGGTACATGAATTCCCAAGGTCTCTGGATAGATTTCAGGGAATCTGTGAATTTGGATAGGGGGAAATCACATTTTTATTTTAACTAACTTTTGTTTTTCTTTTTAACCCTATGTATTTTATTCACTTAAAGACATTATTCTGAGAAGTAGTCCATAGGCTTGTCCACACTTCCAGAAGGGTCTCTGATCCACCAAAAGTTTAAGAACACCTTCCTTAGAATGATGCTTACTTTCCATATCTTCACAAGATACTTAATTATTATATTTTTCACATTAAGTAAATTAGCCTCACTTTCTGCCAATGCTTGATCAATACTTCGAATCATAGGATCATATGTCTAGAGTGGAAGGACACTGACAAACCATTGAGTCCAATTCCTTTACTTGACAAAAGAGGAAATTGAGGCAGAGAGGGGTTTTTTTTTAAGTAACTTGCCCAGGGTTACACAGTTAGTATTTGAGGTGAAATTTGAACTCAGATCTTTTTATTTCTAAAGTCAGCACTTCATACTCTATTCCAAATTCTTTTTACCACATCTTTTCTTTTCCACCTTCTTTCTGGTTGGGGAAACAGAAAACTATGGGTCAGTGAAGTTTGATTTAAAATACCTATACTAGACAATCTCTAAGATACCATCCAGCTCAAAATCTCCTATCTGATCCTCGTGATTCTACCATATGATCCTTTGGTCAGTGAGAAGATGCACAATGACATTTAACTGATGGTAAGTCAGAAAAGACTTTAGTGTGTCATGCTGGCATTAATGAAGAATCTGTATCTGTCAACATTCCAAATGAACCAGTGCCAGCAAAGACCCATCTTCTTTCCACCACTTCATCCCTCGTTTTTTGACTCGTATGGTGCATGGGCACATGATTAAGAGAGAGAAGGAGAGAGCCAGAGATAGAGAGACAGAAACAGAGACAGAGAAAAAAAGAGACAAAAACAGGGTTAGAGACAGAGAAATGGAGACAGAGAGAGATAGAGAACCTGCTTTGCTAATTTACCACCTTATATCTAACCTTAGGTAAATCACTTAACCACTCTAACTTTATTTGCATTATCTATAAAATACAGTGATTGTCCCAGAAAACCTATATAGTTTCTTCCAGCCCTGGAGAGATGAAAGTTTTCCCACTAATCTGGTTCCTGCTACCTACGTGCTTTTGAGAGGGAATTTCTGCCAAGTCAGCAACAACCTAGGGGGAATTGTAGATGTAAACATACCAGCTAAGGCCGGTTGATTAATTGGAATTGCTGTTTGAACAATGGAACAGAATACTTACCAGGTTCCAAGGCCAAAACACAAAGACCAGAACACAATAATCACTCAGCCTCTTACCACATTATAACTTCTGATAAAGACCTAATTTATTAGAGTCTCCCTGCAGTCCCAAACCATGGTATTTATCATGCACTTTGTTGGGGGAGGAGGGACACGTTGCTCTCCTCTATCATGACTTTCCAAAATATCAAATCATCATTCTGCACAAAGTCAATCTTCCCTTTTTCAGGTTTGAGGTAAAGGAAGTTGAACTCATGGAGGGTTATCAAAACTATTGAAATTGCAGTAAATTCAGACTAATCAGAGAGAAGGCAAGTATGAATGTTTTAAAACTTCTGAAATGAGATGTAGATTGTAAGGTCCTTGAAAATGGGGATGATTTCTTTTTTGTCCTTATGTCCTTAGCACCTAGCACAGTGTCTGCTACCTTTCTGTTTTCCCTTCCAGATCTGTGACTTCATTGGAGATAACGAACAAGCAACGAGAAAACTATCTTTGCTGACTCAGAGCTGTTTTTAGCATCTAGTCTAGAGAACTCTTTGGGGTCGTTGAGTGGTTAGGAGACTTCTCTTTTGTCATTTAGTCAGCATATGTCAGAGGTGGGATTGAATTTAGGTCTTCCTTACTCTGAAAACAACCCTATATGCACTGTTCACTGCTCTTAACTTGTTTGGGTCCTAAGTAAGTGTTTCTTGAATTGAATTTTACTGGATCAGATTGGACAGGACTGAACTAGATTGAACTGTATTGGATCAGCTTGGATTGTATTGGATTGGACTGAAAAGGATTTTTTTTTAAAGGAAATGACATTTTAATTATTTTTAAGTACATAAAATAAGCTGAATTAGTCTAATGAGGAAGTACTTGCTGGTGGTTTTTAAGCAATCTCCTTTTATGAAGAGGTTAGAATAATTTGTGATATCAAATGAGTATATGATCAGATGATAAGCTCCTTTACTAGAACTAACCTTTTGTTGAATTAATACATGAAGGACTGAATAAATGAATTAATGTGACAATGGTGCTCCCAAAGTGCTTGGAAATTGTTTCCTTAAGCAGTTTTAACATCTTTCCTCCTTCTTGTTTACACTATTAATTTGTTTAATAAGACCTTTTTTCACAGATAGTGGAAATGTGCATTTCAGTGAGCCCCTGTCATCACAAGTTTTGATTCAGTAGGGCCTAGAATTAATTAGGTTTTACTGAAGACAGCCTTCAACTCATATCACAATTAATATCACTTGTCAAATATATTAGACACCACAAAATTTACATATTCTTGATTAGATGGAACCCTTAATGGGTATTTATTTACATATTTCCTTTTTAGCATTTCAACTGCCTCTCATCCCCATGCTTCTATCCAGAGGGTGGTTTTCCCTTTGTACTGGGTTCAGACTATCTTCAGGAGAGAATATGAGTTGGTTTTCTCTTGATCGGGCTGGAATATCATCCTTGTTTACAGACTCTTCTCCTTCTGGGACATTTAATCATACCTAATTAAAGAAAAAATATCTTTGCAAATTTTAAATGATGGGACTAAATCATAGAAACTTAAGAATTTTATTGCTGTAAAGCAAACGGAGGGTGTCATCAATTCTGCTGTGGGTCCCAGCTGGGAGGGGAGTACCTCCACATCTGCCAGCACTTCGCCAGCAGTCAAGCATTGCCTTTGCTGTTTCCAAGGCATTACTAGGCAAAGTGGATTCCATTTCCACTTTGTATCTGCCAGCTGCCTTTGAATTTCATACACATGACTTTCCTTATCTTTGACTTTTTAAAAAATATTCTTCTTTCTTTTACTTTTACTGTGCATTCTCCCTGTGCACAAAAGGTAACATGACACAGAGGAAAAACAGTCATCCTTAAAGCCAGAAAAATGTGGATTCAAGTTAGGCTTTTGGCACATACTGACTGTGTGACTCTGGAGAAGTGGCTTCATGTGCACACACACACACACACACACTCACACACAGAAGGACTTTTCTTACCTGAGAGTTCCTCATACCAACAAAATCACAAAAGCAGTCTCAAACGTATCCTATACATATATTACATACATACACATATGTGTTCACATGCATGTGCAAATATATACATATATGTGTGTGTGTGTATGTGTATGTATTTCTGTTTTAATTTGACCGGATCTGTGGTTTCTTTGGTATAGCAGCCCAGTACCTGAAAAATAACAAATTCTTAATAAATACTTGCCTTGTTGACTTGCATAGACAGCTCCTTATGAAGAATTTTCTTTACCAACTCAGGCATCTTCTCTGAAGTTTCTATTATTAAAGAAATTGACTGTCACACTAAGAAGTTAAGTGATTTGGTCAGTCACAAGCTAGGATGTGTTATGGGCAGAATTTGAATCCAAGTGTTCCTGGCTCTAAGGCTAGTTTTCTATCCATTATGCCCTACTGTCACTAACCCCATACACCCATGTATATGTATATGTGCATATACATATGTGTATATACATATACACATGTGCATACATATATGTGTATGTGCACATGTGTGTGTTGTATACATACATATATGTATATATGTATTTCCAAAACTCCCACACTAGTATGACCAGAGAACTCTGGCTTTGGGCAGCTCTATGGAAATTTAAAAAAGACAACAATTTCCTTGGAATGATCAAGTGAAAGGTTAGGACTGCTGAGCTTTTTAATTAATACTGAATCAGCTAGATGAACAGAAGAGAATCAATAATACATTTTCATGCTCAACTTTTTAATTCTCAAAACAACTGCATCAAAAATTTCCTGCCAGACTACAGATGAAAATCAATTTTTAAAAAATGTTATTCTTCCCTTTAGAGCAGTTTAACAAAAGGAGTAATGAATGTGTTTACCATATGGAGATAATGAGGGATCAATTAAATGCCCTCTGTAAAAATGTCTTTGTCTATTTCTTTCTATGTCACAAAGTATGCAAACCATGGTTTGTCAGATATGCATAAATGATTGGCTTTGCAGTGTGTGCTGAATAAGGGGAAGAGTTGACTCAGGGTCAAGGCATTTATTTTCCAGAACCTGTATCAGGAGGCCTTGCTTTCTTTTCTAGTGAAGTTCTGTTGAGCATTAAATGGTTGATCAATAAATACTTGTTGACTGATTGATCTCCAATAACATTGCATGTTTGAAGACATAATTTCTTTTCATCTAAAAAATACTTGTGTGCAGAATATTCTTCTCCAGAGCTGGAGATCATTGTAGCATTGAGGTTTATAGTTTGATTTGGGGATGAACAGGGATATTCACAAAAGAAGCTAAAATGAGATGATCACATAAAGAAATGATAGCTCTCTTCAGGTATGTAAGGGCCCTCAGCTAAACGAGGGCTTAGTTCATGGAAAAGAGATATGATTTATTTTGACTTATTCCAGCGGATAGATCTAAATTGTAAATAGAATGTAAGATCCTCGAAGGCAAGGAGTACTTAGAGTTTTTTTTGTCTTTGCCTTTCCAAAAGGGAAATTATGAATGGATAAGCTAGTCACACATATTTTTAGGGATGGCCAGCCAGCCAGAATGCTCCATTTATATCCTCATGCATCAGAAAGAAGTGATCAGGGTCTCAAATAATGTCTTATACACATTTAATATTTAAAATTTTTTCATTGACTTTAAACTAAGTTAGGACAAATGATTGGAAGTCATAAGGAGTTATGTTTTGGTTTAACATTAAAAAAATCTGTAATAATTAGAACCATTTAGCACTGGCACAGGTTATCCTTAGATGTAAAGTCCTTGGAAATGGGGATTGTTTTCTTTTTATTCTTATTACTAGGATGGCTTCTTATCTGGGATTCTGTAGAAGGAAGGAAATGTGCATTTCTTAAACTTCTATTATGTGCCAGGTACTTTACAAATATTCTCTCATTTGAGACCCCTAATAACCCTAAGAGGTAAGTGCTATTATTATCCTCATTTTAAAGTTGAAGAAACTGAGTTAGACTAAGGTTATGACTTGAGGGTTATAGAACTAGTGTCCGAAGATGGATTTGAACTCAGTTCTTCCTGACTCAGGCCTAGTGCTCTATCCAAGAGATTGTACTAGCTGACCTCTATGATTCCATCCAATTCTGCTTTGTGTTTCTCAGACCTTTAATCTTAATACTCTAAAAACTAGCCCAGGAGTCTCCTGGATAGCAAAGAAACATGCCTTCCAAAGGAAAATTATACACACATCTGGAAATCTAAGATTATCACTCCATATGACATCTGGAAAGGATGCTCATTTTAACAGTACTGGCTTCTAGCTCTTTCTTGGCTATAAGTTTGTTTAAATGGTAGTTTGATTTTTATTACTCAGCAGGAGCCAAATTGGATTAAAACAAGTCTTTCACATTTTCAGAATTATTTCAAGTGTAACTTTCCCAACTATGCCTATTGCCACCTGCAGCTCCATAGCCTGCCAAAATAGAGAATGGGTTTGTAAAAAAAACCATTTTTTTCTTTACTGAACCTGTAACTTCAATGGATGAGGGAACTCCTTATAAGAAAACACCCTTTGCCAATGCTGATTAGCATCAATTCTGCAATTTATAGCCTAAGAGAGTTGTCTTAGTTACTGAGAAGTTAAGTGACTTGCCCCAGAATTATAAAATCACAATTACGTTGGATCCAAGACTTGTACCTAAGTCTCCTGACCTGGTTCTCTATCCAATTGGGACAGACTGCTGCCCATGGTAACTACTTCTATTGGGTCGAAGGTGGGTAGGCAGAGGAATTAAAGAAGATCATGGGGGCTAAATGTGGGTGCTTCTGAGAAAATGGGCTCCATCTTATTCAGGGCTTTCCAATTTTTAACTATTCTCGTCATTTCTTAAGGTTAAGATGCTGCTATGCTTATATCTGAATAGGGTTATGTCCCTTAATAAATGTCAGTGATGAGTAAATGTATGAGTTTATTCAGTGCCCACTCCAAACCACTTTAAAATGGATGACAGTCCATGTTGGTTATTAATTTAAGTGATCTGTCCTAGTTAAATGTTGAGAATTCATTTTTCTGGAGCAAAGGATGATAAGGTGCTAAGACAATGTCCCCTTGAGAACATCAGCTGTTGAGCTATGATGATGACTTTCTTGAAAAGGTATCAAAATTTGCTTTAAATTGCTCTAACTTTTTCCTTCTCTGCTTGCTTACTTCTGATTCTAATGATTTGTTTGAAGAACTACAGTAATATCCTCCAAAGATTTACTCATAGTTGCCTTTGGGGGCTCTAAATTATGCAGTGAACTATAGGTAGCCATCTCTGTATATTCAAGCAGTTTATTATACAAACTTGATCAATTATTTTAATATAAGTTGACTGAAGTGCTATCGGCACCAGGCGGTGAGTGCATCTACCATGTTGCTTGCCCTGAGATAGTTTTGCTCTGGGTTTTTTTTTCCCCTCTTTTGTCATTGTCCCCATGTCTTATAATAAAGTAGGAGGTCAGGAAGGATATTATTTCTTTTGTTACCTCAGGCAACATCTAGTACAAAGTTCTGCCTCAATAAGCATTTGTTATCAGACTCTTCACTTGTATAGGTAAATAGTTGCCAAAGAGACAGAGTGGAGTAGTTGGAAAGGGATGGAATAAAGGTGTAAGTTCAAATCCCAAGGCAGCTAAGTGGCACATTGGGTAGTGGTAGACCTGGAGTCAGGAAGACTCATTTTCCTGTGTTCAAATCCGGCCTCATACATTTAGTAGTTGTGTGACTGTGGGCAAGTAGTTTAACCCTATGCCTCAGTTTCCTTATCTGTAAAATGGGCTGGAGAAGGAAATGGCAAATGACTGCAGTATTTTTGCCAAGAAAACTCCAAATGGGGTCATGAAGGGCCTAACACAACTGAAACATGACTAAAAAAATTCAGATTCCACCTCTGACACACAATATGATTATCTTCTCTAAGCCTCATTTTCCTAATCTGTAAAATGGGAGTTATAATATCTGTAGCACTTACCTTAAGAGATTGTTATGAGAATCAAATGAGATACTGCATGTAAATAAAAATAAATGCAGCACCAGGACAGCTCCTCTCACATGTGCCCTCCATCCCTTGAAAAACTACTTTAGATTTAAGATATGCTGTATGTAGACATCCACTCACAAAGCTCCATTTAATGCATTTACTATTACACATGGATCAAAAAGCAGAATTAGTTCTCCAGTTTCTAATAATCTCTTATTTGTAAAATCTGATGTCCTTTTTTTTAATCCTCATTCTTTCAGACCTTACAGGAGCATTTGATAACAATAACAACTAAGATTTACATAGTATTTTAAGGTTCGGAAAGTGCTTTACAAACACCATCTTATTTGATCCTGACAGTGACCCTGGAAGGGGGTCTGCTCTCTCTCTCTGTCTCTCTCTGTCTCTCTCATAGATCCCATATATTTTATCTCCTTTATTGGTACAGGCTTCACACCCCCAGCTTGGTTGTATGTTTCTCTTCATAAGAAAAGGTGTCTGACAGTTACCAGAATCTTAACCTCTAGTGGCCAACCTCTTAAGAAACATTGAACAACCAGCCAGCTAATTAGAGCCAAGGTATATTTAGTCTCTTTTGAACTTAATTACTACTGGCAGCAGGATCCACATCCTTGTTCCAAACATCTATCTGACTTAGGGTAAGAAAATTCCTTAACACTCTTATCAGTTCCTGATTAGCAATCTCTTCTTACAACCCCTTCACTCATATTAGGGGGCTCTGCCAAAAAAACAATGAAGAGTTATATGAATCTTTGGCACCTTGGTTTGCTTCAGCACATTGTCCCATCCTACCACCCATCATCTACATATTGTTATACAAATGAAATACATGGGAAAAGCAAGAATAAAAACAAAATGTTAAATAAGACCTTTTCAAGGTGTCATCTTCCATCTCAAACAAATCCTTTGATTTAAATCCCTATCACAGGCAAATATAGCCAATAACAAACTTACCAGACTCCTAGACTCTGCATAAATGTTAGCTATTGTTATCAATCTAACATAGTATTGATTAGGTACTAAGCAGGATATTCTGAACACAAATTTAGGTATGGGGCTTAAAAATACCTTTACGTGACTCAGGAAGTGAAAGTAATGAGGATTCCAGAAGACAAAAGCAGGAAGCAGAGATACAGGCAGGAGTCTAATTCAATCTAGGATCTGAACCTGAATAAATACAAGAATAATTCAACAGCTTAATTCAATTGAACAAATATTAATTGAGTGTCTATTGAAGGCACTGTGCCAGACTCAAGAGAAACAAAGACAAAAAAGTAAACGTTGCTGCCCTTGAGGTGTTTACATTCTACAGGAATCATTTCTTGGTTCACTCACCTGTTTCTTCTTTCTTCTTTTTCCTCCTCTCTGTCCAGGTTTTGAACTGTGCTTGGGGCCTGTTTTAAAGTATTCCTTCACCTTCTCATCCCTTTCCAAATGATACTCAATTACATTGCTTTTCAATACAAAAAAAAATGGACTGGTGGCACCCACGCTCAGGGTGTCTTACATCTGTGGCATGTTTATCCTCTGATGTCTTCAATAATAAAATGGACTTTATCAGCCTGAACCTGGTCTACATGCAAATCGTCTCACAGAAAAGGAAGCAATGATATCTATTTTCTCTTATTTTACATGTTGAACATGGTAATTTATTTGAGTCCATGGCAACCATACCAATGAATGAGTTAGCCTGGAAAGACTTCATTTTTAAAGTGATACTGTGGCAAAGTCCAATTAAATTCCTGTCTGGAGAGTGCTTTGAAGCAGAGGTAAGAGGGAAGAAAAGGATAACCAGGATCTAGCTGAAGGTTTTACTGAAATCAGGGAGGCAAAGCAAATGAGCTTGCATGATGTTCTAGGCCTGCTGGCAAGAAGACCTGAGTTTAAATCAGTCCTCAGCTATAAGACTTTAGGCATGGCATTTAACCTATTAGCCTCAGTTTTCTTATCTGTAAAATAGGGATAATAATAGCACCTACCTCTCAGGGCTGTTGTGAGGATCGAAAGAGATAATATTTGTAAAGTGATTAGCACAGTGCTTGGCATGAAATATTATTATTATGAAAGGTAGCAACTGTTACTGGAAGCAATAAAGAGGGAATTAACCACTATCTCTTCAGGCAGCTAGATGGTTCAGTGAATAGAGCACTGATCCTGGCATCAGGAAGACCTGAATTCAAATCAAAAAGACCAGAATTCAAAACACTTACTGGCTGTGCAATTTTGGGCAAGTCACTTAACTTCTGTTTGCATAAAACACAGCTAGGTAGCTCAGTGGATAGAAAGTTGGGTCTAGAGTCAGAAAGACCTGAATTAAAATCTGGCCTGAGACACTAGCCATGTGACCTTGGGCAAGTCACTTAACCTCTGTTTGCTTTAATCCACTGGAGAAGGAAATGGCAAACCATTCCAGTATCTTTGCCAAGAAAACCCTATAGATGGTATGCTCCCTGGGGTCATGAAGAGTCAGACGTGACTGAATAACAGCAAACCATTCTCTCACTCTGAGGTTACCTGTAGAAAGCAGATAAAGCAGGAGGAACCCAGAATTCTGGGGTGATGGTCTTAAGCTAGTCCTACTATTAGGGGTAGAATTGATCATTTTGGAAGAAAAAAGAAAAGAACAAGGTAAGACCTCATCATGTCAGAACAATGTAACTGGGGATTCTGGTTAACTGGGTCATTTTCTCCATGTGTCTGAACTTGCCTTCCTGTGTTTTATATGTTCCTACAAACTTCATGAGGACTTGAGTTTGGAGAGTGCCCTAGGACCGGATGATGATGACTTTATGCCTGTTTCTATTGAGGACACCACTATCCTCCCAGTCACTGAGGTTTGCAACATCAGAGTCATTTTCACCATTTTTCCCCTTATCTCCTTCTCCACATCCAATCAGCTACCAAATCTTGTTGATTCTACCTACATTTCTCATACCCATCTCTTTCTCTTTACTCATATGGTTGTATCCTAGTATATCAACTCTTGCCTAGACCATTGTAATATCCAGCTAATCACTCTCCGTGCCTTCAGTCCCTCCTTTCTTTAATCACCCACCCCAACAAAGCTGCCAAACTGATATTCCTATAGCACCGATCAGACCATTTTGCTCCCTTACTCTTCATTTCCCAACTAGCTGGACTCCTCTGGAATCTTTCATTATGCCCCAGGAACTTCTTCATCTTGGAAGTAATTCTAGCCCTGGAACTCACAGCCCATTGTGCCTTCTGCTTCTGGGGCCCTTCCCTCTCAGATGAGGGTAAAGAGCGCCTCCCAGAATCTCTATTTAGGAAGGTGTCCAGGCCAACCGTCTCTTTTTCCTGCTTAGCTGTGCTCTGGACTTCTCCATCATGTCCCTACCTCTCTCTCATCTTACTTTTTTTTTTCCAATTTCCTTTTGTGTGCTATTTTCCTCCATTAAAATTTAAACTCCTTGAGGGTAGGGGTTGTTTCTTCTGCCTTTCTTTGTATCCCCAGCTCTTAATACATTTCTGGAACATAGTAGGCACTCAATAAATATATGGATTGAATATTTATCAACCCTACTAGAAAAGCTCCAGTGGTTCTCAAATACCTTTAGGATAAAGTACAAGCTACTCTGTTTGGCATTTAAAGCCCTTTACAGTCTGACCTTAACCTGCCATTCCAGGCTCCTTTCCTATTAGTTTCCTTTACATACTCTGCATTTCAGTCAAATTATCCTCCTTGTGTTCCCTTCCATATCCTACCTTCCTTCATGCGTTTGCATAGGCTACCCCCACCCCAAGCCTAGAAAGTACTTTTTTCTCACCTTTATCTCAGAGCCCTTGGCTTCCTTCAAGGCTCAATTTACTACCCATCTCCCCATAAGACTTATTCCCCAAGTGGTCATACCCTCTCTACCCCCAAATATTATTTTGTATTTACTTTGCATATACTTGTCTGAGTACAAGCTGCCTGAATTCCTACCTGGCCCCATCCTCTGTCCCTAATAGAATATAAGCCCTTTGAGATCAGATGCAGGTTCATTTTTGTCTTTTCACTTCTGGTGCCTAACACAGTGATTGGCACACAGGAAACACTTAAAAATGTTTATTGAATGAATGAATGAATGAATGATCAAATCACATGAGACAATACCTTCTTAGCCTTTCTTTATTTTCTCAGAATACTAGCTGTGGGAACAATCCGGAAAGATTCTGCATCTTCTTCTCTTTGCATAAGCAATTTTTCCTGCTTTACCCCGTGTCAACTGTTACTAGCATCCCTCATCGGAAAATTATAGCAGGAAAACAAGATCACATTGCAAACTACCACCAGAATGCAAGTTCCATAGTTGATGTCTTGCCTAAATTTTGTATCTCCCCAAGTGTCTAGCCCAGGGTTTTGCTCACGATGTTTAGAAAAAAGTTTGCTAAATAGAATTAAATCTCAACCATTAGAATTAGGGAAAGGAAAAGGAGAAGGTGTGCTAGAATACAAATGCCAAGCAACAACTGTGCTTAGTTGTTGTTTAGTTGTTCAGTAATGTCTGACCCTTTGTGACTCTGTTTGGGGTTTTCTTGGCAAAGATACTAGAATGGTTTGTCATTTCCTTCTCCAGCTCATTTTATAGATAAGGAACTGAGGCAAACAGGGTTAAGTGACTTGCTCAGGGTCACAGAGCTAGTGTCTGAAGCCAGATTTGAATTCAGAAAGATGAGTCTTCCTGATTTCAGGTCCAGCACTCTATCCACTGCATCACCTAACTGCCCCCTCTCTTCAAATAACTATTCTACAGGTAAGAAAAATGTCAGAATTCCCTTACACTCACTGTTCAACCTTCTTCATTTTCAGCAAGATTATTTTTAATGGCACAGGGGAAGGGTAGGCACTAGATTCTGTAAAGGAGAGAGCCATAGGTAGAAGGAAAAGGATGCAAAGAGAAGGGAGAGTTGGGCTTGTTTCTATTTGTTTTCAATTTATATTTGAAGCTAAAAACCTTTGATAAAAAGCTTGAAGACCAGTAAAAACAAAAAAGCAAAATATGGTTGCATATTGATACTGGCCTGCAGAATGGTGGTTGGGAAACACAGGGCTAAGAAATGAACACTTCCCCTTGAGATTGTAGGAAACAACCTATGTGGGTCTGGTCATCCTTCTCTAATAAGAATGTATGTGTAGCCCCAAGGTCAGCCAAGATTAACACTTACTTGTAGCCTCTAATGTTTCTTCTGGCTACAACTGCCTCCATGGGCCAGACCCAATTACATCCAGCAAAAAATTCAAAAGAGACCATAATGTAAAAGGCTTTGCCCTAGGGTTAGATTCAATTCAGTGTACTCATAGAATCATAGATATAGAGCTGCAAAGGACTTTAGAGACTGCCTAGTTCAACTCTCTCATTTTACAGATGATGAAACTGAGGCCCAGGGAGATAAGTGATTTACACAAAGCCACACAGGTAATTAATGGAAAAGCCTAGAATAGAAGCCAAGTTCCCTAACTCCTAGTCCCTGCTTTTTCCACTACATTGTATTTCTTTCACCTACCTAAGTTTTGTCAGGTTTTTTTTTCTCTTTTTCTCTACATTCCTTCCTCCCTCAAGGTAGAACAATAATTACTTTGTATTTTGTCAGGACCTTATCTCCAATCTAGCCTTGTTTGTCCCTTTTTTTTCCTGGTAGCCTTGATACTGTAGTAGTAGTAGTGGTAGTAGTAGTTTGTCCTTCATTCTTGAAGAGGACCATGACATCAGGAAGATGATGCATGCAAGTGACTTGGATTTGAGGGAGGGAGGGATGGGCAAGGTCACCTAGTCTCACTTTCTCCTCCAGAGTCATTTGGGTCTAGTGATAAGATAGATCAGGACAACTGGGGATGGCCCCTAGAGAAAGAACTGATATATAGAAATATATGTAGAATGGTTTTACACACACACATACACACATATGCATATGTATATACATGTATGTATATACATAAATGACTAGGATTGGATTGATCAAGCAAGTTGATGATTGAGGAAGTGACAAGAGGAAAACAAGAGGACAGAAAATATGGGGCAGAGAAAAACAGAGCCATAACTCTGTGCCTAAGCCATGACCATCTCCCTGACTATGGTTAAGTAATTAATAACTTCTCTCATATCAATGATTTTCTGGATCAGATGAAATGTCATCCCTGCCAGACTTAGCAACAACCTATGTAAAAAGACTGACTCTGAATCCAAATACACAGTGGCTAAAAGACAACCTGGGATGTCAGCACCAGTGACCCAGGTTTGAGACACAGTGTCTATGAGCAATGCCTGTAACAAGTAAGACCTATATCTTATCCATTTTCCATTCATTGGGAGTTAATAGGAAATATCAGCTTGATTGAAAGATGCTGCATTCTTAGCATCTCAGTCACTTCAGTGTCATAAAGAGGTTCTTGCTTTGGGAAGAAACTTGGGGAGGTAATTTGTCTGCTTCATTTTATGCTACCCATTTCTGATGTTTCTTGATGTTACCATGGTTTCTCCAATTGAATTAAACTTTTTGGCTTTTATTTTGTCATGAAGTTGAAATTATTTTAACAGCTGGATATAAAATGGAGGTATCTCTTGTGGTGGGGGCTAGGCCAAAGTAGAATATGTTGAACACAAACCTAAATAGACATAAGGTAAGTCAAATAGACTTGGTAAAATAGTGATAAAACAGTTTAGGGGGACTGCATACCTCTGTTATACTTTGAATATGGTAGTATTTTTACTGGAGGAGCATTTTAATGCATTTCCTATTTACCACCTACTATGTCAATATCATGTTGACAAGGCAGTTCTATTTGATTGCTTTTTCCAGAACCCTCACCATTATAAGGCATTAACACTTAATCCTATTCTGAGTGAAAGAACAGTGTGTCACTGAAGGAAATAAGCAATTTTGATTTGAATCTTTATGTTGCTTTAATAATAATGTTTTTTAATATAAAACTTTTCTCAGAAGTGTGACCGATCACTTGGATTTTCCAATTTCAAAGAAACAGGCATTTTTTCAAGGGGATTATTTGTGATGAATCAGCAAGTTTCCCTCCTTTGCCATTTCCCATCACCCCCACAACATAACTTTTATTAAGCTTCCCCTCTAGTACCTTGAATTAATCATTGTCATCATCCTACCCACCCACTCTCAATCACTTATACTCATTTTTTAATAGTTAAGGATATTTCAATCAATTAATCAACTAAAAAAATGAGCATCTGCTATAGTCCAGTACTTCGTTAGGTGTTATGAAGGATTACAGATCATCCCTATCATCATACTTTTCAAATATCCTACCCCCTTTTCATCTGCCTGACCCAAGGCTTGTCCTGGTGGTTTTTGTTCCTTGGAGAAAACACCTTCTCCATCACCACTAAGTTAGTGTCTTAAGAAAGCATACAGGCAAGGAGCCCAAGAACAAAAGCTCTGAAAAACCGGGATGACTTTGTGGCAGCCCAGATCCAGAGAACAGGTTTCTGAGGACCAGATTAAGTGACTCTGGAGGCTCAGTGTGACTCACCAGCTCTGCTTTTGACAGCTTTGTCACAGAGGAGCAATAGCAGTTACAAGGACTAATCCCTGTGAGCTGATATTTTACAAATGGTGCTGGAACGAGTACCATTTCTGCCATTCCCAGTGGAAATAATGATAATAGTACTTTGTACTCCTGAAGCCCCAGCTTCCCTCTGCTTGAGTTTCTCCAGCAAGTTAGTAATAGAAACCCGTCAGAACAAATCATATTAATCCATACTAAGCTTCAGACAGCACAGAAGAGCAAAGGGTAGAAGCAATTGCTTGTAGGAGAATTGAAATGAGCGAGAGAGACAGAGACAAAGAGAGACAGAGAGACAGTTTTTAATGTAAAACTTTTCTCAGAGGTATGACTGATCACTTGGATTTTTCAATTTTGTGTGAAAACTCTTCTGCTTGCCATGTTTCCTGAGTTACTGTGTACTAATAAAGAGGAGAGAAAGGGAGCCAATAATAATGTAGCCTGTGGTTCCCACCCACTCTAGACCCACATAGATTTGCCTTCACGTTGGGACTTTTAATGGTGATTCACCTCATATGACTTGCTTTATCCCCAATCCAGTTTGGGAAGGTGGGGAAAAACAGAATTTCTGAAGTTATCAGGCCTAGATATTAAGTTGCTCACCATGCTGACAAATATAAAACATTGGTGATATTAGAACAGCAAAATATTTAATTGAGCAGAACTAATAAGGCAATGAAAGCAATATTAGCACAGATTTCTGAATGAGTACATTGTCCTTCTGCTTTTCCCAGAGTACTTTGGGAAACAGGCTCCTCTAAACCCCCAACTCTGGTAACAAATATATGCTTTCGTCTGTTCTATTTCCAGATATAAGGGGCTCTTAGATGGGTCCCAGGGTTGAATATTTCAATGAAGGGTCTAGTCTATGTCTAGGATAGCTTGTCCTTACTGTCCGTCTGGAACCAACTCTTTACATGGTTCACTCAGCCTCTTCTAGCTCCATTTTCCACAGCTAAATTTCTTCTCTGGCTATCTCTCCAAGAGGAGGATGGGGGCAATACCTCCTTTAATCAATGTCAAAAAAACAAAACAAAAAAAAATGAGCTCTTCTGTCTCTCAAGAGAAGATTAAGGGTGTGATACTCCCCTTCTACATGAAACCTTTCTTAATCCCCCCCGCCAAGTGCTAGTGCCCTTCCTCCCAAACCACTTTGTGTTTAATTGCTTAGTATCTATTATGTTTATATTTATTATGCATTGATATAGATATGGAAGACAAGTACTCATATGTGTGTATGTACACACACATGCACACACACATACATACACACAATTTTCTTCCCCATTAGAATGTAAGCAACTCAGGAGAAGGAATTATTTCATTCTTTGTTCTTATATTCCAATGTCTACGCCAGTGACTGGCTCTAATAAGTGCTTACTGAAACTCTAAGGCATCACCTCACACTCATCCATCATGACAGAAAAGGAAAATGATAAATACTGGAGGGTATGGGGAAAATAAGTACACTGATGCACTGTTGGTGGGGTTGTAAACTGGTCTAACCATTATGGAGAACAATTTGGAACTGTGCCCAAAGGGCTATAAAACTGTACATACCTTTGACCCAGCAATACTAGTTCGTACCCCAACAAGGTCAAAGAAAAAGGAAAATAACTCATCTGTACAAAAATATTATTTTCATACGTGTGTGTGTGTAGATATACATATACATATGATATGTGGGTTAGATCTGCATGCAGTACATATGTCAATTTTTCTGTGATGGTAAAGAATTGGAAACTGAGTGGATGTCTATCAATTAGGGAATGACTAAACAAGTTATGGCATATGAATGTGATTGAATATGATTGTCCTATAAGAAATGATGAAGGGGGGAGCAGCTAGGTGGTGCAGTGTATAGAGCTCCAGTCTTGGAGTCAGGAGGACCTGAGTTCAAATCTGGCCTCAGATACGTGACACTTACTAGCTGTGTGACCCTGGGCAAGTCACTTAACCCCAATTGCCTCACCAAAAAAAAGAAATGATGAAGGGGATGGTGTCACAGAAACCTGGTAGGACTTATATGAACTGATGTAAAGTGAAGTGAACAGAACTAGGAAAACATTGTACACAATAAAAGCAATATTGTAATAATAATCAACTCTGAAAGACTTAGCTCTTCTGATTAATAGAACAATCTGCAACAATTCCAAGGCTTATAATGAAAAATGCTATCCACATCCAGAGAGAGAACTGATGAATTCCGAGTACAGATTGAAACATATTTTTTCACTTTATTTTTCTTGCTTATTTTTACAACATGACAAATGTGGAAATATTTTTAATGAACTTATATGTATAATGAGTACCATATTTTGTGTCTTCTCAATGGGTATAAGGAAGGAGTAAATGGAGAAAAAGAATTTAGAACTGAAAATTTAAATTGACAGGCATGTTGAAAGTGGGAGAGAGAAAAAGAGAGAGAGAGAGAGAGAGATGCTTACTGACTGCTTAGTCATTGATCAGAAAAGCTATTCTCTACTACCTTGAATGTACTACAAATATCTTCCTTTCTGGCTTAGAAGAAGGGAGCCACATAGAGATCAATTTCATCACCTTCCCCTCTCATTTAAAAAAAATGTGCCTATACAAATTACAATGGGTTCATGTATACAAGATATAGAAACACATTATATAACACCTTTTAAATTGCATATACCATAGTCACAGGCAGGTTTGTCACAATGGACTCTGGAATAAAAGGACCTGGGTTTAAGCTCCCTCCTCAAATATTTATGACCACTGTGACCTTAAGAGAATAACTGAACCTCCTTGGGCCTCAGTTTCTTCACCTTTAAAATGAGAGTGTTGGACTAGATAGCCTCCCTTCTATCCCTAAATCTACATCCCATGACCCGGATTCAAATTCTATTTCCGATGTTTTTGTTTGTTTTGTTTGTTTGTTTTACCTGTGGTGCCCTTTGGTAGTTCATTTAGCTTCTCTAGACCTCAATTACCTTATCTGTAAAATGAGGCGTTAGACTGATGAGTTGGCCTCCCACATCCCTTCCAACTCTAGATCTATGATCTGATGGACCCTGACACATGCATTGACCCATAATATGTGGGTTACATCCGCATACAGTACGTATGTCAACTGCAAGCTCATGATATATAGCTTCCTATATTAAGGTTCCATAAGAAGTACATATTACTTTACTTCAGTGAGACTCTTCCTAGGACTACAGGGGTGGGGGGGGGATCACATTTATTAAGGGCTCACTACATTTAGCAGCCTCACGTATTATCTCAGAAGCATCGTATGCTTGCCTGGTCATTGGTTGGAGGGTCCTAGCACTTCTTCAGAGACATTATCATTTCTGGATCTTCTTCCCCTTTTTTTAAAGGCAACATAGTTGGAATGTCAGGTAGTAAAGAGGCGTGCTGGGTAGGGCTATTCATAGCAGGAGAAATAGTCCATTATCACTGGGAAACTGCTTATGTGTTTCCTGTCCCATTCAATAGCCAAACAGTCTATGAACCCCAGCTCCAAAGGTTTCCTATTGCTTATGGGAAGCATCCCCATCCAGTAGCTCTTTCCCTTGAACTAAGCCAGTATAGACATCAATTTTTTTGCAAGTACCTATTTTGAACCAGCAAAACACATTTTTTCACCAGTTCCAGAGCTTTTCCTTAGCCAACATCTGCCATGCCTTCAACATCAGTGTGCTTTCTTAGTTCATAAGATTGAGTTCCTGAGGGTGTATTAAGTTTAGAATTTAAATAAGAAAACTCTAGCCTTAGAGTCTTAACCCTTTAACATACAATTTTTAGCTCTTTTCAGCTGCAGACACTTCTGGGAAAGGTACATTTTAAAGTTACTTATTTATATTTCAGTGTGAGTAAAGAATCTGAGAGTAAGTTTTGATGGTTCAGGCCTATAGGCCTGTATTCTCACCTGGATGACTGCGATAATCTCTTAATTGTACTATATTATCCCTACTCCATTACATTCTCCTTCACATAACTACCAAAACCATATTCCTTAATCACAGGAGTGTTTGAGCAGAAGGGTGACCTGGCCTATCACTGTGCTCGAATATAATTTGTTGTTGTTGTTCAGCTGTTTCATTCATATCCTTGTCTTTGTGACCTCATTTGGGGTTTTCTTGGCAAAGATACTGGAGTATTCTTTCTCCAGCTCATTTTGCAGATAAAGAAACTGAGGCAAACAGGGTTAAGTGACTTGCCCAGAGTCGCACAGGTAGTAAATATCTAAGGCCAGATTTGAACTCAGGAAGATGAGTTCTTCTGACTTCAGACCCAGTTCTATTCACTTTACCACTTAGCTGCCTCTGGAGTATAAAAAGTGCTGAATAAATTCTTGCTGATGGATGAATGGATTAATTAATTGACTGGCAAAAGTTTTGGGGTGAGAACTAACAGTGCTAGGTGGGAACAGTTTCCAAAAGGAGAGTCTAGGGATATCAAAGAAATAATTTTCAACTAAAAAATTTTTCTAAAGGCTGATTTTATAGTACTTTGGTCCTTGAAGAGAAAGTCTTTTTCTCTGTATCTTTACCCTGTTGATTAGTATTGAGGTAGGGGGAGGGTAGTCATTTCTGGCCATATTCCTTCTGAGTCATAGTGATTCAGAAGGAGAGGTGTCTTCAGACTTGATGCTTAACTCTAAATAGTATGTCTCTTGAAGTATTTGTAGATCATCTGTAATGAATAGGACGGAGAGAAGTGAGAAAGCAATCCCTCTGACCTTGGAGTTAAATCCTATCCCCGATGCTTACAGTGTGACTTCCCTGGACCTCAGACTCATCATTTATGAAATATGGTAGTTGGCCTACATGGCCTTTGAAGTTCTTTCCACTTTTATATCTATGACTCTGTGATTGTTTAAAAGAGGAGGACAGGGCATGGCTACTTGAGAGTAAACCATATATCACAACCATCGACACACATAAGGCATGGGCCAGTTTTGCCGACACATCCTAGAATAGGTATTAACGTAAGATCAGAGATTCTGGGCTGAGATGAACCTTAGAGGCTGCCTAGTCCAATCCTTTTATTTTACAGATGTGGAAACTGAGGCCCCCAAAAAGTTAAGTGACATAGGTACAAAATGACAGAGCTGTTATTTAAACCCAGGTACTCTGACTTCAGATCCATTGTTGTACCATGCTACTGCTTCAGGAGGATGTTCCATGCGTGCTTAGAATCACAGCACAGTTAAAACAATGAGAACACTGGCAGTTCACCTTTGGAGAAAATCTGAATATGAAAGAAGGCATAGAACAGATGAAAGCTTTTATTTTCTGGAGAATCCTCATTGAATTGGATACTTTGATGTGTCTGTGATCTCTTTGACAAGAGGCACTCCCTCCATTAATATAGATTCCTAATATAAAGAAATAAAGTTAAATCAATCCCTTCCACCCCTAAAAAAATGTAAATAACCATCTTACAGGTTGAGTTGAGGGGGAGAGGATTAGTTAATGAATGATCAATTATCACATTCTATACTTAGGATACTCAAGTAACTATTCTATTTAACTGAATTTCTCTCGCAGGAGGGAGGTAGGCTTTTATTTAAAGTCTACTTTGAAATAGGTATACTCTGTTTTTATGAGTTATGGTTGGATTGTGTGGGATCCAAAGGCATTATTTTTTCTTCCTCACATCTGGCTTTATAATGTTCTAGACATGTATTTCTTAATTACAAGTTGGTTAAATTGGGGGGGGGGGAGAGAGCCAGATCCTATCCCCCCCACCCCACCTTCAACAACACCACCTCCAGCAGTAGGAAAACACTGGGCTGTTGCTATCGCAAATTTTGATTATATTCTTCTCTCTGCTCTCTGCAGCTGCCTCCATTCTCATCCTAGCAGACTGTTGGAGAGACAGGTCTCTGCTCCCTTTGGTGGGTTTCAGTGCTGCCCCATGTACGGAATGGACAGTGCTGCTGTTCCCTGGCATCCCTCAGCCTCAAGTAGAGGTTGATGGAGTTTCTAAGACAGAAGCTCCTGAATGGATCAGCATATCTCCCTGCAAACACACAGAAGGGCTTTCATTTAACAGTAGTGCTTACATAACCTTGTGCAATTTAAACTACACGGGAAGCTTTGTTGACCGTGCTTAGAAAAGGAATGCAAACTGATATTAGCTTTGCAGCCTTAACTAATTGCCCTCAAGTTCTCTTTGAAAAATACTAAGTCCCCACTGGCTGGATGTCTACATCAAACAATCCAAAAATAAAAATGAGCAGCAGGGGCCTCGTGCCTGGGGCCTCTGTGAATTCCCTCCATCCACAAGGTGCTCATTTGGGAGGTAAGCTCCCCATCAAACACTTGACTGCAAGACCTGCAGCAGTTAGAACACTGTAGCTTCAGAAGTATTGAAATGGGGATTTGTAACCAGTTATGCCCTGCTATGTGCATTCATTGAAACTTCAGGTTCAGTCCCTTATTAATTAGCATTGAAGCTCTTTCGTCAGTTAACTTAGTTAAGCTAATGAACACTAGCTGTAAATGTGTATCTATACATTCTCAGAAACAGAGGAGAAAATGAACACTTCCCTCTTGCCTCCTCTCATTACCCAGACCCACCCCTTCTCCTCCTCCCCGTCAAATGGAGAAAGAAATCGTTCCCCATAAATATAGTCAAGATTCCCAAGGTGATCTCACTTTCCACCACAAGGAGCCCTATCCATCATATTCTCAAGTGGACATGTACATCCACCTTACTGGCTCTACTTTTTTTTTTTTCATTAAATGTCTTTGTGTCAGCTCTAGCTCATGGGTCTGCCTTCAAAAAGCAAATCTTATTCCCTTAAAACAAGTTTCTAGAAAGTGAGAAGCTAGAAAATTCAGTCAACCAGTTTCTAGTAAGGAGTCCACAGATATGGTTATTTCCAGGGAGGGCTTAGTGGTAAATGCCAGGCAGTAAGAGGATAGATAGAGAGATAGAGAGATAGAGAGATAGAGAGATAGAGATAGAGATAGATAGATAGCTAGATATGGATATATATGTATGTATATATATAATTTTAAGTGTGTATTTTATTTTTTTCAATTACAGGTAAAAGCAATATCTAACTTTTTTTTTTTTAATTCACGTTCCAAATTCTCTCTTTCCCTCCCCTCCTTCCTCAATGAGAAGGCAAACAATCTAATACAGGTTATGCAGCATCATATCTTTTTAACAGGTGTGAGGGGAGATTGTAAATGTCCCAAATTTTGTGTTTTAAATTCTGAATGCTATAATTTATTCTCTTTTTTCCTCATGCTGAAGGAAGATCCCAACCCATATTTATTCTTCTATCTTCCTGAGACTTAACTCAGTATGTTGTACATAATTGGCCTTTTTTAAAGGTTTATCAACTGAATTTTTTTTTCAATCCAACAAGCATTCAGTTAGAATCCTCTTATCACAGCACCAGTACGCTGTCCACTAGACCACATAGCCTACTTGTCAGGCATTATGGCAAGCACTGAGGATACAATAAACAAAAATGAAACAGTATCTGGCCTGAACATGCTCGCATTGTTTCCTCACAGCATAAGTAAAAGAGATCCCTAAAGTCATATATATTATACAAACACATATTCCTTCACTTAAATAATATGTATTAGTATGTATCCACATATATACTCAAATTAATCTATGATCTCACTGATTCAAAAGTTTTCTTCACTGGTACAGTCAACAACTTATCCATGCTTCCCCATCCAGTGGAATTTTTTGTTTCTCCACTAGAGAATATGCTAGAGGTCTTCCTGAGTGTCTCCTGATATCTGGTATCAGTGAAGGATTCTGCCTGTCTGCTTATCATTCTGGATCTTGTCATATGATGGGTTCATCTTCTCTTCTGATCCTGCAATTGAATGCTGATATTCTTCATTCCTGCTCTTCTTCAGAATTCCTTATGGTTATATGTCTCTGCCTACTTAAATCTATTGGGTGCCTCTCTATAGCCTTCTGTGATACTTATGTTTAATTCTTTACAGATGATAGAATTCCACATATTTCTGACATATAGCAAACCCAGTAAAATGGTAGATGCCCCTTTGCTTTCAATGGAGCTTTACAATTGCCCGAAAGCAGTCCAACTCACTCTCCAACTCCTTTTCAACTCTGGACCCACTTCATTGTATATCTGTATTGTCTGTCCCATATACATGAACCAGCTCTATAAGGGGTATGTCTGAATGCATGTTGAAATCTGGGTAATACATATTCTTCACACACTTGGTCTTTCCCATGAAGATGGACAGGCTGAACTCCTTTGAATGGCAACAAGCCTCTTTCAGCAGGTTATGCAAATTATGGAGATTGATGCAATTAACACAACATCATCCACAAACAGGAGCATCCGGTGGACAATACCATTCACAAGAAATGGCTCTACCAAGACTCTGCTGTGGATCTCCATTACAGTGTCAAATACGATATTTTTTAAATTTTTAATTAACAAGCATGTATTTTCTCTCCCTTCAACCTCTCCCCTCAACAAACCTTGCAACCAGTATGCATAGTTAAGCAAAACAAATTCTCGTATTGGATATGTCTTTAAAAAAGTGTGTCTTATTTTGCAAAATTACTTCATTACCTCTCTGACAGGAGGTGGGTAGCATTTATCATCAGTCCTCTGGAATCATGAGTAATCATTGGATTGATCATAATTGTTATAGCTTTCAAAGTCCTTTGCAGTGTCATTGTTTTGTATAAATTGTTGTCTTGGTTCTGCTCATTTCATTTTTTATCAGATTATACGAATTTTCAAAATTATTCATTTTTGTAATACTTTTGTTGTTGTATTAATTGTTTTTCTGGTTGTGCTTTCTTTACTCTGCATCAGTTCATCCAAGTCTGTCCATGTCTCTGAAATAATTTATTTCCTCATTTCTTCATTATTTGAACTTTTTTTTTCATATGACTAGAGATAGTCCAGATTTCTTCCTGTGAGAATTGCCTGTTCATATGCTTAAACCATTTATCAGTTGAGGAATGGTTCTTACTCAGTTTTTACATATCTTGGAAATCAGACCTTTATCATAAAAACTTGCTCTAAATTTCCCCCTAGTTATTTGTTTCCCTTTAGTCTTAGCTTTATTTAATATTTGTGCAAAAACTTTAATTTTATATTATCAAAACTGTCTATTTATCAGTTGTGATCCTCTTTATCTCTTGATTCATTATTAGTTTTTCTTCTATCCATAGATCTCATAGGTAATTTTTTTTCCATGTTTCTCTGATTATTCTATGATATAACCTTTTAAATCTATGTCACATATCCATTTGGTCCTTATCTTAGTATAAAGTGCAGAGTGTTGGTCTGAATCTACTATCTTCCATATTATTGTACAATTTTCCCAGCAGCCTTAATCAAATAACAAATTATTATTCCAGCAGCTGGGGTCTTTGTGCTTTTCAAATACTTGGCTACTAGATATATCTGCTTATATATATAGTATACCTAATCTGTACTACCGATTGAGCTTTCTGTTTTTTAACCAATACTAAATTGTTTTGAGAATTACTTCTAGGTATGGCTGTAAGTCAAGAAAGGGGAATTAATTAAGAGAGCTAAGATTAAAAGCAAACAAATGACTGAGGAAATATTTATAGCAAGTTTTTTTTTCTGATAAAGTTCTCATTTCTAAGATATATAAAGAACTGGGTCAAATTTATAAGAATAAGCTAGACCACCTTAATTAATTCCTACTATTTTTTCCATTATTCCCCTTGAGATCTGTGACTTTTTAGTCTTCATGTGAATTTTATTATTTTTTTCCCTAGTCCTATAAAACAATCCTTTGGTGATTATATTTTCATGACATTGAATAAGTAAATTAATTTAGGTAGCATTGTCATTTTTTAGTATATTGACTGATCCTCCCCATAATTAATTACTATTTCTCTAGTCATTCAAGTCTACATTATTTATTTCTGTAAATAGTGATTAGTATAGCTGTGTGACCCTGGGCAAATCACTTAACCCCAATTGCCAAAAAAAAAAAAAGTGATTAGTAATAGTATTTATATAGCTTTTGTGTTTATCTTGGTAGGTGTACTACAAAGTATTTTACACATTCTGTAGTTATTTTAAACAGAATTTCCCTATTTCTCACTGCTGGATTTTATTGGTTTTATATGGAAATGATGATTATTTATGTGAATTAATTTTATATCCTGTTTTCTGAAGTTATTGTTTTAGTTAATTTTGAGGTGACTTTAAAGAGTTCTTTAAGTACACTATCTTACTATCTGCAAAAGTGATAATTTTGTTTCTGCTCTACATGTCTTTATTCCCTCAATGTCTTTCTTGCTTAGCATTTCTAGAACTACGTCAAATTAGAAGTAATGATAATGAATATACTTCTTTCACCACTGATTTTATTGAAAAACATTCTAGTTTATCCCTATTATACATAATACTAGCTTTTGGTTTTAGATTTATATTATTTTGAAGAAATTTCTACTTATTTCTGAATTTTCTATATTTTTTTAAATAGAAACAGATGGTGTATTTTGTCAATGCTTTTTCTGCATCTATTGACATAATAATATGATGTTTTATTGTTTTTGTTATTAATGTGATTAAATAAATTTATAGTTTTTTAAAATACTAAACCAACCCCAACGTGGTCATAGTATGTATTTTTGTGATTTGTTGTTTTAGCTATCTTATTAATATTTTTCTCAAAAATTTTAGTATCAATGTTTAGTAGGGATATTAGTCCATAGTTTTCTGTTTCTGTTTTTACTCTCTCTCATTTACATACCATAACCCTATATGTTTAATAGAAGGAATTTTGTAGGATCTTTTCCTTTACTATTTTTGCAACTTATGTAAAATGAGAATTAATTGCTCTTTGAATGTTTGATACTAATCACTTGTAAATTAGTATGTCCTTTTGCCTCTTCTTAGGAGTTCATTGGTGGTTGGCTAAAGTTCTTCTTTTGAGATTGGCTTATTTAAATTTCCTAATTTTTGTTCTGTTGATTTGGATATTTTGAATTTTTATAAATATTCATTCATTGCATTCAGGCTGCTGGTTTTGTTGGCATATAGTTGGACAAAAATAGTTTTTAATAATATCATTTATTTCTTCATTTATTGTGAATTATTCTTTTGAATTTTTGATGTTAGTCATTTGTTTTTTTCTTTCTTTTTAAATTCAAATTAGCTAATGTTTTTCAGTTTTATTATTTTAAAAAAAACACACAACTCCTAGTTTTATTCATTTTTTTTAATTTTCAATTTTGTTAATCTTTTCATTGATTTTTCAAGATTTCTGTTTTGGTCTTTGATTAGCACTTTTGAAATTGCTCATTTTCCAGTGGTTTTTTTTTTTTCTAGTTTCATGCTCAATTCATTGAACTACTCTTTCTCTTTTCAGTTAATTAAAATGTTTAGAGATATAAATTTTATCTTAAGGACTAGTTTCTCTGTATCCTCAAAATGTTAGTATGTTGTTTCACTATTGTCATTATCTTTTGTGAAATTATTTATCATTTCTATAATTGTCCTTTAACTCACCAATTCTTTAGAATTGTTATATAGTCTCCATTTGATTTTTGTTTTTTTATTTCATTTTTAATACTGTTTCCAATGACCATTTATTATAATTCTAATTGCATTGTGGCCAGTAAAGGAGGTATATAATATTTCAGTTTTCTGTATTTATGATGCTTTTATGACATAATACATATTCATTTTTTTTTAGGCAATTGGGGTTAAGTGACTTGCCCAGGGTCACACAGCTAGTACATATCAAGTGTTTGGTCTGAGCCAGCTTTGAATTCAGGAACTCCTGACTTCAGGGCCAGTGCTCTATCCACTGCACCACTTAGCTACCCCTCATACTCATTTTTTTTTCTTACAAATTGGATATGTACACCTGAGATATTAGTGTACTCCTTTCTATTCCCATTCAATAATCTTTAGAGGTGAATCATATCTAACATTTTTTCTAAAATTCTATTCAAGTCCTTAGCTTCTATTCTTATAAATTTGAGTCAATTACTTATAGACCTTAGAAACTAAAACTTTATGAGAGAAATTTGATATAAAGATTTTTTCTAAGGTAACTATTTCCTTTCTAATCTTAGTGGTGAATACATTTCATAAGCAAACATTGTCTTTTGGTTTTTCTGATGTTTATTATCACAACAAATATACATCTTCATGGAACCTTTAATGATCTTGATGTATGAATGGGAGACTCTCATTGCAAAAGAACCTTTAAAGTAATGTTTTATTCTATACTGAATGCTTTGTTGTAATTAGCAAACCATAAGCACAATCTCATTTTATATTTTTCACATATTTCAGTTAATTGTGAAGTGCTCCATTACTGAAAATCATTTACAAAAATATGCTTTGTTCCTACTAACATCTTCATAGAGTATGTTCTTGATTAGTGTATAGTTAACTATCATAAAGGTAAAATATAATGGAGAGTAGGCATATGTGTCAGTAGTTTGCCCTTGGTCACTTTCTTTGGGTATTAATAAGGTCCATGATTTTTCCTATATCTTTGGTATCTTCCACAAATATGCCAGTGCCTCAATACCATCACAATTATATCTCCTCTAGAAAGGGACAAGATATTTGTACTAATCCTGTTCCTCTCCATATCTTAGTTCTTTATTTAGTACCATTTATACTTCCTCTAGAAGTAAATCTAGGCCCAACTGTGGTAGGAAAAACAGGCCATTAAAATGTTTTTTGTAAAATTTCCCCCTTTTTTTCTGTGCTTTATAATACTCTTTTTCTCATCTTCAAATGCACAGTGAAAGAATTTGCTTAGTTGGATATCACATCCAGTTTTCTTTAAACTGGTTTGATTCTCCATTGGTTCTCTCTGGAATGATGATACCTTTTTTAATTGGGCATCTTATTTCTCATAATGAGTGTGTGTGTGTGTGTGTATGTGTGTGTGTGTGTCTGTGTGTGTATAAGACTTCAGTGACTTGTAAAAATGTCCTTATGTTCTGTGGTTCCTCATCCCCAGAAGCTCTTGACTTACAAATGTTCCACCTAGCAGATGTCATACCCAGTTCCCATTCTGGAGCCTAAAGCTCAAAACTCAAGATTTTATCATCTCCTAAACAATCAATGCTATCACAGACATATTGATTCTGTCTTTGACTTGAGCCCAATTAAAGCGAATTTTTAGATTACCCTGAAACTTCATCATAGATTGTTAAAATGCTCAGGGATCTGCAAACACTTTCTAAGAAGCCTATGCAGCCCAGGAGTGCCTCAAATGGGACCTTACTCTCCAGCAGACATCAGGGACTATAGTTCCTGACCCTAGCAAGAAAATACAAAATATAAAGGATGGAAGGATAAGTCACACAACTACATCGTTAATATCATTTGGAACTTGTAGCCTCACTTGTTAATTGCACTGCAAGGGCAGTTCATGCTCGGTGCCACTGTACTAGTTAAACTCAGTCAGCTGAGACAGCTAGATGCATAGACCATATCCGTAACAGGGGGGTTCCATTTGATGATCCTTTGATGATAATAGTTCCTGATGTCAGGTATATGAAAAGGTACTATTCCACTCTGTTCTGTTAATGGACAGAGAGGCTTTACTGGCAGTACCACTGCCATGACATTTGATACACACAGCTGCAGCCATGCAAGCGTTCTACTTAGCTTTTTGTGAAGCAACATTCCTTTACCTGCCCATTCAAAATTAAAATTATGGAAAGGTGAAAATCTGGAGAAGTAGACGGGAAAGACTACCTTTTTTCTGACATATCCATAGTACAAAGAGACCTGGTAGATTTTCTGGCAACGACACATTTTTTGTGACCTCATACAAATCTCTCTCTTAGTCTCAGTTTCCCCCACTGTAAAATGGGGATGATGATATTTGCAATACTTACCTTCTAAGGGTCTTGTGAGAACAATGCTTTACAAAACTTAAGTCATATACAAAATGAGTTTTGTTCCCAAACAGTATCTATCCCTCCCTCCCCAAACTGACTCCCACCTCCATGAATACTGCGTTTGGACTTTTTTGTTCTTACTCCAAATGCTTTGAAGTATCCACCAGGACCAGACTTTGAAGAATTTGATTCATGGAGCTTTGGGACACTATGGAACATACCTTACAAAAACAGCAACTTTCAAAGTGTCAAGAATGAGCTCTCCTCCTTTCAGCTTTATTACCCTCTGATTACTTGCAATGTGAAAGCTGTTCACAGTTGTCATCAGGCTGCATCAAAGGGAAAAACAAAATAATTACGAAAGCAGCCTTTGATCACGTTAAGCTGAGACTACTACTGGGATGGGAGATAGGAGTATCTTTCTGCTGCATAACTTCCTTCTGCAACAAATATTGTTTGAAGTGATATTAGCTGATCAGCTTGTTGAGGTGACCTGGGTAATACATGCCATTACGAGAGTGGGAGGAGTCAGGGAAAGGGTATAGTTTGGGGATTTGACAAAAGAATGTGGTTAAAGTTTTTATGAAGATAAGGTTACATTGCTGACTGAGGACACAGAGCTTGGACTTATTGTATGGAAAGGCATCCTTACATTGTCTTGGGGTGAAATGCAGCTCTCTTAGACTATCATCTGGTATTGTAATACTGCACTTATATGGGGGACATTGACCAAAACAGCAGTCAGAAAGCCTATGCAATTTATTCTTAAGTTTTGAAAATATTCTGAAAAGGAAAGGCAGGGAAATTTTAATTCTTCCTAGCATGTGCGTACTAAAAAGGAAGTTAGAAATCAGGCACATTGGATAAGTGGCATTTGGTGACAGACGGAGGACATGAGTCTGAGGCCAACTAACCTTGGAGCAATCAACTTCATAAATTTCAAGTAAATAACTCGTGTTCATCATACCTACTTCCTCATGGCAGAGAAGTAGAGGATGACCAGGGCACTAGGACAGGATGTTGTATAAATTATATGGTCAGGTGTAGACACTATCATTTGTTTTTGCTCAATAGTTTTTCTTCATTGCAAGTGTAGGTTCAATGTTTGGAGGGGCTAGTGGGGGGCTGTATTACGATTTGTGATTTAAAATAACACATCAACACAACATATTTAAATTTTTAAAAGTCCTAATGTTCATAATAATGACTTTGTGTAAATAAGAAAAAAAGTATGTTAGAGGACAAGCAATACATTTCAGGAAGATTCCCATCATTTAAAACAATACCAGGTTTGAAGGCATAAGCATCAATTATAATTGATAGGACATATGTATATATATATATATATATACACATAATATATATATATGTGCATGTGCATGCATGTATGTATGTATGTATATGTGTATACCTGTCCTATCAATATTTTAACATTTATTTGGGTGAAGACATGGAAAGTGTACTTAGAAAATGTGTAGCTAGGACAGAAACAGAAGAAATTACTGGTATGTAAGTGACAGAAATGAGATTCAAAATTATCTCAACAAGCCAAAACTCTGGGGTCTGACACTAACCAAATGAAATTAAACAGGAGTAAAAGTGAAGTCCTGCATTTAGAGGGGGGAAAATCAAGTGCATAAGTATGGGATGAGAGAAATATAATTTGACAGCAATTCAAATAAAAAAGACCTGAGTCTTTTCGTTAACTGAATGATGATATGTTATGTATTTGTTTTGTTTTTTACAACTGAGCAAACTCAGACTGCATTAATAAGAGTAGCATCTAGGTCATGGGAAGTAACTCAAAGAATTTAAAGCAAGAAGGGGTCTTACAGGTCACATAATTCAACTCTTTTATCTTGTTGAAGAAACTAAGGCCTCAAGGGGTAAAATTAGTTAGGATCCTAGATCTTATAATGTGATCTTAGATTCTATAATAGCAATGCTAAGAGCATGACAGATCTGGAGGTAAAAGGGCCCTCAGAGGTCTTTTGGTCCAAACCATTAACTTACAGATAAGGAAACTGTAGTCCAAAGGGGTAAAGCCAGACAGGTAGGTGACACAGTAGATAGAAGGCCCTCAGACAATTACTAGCTGTGTGACCCTGGGCAAGTCACTTAACTTGTTTCTGCCTCAGTTTCCTCATCTATAAAATAGAGATAATAATATCACCTATCTCCCAAGGTTGTTGTGGGGCCCAAATGAAATAATATTTGTAACATGTGCCTAGCACATAGTAGGTACTTAATAAATGTTTCCTTCTTTCCTTTCATCCTTACTTCTTTTTTTTTCCTTCTTTCTTCTTTCCTTCCAGTAGCTTGCCCAAGGTAACAATTATTAGAACTAGAATTCAAACTCAGGACTTCTGGCTCCAAATCTGACGTCAAGTTCTCTTTTAAATTCTAGATGCGATATTCTGAGAAAGACATTGACAAATTAAAATGTCTCCAGAAGAAGGTAGCCATGGATGGGGAAGAATCTTGGAATTTTTATATATGTATAATATTGTTGTTTTTTTGCACACCTAGACCATCCAAAATGAAGTCCCTCATGTGAAAGAAGCTGGGGGACCTCGTTTATGGAGACAGCAGAATTGGCACATGAATGGACATTGTTTGTTGACCTATCATGTTAATACAAGCAGCCTTTTTCTCTTGGCTGCATAAATAGAACTGAATGCATCTTTAAAATTGCCTAACTGGGCACAGCCATGAATTTTCCTATATTTGAATATGAGGGCAAAAGACTCCTCTCACAGCAGGTAACTTCATGGAGTAAAGGAAGAGGGTCAGAGGACTCCCTTCCCTTCTCCTTTTGGCCATATGATCCTGAAAAATTGGTATGAAATATAGATATTTTTTGTTAATTATTTTCAGTTCTGAGTGCAGTGAATGAAATTTCTGACCTGGGAGCTCAAGCCATGGGGTCATAGGAGACCAGGAATCCAGGCTAGTTGTTGAAGCCAGGACAACAGTGAGGTCCTAGGAATCAAGGGTGCTGGGACACAAGCTCAGCTTGGCTTTGGAATTGAACTTGGGACTAATGCTCTGTAGAGACTGAACAAAGTTGTGAGCACTTCCTTATCCAAGAAGCTTAGGTAATGTAAGTGGAGACTGTGGTCCTGATATTGGATGGAATGCTTGTATAGTTGTTTCTTTGAAATAAATATTCTTTTTAAATTTTTTTTCATTTAATAAAAATCTGTTTTCTCTCCTTTCCACTTTCCCCAAAACCCCATTGAAGGGAAAATAAAAAGAAAACAAAACCCTTGTAACACATATGCATAGTCAAGCAAAACAAATTCCTAAGTTGACCATATTCAAAAAAATATATGTCTTATTCTGCACCCTGAGTCCACTCTGTGAGGAAACAAATAGCATTTATCAAGCCCTAGTTGGTCATTGGGTTGACCAGAATTCTTAAATTTTTCAAAGTTCTTTATCTTTATATTGTTTTTGACATTAAATAAAGTTCCTTCATTTTATAAGCAGGGAAACTGAGACCTAGTAAAATTGTAGCATCTTCTTTTCTTTATTTTTGAAAATTAATCAATTTATTTTCAGTTTTCAACATTCACTTTTACAAGATTTTGAGTTCCAAATTTTTCATCTTCCCTCCCTTCCCCCCAAGACAGCATGCAATCTAATATAGGTTATACATGTACAATCATATGAAACATATTTGCACCTTAGTTATGTTGTGATAGGAGAATCAGAACAAAAGAGGAAAACCATTAGAAAGGAAAAAAAAATGAAAATAGTATGCTTTGATCTGGATTCAGACTCCATACTTTTTTCCTCTGTATGGGGATAGCATTTTCCATCTTGTGTATTTCAGAATTGTCTTAGAAAATCATTGGATTGCTGAGAACAGCAAGGTCTATCAAAATTGGTCATCACACAATGTTGTTGTTAGTGTGTACAATGTTCTCCTGTTTCTGCTGACGTCACTCAGCGTAAGTTTATGTAACTCTTTCCAGGTTTTCCTGAAATCTGCCTGCCCATCATTTCTTATAGAGCAATAGTATTCCATTACATTCATATACCACAGCTTCTTCAGCCATTCCTCAACTGATGAGCATCCCCTCAGTTTCCAATTCTTTGCCACCATCAAAAGAGTTGTTACAAATATTTTTGTATATGTGAGTCCTTTTCCCTTTCTTATGATCTCTTTGGGATAAAGCCCTAGAAGTGCTATTGCTAGGTCAAAGGGTATACACAGTTTTATAGCACTTTGGGCACTGTTCCAAATTGCTCTCCAGAATGGTTGGATCAGTTCACAACTCTACCAACAATGCATTAGAGTTCCAATTTTCCCACATCTTCAACATTTATCATTTTCCTTTTTTGGCATATTAGCCAATGTGATAGATATGAGGAGGTACCTCAGAGTTGTTTTAATTTGCATTTCTCTAATCAATAGTGATTTAAAGTATCTTTTCATTTAACTATAGATAGCTGTAATTTCTTCCCCTGAAAACTGCCTGTTCATTTCATTTGACCATTTATCAACTGGGGAATGATATGTATTCTTTTAAATTTGCCTCAGTTCTCTATATATTTTAGAAAGAAGGCCTTTATCAGAGACACTGGCTGTAAAAATTGTTTCCCAGCTTTCTGCTTCCCTTCTAATCTTGATTGCATTGGTTTTGTTTGTGCAAAACCTTTTAAATTTAATGTAATCAAAATCATCCATTTTGCAATTCATAATGTTTTCTATCTCTTGCTTGGTCATAAATTCTTCCTTTCTCCATAAATCTGACAGGTAAACTATTCCTTGCTCTCCTAATTTGCTTATAATATCACCCTTTATGTCTAAATTAAGTACCCATTTTGACCTTATCTTGGTATACCATGTAAGATGTTGGTCTATGCTTAGTTTCTTCCATACTATCTTCTAGTTGAAATAAATATTCTTTAAGAATTCAAGTTTTAACCTCAAAGACATCTGGCTCATCTTTCTACCTAACTTGGACCCTGAATTTGGTTCCTAGGGCCCAGATCCCTCAGAAACCCAAGGAGTCTTATTCACTTTCAAGTTCTCATTTAAGACCTGATTTGTAAATAAAGCTCTTCCCTCCCAGAGAAATAATGAATATAAAATAAATAAATATCTATTTAAAAGATGATCTTATGTTAATTTATTAAATTGAATGAGTGCTAGTCACTGAGCCCTTAAAAAGAAAGGGAACCAAATTGGTGTAATTTCAAGTAATAAAAGAGAAATGAGGCTCCCTAACCCTCTTAAGGTAAAGGGGAACCCTGAGAGGAAGGGTAAAATGTTGTTAATAGGGGGTGGAGCCAAGATGGTGGAATAAAAGCAGTGACTTGCTTGAGCTCCCCCAAACCCCTCCAAATACCCATAAAAATGGCTCTAAACAAATTCTAAAGCAGCAGAACCCACAAAAAGACAGAGTGAAACAAATTTCCAGCCAAAGACAGCCTGATCAGAAAGGTATATCACCCCAGACAGGGAGAGGAATGCAGTTTGTTATGGGCACGCAGGCCACAGCAAACCTGGAGCAGGCCTCAGAGGACTGAATCACAAGCAGCTGTGGCGCTTTCCTGACTTCTCAACCCATGAATGCCAAAGACAACTTAGAAGGTCAGTGGGAAAAGTCTGTTTCTGTGGTGGTGAGAGAGGAGTGTGGGGTCCCAGCCCCATTCCCCAGGGTGGTGGCTGCTTCCTGAGTTTCCGGTCCACAGACTGAGGGGGAATTGAGTGACTGATCAGAGGGGGATTGTAAGAATCTCTCTGCTGGTGCAGGATTCTCTTGCTTTGCCCATGCTTGGATCTGGGTCACATTTCTAAGTGGTGGTCCTGGGGCAAGGAGGAGTGCTAGCACAGTGGAGCTTGTAGTGGCTGTGGAGAGGAAACCCTCCTCACAGTTCCAAGACAGAAAAGAGTGCTCATAGACCAGAGCACAGGCCAGAAAAGGAGTAAACACCTTGCCCTTGATCATACCACCTTGGAAGAACTGAAAATTTACAGTTCCCTAGAAGTATCTCTGAAAACAGCTACACAGAACCCCTGAAACTTGGGACAGTACATTCTCCACACTGGAAACAGACTCCTACCTTAACAAAGAGTTTATAAATCAAGTAATTGGCTGAGATCATGATCAAGCAGCACAAAAAGAGTCAGACTATATTATCTTACTTTGATGACAAAGAAGATCAAAACATACAACCAGAAGAAGACAATGAGCCAAAGCTCCTACATCCAAAGCCTTCAAGAAAAATATGAATTGGTCCCAGGCCATGGAAGAGCTCAAAAAGGATTTTGAGAAGCAAGTAAGAGAAGTAGAGGAAAAAATGAGAGTGATGCTAAGGAGACCCAAAAAAATACTGAAGAAAATAACACCTTAAAAAATAGCCTAACCCAAATGGCAAAAGAGGTCCAAAAAGCCAGTGAGGAGAAGAATACCCTAAAAAGCAAAATTGGCCAAATGGAAAAGGAAATCCAAAAGCTTACTGAAGAAAATACTTCCTTAAAAATTAGAAGAGAGAAATTGGAAGCTAGTGATATTGAGAAATCAAGGCACTGTAACACTAATCCAAAGGAATGAAAAAATAGAAGAGAATGTGAAATATCTCATTGGAGAAACAACTGACCTGGAAAATAGATCCAGGAGAGAAAACTTAAAAATTATTGGACTATCTGAAAACCATGATCAAAAAAGAGCCTAGACATCATCTTTCAAGAAATTATCAAAGAAAACTGCCCTGATGTTTTAGAACCAGAGGGCAAAATAGAAATTGAAAGAATCCACCAATCACCTCCTGAAATAGATCCCCAAAGGAAAACTCCTAGGAATGTTGTAGCCAAATTCCAGAATTCCCAGGTCAAGGAGAAGATATTGCAAGCAGCCAGAAGGAAACAATTCAAGTATTGTGGAAACACAGTCAGGATAACACAAGATTTAGCAGCTTCTACATTAAGGATCCAGAGGGCATGGAGTATGATATTCCAGAGGGCAAAGGAGTTAGGACTACAAGTATGATATTCCAGAGGGCAAAGGAGTTAGGACTACAACCTAGAATCACCTACCCAGCAAAACTGAGTAGTATAATCCTTCAGGGTAAAAAACGGTCATTCAATGAAATAGGGGACTTTCAAGCTTTCCTGTGGAAAAGACCAGAGCTGAATAGAAAATTTGACCTTCAAATACAAGACTCAAGTGAAATATGGAAGAGGTAAACAGGAAAGAGAAATCATAAGAGACTTATTAAGGTTGAACTGTTTACATTCCTGCAGGGAAAGATGATATTTATAACTCATGCGTCCTTTGTCAGTATTAGGGTAGTGGAAGGGGAAAAAAAATTATATGTATGTATAGATAGATAGAGGGCACAGGGTGAGTTGAAGATGAAGGGGTGATATCCAGAAAATAAAATTAAGGAGTGAGAGGATTATACTGGGAGAAGGAGAAAGGGAGAAGTAGAATGAGATAAAATATCTCACATGAAACAGAAAAGAAAAGGCTTTTACAATGGAGGGGAAATGGGGGAAGGTGAGAGGGAATGAGTGAATCTTATTCTCATAGGATTTGGCTTAAGGAGAGAATAACATACACAATGGGGTATGGAAATCTATCTTACCCTACAGGAAAATAAGGGGGAAAGGGGACAATAGAGCAGGGGGTTGATAGAAGGGAGGGCAGATTGGGGGAGGGGATAATCAGAAGCAAACACTTCTGAGGAAGAACAGGGTCAAAAGACAGAACAGAATAAATGGGGGGTAGTATAGGATGAAGGGAAATATACTTAGTTTTTCACAACAGGACTACTATGGAAGTGTTTTGCATGACTACACATCTATAACCTGTACCGAGATGCTTGCCTTTTCAATGAGGGAGGGTGGAGAGGAAGAAAGGGAGAGAATTTGTAACCCAAAGTTTTAAAAACATATGTTAAAAATTAAATTTAAAAAAAATGTTGTTAATAGATCTGGGTCTCAGTCAGCGGAGCCAGAGGCAATACTCTACCTAAGGAAAGACTGAAGGGACTGAGGATGTTTCATTGAGATAAGGTAAGATTAAAGAGAAAGTGATAGCTTTATTCAGATTTATGAAGGAGACAAATAAATAGGAAACTGCCATTCCAGAGTAGTAAATTAGTAAAGTTACAAGGGCACAGTTTTATGGACTGCCACATGAGGTAGTGAGCTTCTTAACACTGGAATAACAACAATAAAAATAATAAATAACCAGGATTTATATAATGCTTCAAGATTTGCAACATAGTTTATCAATATTATCTCATTTTATCTTACTCTGGAAGGTTGGTGATATTTTTATCCTCATTTTATAGATGAGGAAACTGAGGCAGACAATAGTTAAATGACTTACTTAGGGTTACATGGTCTGTAAGTATCTGAGGAAGAATTTGAACTCTCCAAGTTACAAATTTTATCCATTGCACCACCTTACTAACCAATGGAAATATTAAAGCAGAGGGTGCATCACTATCTGTTGGCAATATAGTAGAAAAGAACCCAAGACTGGAAGGAAATTAAGGCTGGATTCTTTCTAAGTTCCATTTAACTTTCCTATGGTTTTGATTTGGTGAATTTTTGTTTCCTAATGATGTTAGATGAATGAGAAATTATTATAATATTTTGAAATGTATTCAGTTGACATATTATATTTCTATTTTCTCAAATTGGCCTTCTTGTTTCTAACATACAAAATTCATCAATTATCCCCAGGAGATGACATTATTTGCACAAGTTGCCCTTCCTGGAATGCTTTTCCTTCTCTTCTGCACATCTTGGAAACCTTTGTTTCCTTCAAACTTTAGCTCAAGTGTCACTTCCAAAATATGTCTTTTCTGACTCCCCTGGTTTTTAGTTCTCCATCTACTGAAATTTTGTTTTTTTTTAAATTTACATTTACTTTTTGCTTAGCCATGTATATGCTGTTTCTACCATTAGAAAATAAACTGCAGTTTCTATTGTTCATTATTACATTTATATTTTGGTAGTCATTTTATATATTGTTTTCATGGTTTTTATTTTGGTTTGTATCATTCATACTAATCTTTCTATGCTTCTCTGTATTTATTTTGTTCAATATTTCTCATAATAGCAATTTTCTAGTATATTCATGTACAACAATTTTTAATTACCCCCTAATCAATGGCCACCTACTTTATTTTCAGTTCTTTACAAACCTCAGGGAGTAGGGTTTTGGTTTGGAAAGTCACAGGGTTGTTGAGTGGACTTATAGGGGTAGTAGATGGCAGTAGCAGTGTAATACTCATTTGATTGTGGTTTCTGTGCCAGAAAGGGGAAGCAGCTACTGAAAGGAAGCAGGAATGCATACTGCCAGGCAAGAAGATGACCAGTGTATAATGCAAAGGCTAGTTTAGGTAGATCAGATATCATTATCCATGGGATATTACCACCAAATATGACATTGTGGGCCCTGGTACTGGGAATTCCAGAGCTTTAAGGCTTGAACCCCACCCCCCCCATAGCTTAATCTCTGGCCTGACAAGGTCAGTGGAAGGGTAGCTGGCAAGGAGATGGCCAGGGTAAAAGATCTGTGATATCAACATTAAAACTAACGGTGAAGTACAGTCCAGTTTACAAAAATTGGATTTACATGAGTGTTAAAAAACACAACTAATGTGTAAAGCAAAGCACAAGTGTAATATTGCAAACTTTTTCAAATGTACTAAAATCCTTCAATCTGTTCAAATCAAGGCTTTGCTCAAATACCACCACTTTCCTGATTAGTACATTCCTCTTTGACTATTCTTTCTTCAGAACTCTTAGAACATTTAACAGTCTGTATTATGACTTATACATTCAATTATAATACTATCATATGTTCCTCTCAGTTCACCACCTAGATTTTAACTTCTTGAGGACAGGGATTTTGTTGTATACTTATAATATTGTACCCTCTTCTTCCTCTGGCCCCTCATATTGGCTTATGGTATTCCCATTAAATCTTTTCCATCCTGGGTAGCCTGCAAAGATGTATATCAGGGATTTGATAAGCTGTACATGATGAACCATCTGTGGATCTCTTGTCAATTTGTGGTTGAATAAGATCTAAGCATCTTTTCTGTGTTACTTAAAGAATGGGACTGGGGCTTAGTATAAACAGAATGAGAACCACGTGTTGCTTTTATTTTCACTATGGTAAACCATACAATGTGTCAAAGAAATGATAAATAGTCCCTTCTCAGTCAGCATGGAGATTAACAATATGTGACACTGAGCACGAGCTCTCAGAAAGGAGTGCAATGTTCAACAGTATTTCATCTAACCTTCCATTTTTAACTCAAAACACAAATTCTGTTGCCAATAGTAGTCTATAAAGAATTAATTAGGTAACTTCACAAACATTCAAAACTCATAAATTTGTCACTGTCAGGAAGACTCATTTTCTCCTGTCAAATCTGAAGAATGGTTGTCAAGAGACATGAGGCAAAGAAAATTCTAAGAGAAACAGACACTGCACCTCATATCTGAGTCATTGGTTTGAGAGAAGGTTACAACCTGAGACTAAGGACATAACTGAAAAATTGAAGGAGAGGTCACCATACTAAAGGCCAGAACACCATCACAAGGTAGGATGGTACAGAGAAAGAACATCACAGATACATCCCTTCTCAGCTGTATACCATCTTCCCCACAACTGGCATTCCTCCATCTCTGTCTGCATGAAAACAGGAAGTAATGGCAAAGTGATATTAATGAATGAATGAATGAAAAGCACTTACTAAGTGCCAAGCTCTATGTCAAGAGACCTGAGGATACAAATACAAAAGCAAAGACAGTCCTTAGACTTAAAGAACTTACATTCTAATAGGGGGACACAACATATAAAAGTAATGGCAGAGTTGATTTGTTTATGGTTTAAGAACTGGAAAGTGTGGGGAGGTGAGCAGAGGATTCATATTCAGAATTCCTTCCCCCCCCCCAACTAATTGTAGCCATAACTGCTTTTTCAGGACCATGGGTAGAATCAGGTAGGATCTTAAAATATTTTCTAATTTTGATTTATGTTTTACAGCACATACAGTTCTAGAAATGCTTTCCCCTACCCAGGAAATCATCCCTTGTATAAAGCTTTTAAAAGAGAGAGAAAATAATTCATCAAACTTAACCAACACACAGACCATGTCTGAAATTACATGTGATATTCCTTGTCCATACTTCCCCAACTCTGCAAAGAAGAGAAAGAGAATTTTTTTTTTTTTACTTTTCTGTGGTTTCAATCTTGGTCAATATAATTACATGGCTTTCAATTCGATTATTTTGTTGTTTCCATTTACAATGCTGTAGTCATTATGTAATTAGCTTTCTTGGTTCTATTTAACTCTGTATCAGTTCATGTAAGTCTTCCCAAGCTCTAAATGTTTCCTATCCTTTGTTGGTTATAATACAATAATATCACATTATGTTCATGTACCACAATTCATTTATCCATTCTGGAATCAATAGATATCTATTTTGTTTCCAGTTCTTCATTACCAAGAAAAAAGTGCTACTTTGAACATTTTGGCATATATGGGATCTCTCTTTCTGTCTTTAACCTTACTGAAATATGTACATTCAACAGTTAAATTTCTGGATCAAAATAAATCATTTTAATTACTTTTTAAAAGCACAATTCCAAATTGTTTTCTAGTTTAACTAGAACAATTCACAGTTACAATAATAGTGTATTTGTGTACTTGTCTTCCTATAGCCAAGGGGGAGGAGGGGAGGTAACATTTATTAAATGCTCACTTTCATGAACTAAAAGAATCCCTTATTGACCAAAGAGAATGAATTTGTATTTCAAACAATCTCAAGTTTACTCAATCCTCTCCAAATAATGCTGAACATTTACCAGTCTGCAAAAATGTTTTATTAGCCTGTCTTCATTGTACAAAACAAAAAAAAAATACTCTTAATAATTACAAACAGCATAGGATTATAAAAAGAAGAACTGAGTTCAAGTTTTTCCCTCTTAGACTTACTAGCTATGTGACTTTAAGCAAGTCATGTAGCCTCAATTTCCTCATTTGTCAAATGGGGTTAATAAGGTACAAGATTATTATAAAAAAGCATTTTATAAATGTCATAGTTCTTAGTAACACTAACAGTTTAGTTTAAATAAATAAAATAGATATTCATTACTAATTGTCTGACATAAAATGCAACTTACCTCAGGTAAATGGATGAGCAAATGTTTATAGACTATATTACTCCATGGGAATGTTAAGCCTGCAGAAGATTCAAGGAGACTTAATAGATGTCTTCAAGAATTTGAAGGACTTCCACTTCTGGGAGCCAAGATGGCGGAGTAAGAGATGAGTCTCTCTTACCCTCCCCTATTAAGCCCTGAAAGGCCAGAAAATATCACCGCAGGAAAAATCCTAGAACAGCTGAACCAGAAGGAAGATGGTTTGCAGCAGTCTAGTAGCCCTGGTAGGTTGAGGAATTAACTGGAAAGGCCCCTCTTACCTTGGGGAAGGGGAGCAATATAGTACAGGCGTCACCCAGCCAGCTAGTGGAAAGACCCACCCCAGTATACCAGGAAGAGATCCTGAAGCCGAGGTGGTGGAGCAAGCAAACACCAACACCTGGACCCCCAAGTGCCTCATTGAGGGTGGGGGAACTAGTGGAAACCAGCTCAGAAAAACACCAGGTGCCTCAGTATTTTACAGCAACTGGCTCTCCCAGTGACTCAGCAAAACTAAGAGAAACAGCACTCTAAGGGGCCCCAGGTGGATAAACACCCTACAACATCCATCTGAAAGGAACTGAAAAAAGTAAAAAGAAGGAAAGGCCTGGGTGAGCAGGAATCTCCAGGAGTCACACTACCCAATCCTACCCTGAGAGTTCCAGTGTTACTGATTCCAGCCCAACAGCAGGTAAGCTGCCAGAATCCTACAGCCTCCAACTGCCAGCATTGGAGGCCCCAGCACACAAAACCATTGACAAGGCCCTAGGCTCCCAACACAAGAAGCTTGGGTCAGTGCCCTCTGCTCCCCAGCAGGAGAGCCCAATCTTTTTAAAGGTCAGGAAATAAGCAAACACCATGAGCAAAAAGAAACATATGATAGATTCTTATTATGGGAAGAGTGAAGATCAAGGCAGATATTCTGAAGAGGACAACAATGTCAACAAATTCACATCTGGAACCTCAAAAGGAAATATGAACTGGTGTGAAGCCCAAAAAGCCTTCTTAGAAGAGCTCAAGAAGGATTTTAAAGGTCATATGAGAGAGGTAGAAGAAAAAATGGGAAACAAAATGAGAGGTATGCAAGAGAGAGTCAATAGCTTGGAAAAGGAAGGACAAAAATTAACTGTAGATAACAAGTTCTTGAAAAATACAATTGGCCAACTGGAAAAAAATACACTGAAGAAAACAAGTCCCTAAAAAATAAAATTGACCAAATGGGGAAGGAGGTACAAAATCTAATAGAAGAAAACAATTTGTTAAAAATTAGAATTGGGCAAATGGAAGCTAATGACTCTATGAGAAAGCAAGAATCAGTCAAACAAAAACAAACGAATGAAAACATAAAACACCTCATTGGTAAAACAACTGGCCTGGAAAATAGATCCAGGAGAGACGATTTAAAAATTATTGGTCTACCTGAAAATCATGATGAAAAAAAGAGCCTGGACAGTATCTTTCAGGAAATCATAAAGGAAAACTGCCCTGAGGTCCTAGAACCAGAAGGTAAAATACCCATAGAAAGAATCCGCCAATCACCACCTCAAGGAGAACCCAAATTGAAAACGCCAAGGAATATAGTAGTCAAATTCCAAAATTACCAGGTCAAAGAGAAAATACTGCAAGCACCCAAAAAGAAACAATTTAAATACCATGGAACCACAGTCAGGATTACACAGGACCTTGCAGCTTCTACATTAAAAGACCATAGGGCATGGAAGATGACATTCCGTAAGGCAAAGGAGCTTGGATTACAACCAAGGATCAACTACCCAGCGAAAATGAGCATGATCTTTCAGGGGAGGAGATGGATATTCAATGAAATAGGGGACTTCCATACCTTCCTGATAAAAAGACCAGAGCTCAACAGAAAATTTGATCTTCAAATACAAGACTCAAGAGAGACATGAAAAGGTAAATGGGACAGAAAGAAACAATATGTTATTAATAAGGGCAAACTGTTCACATCCCTACAAGGGAAGATGACACTTGTAACTCTTGAGAACTGTATTGTTATTACACCATGTTAAAGGGGTATACATAAAAGGGATGAGTATAAATTGACTTTGATGTAATAGTGAAAAAAATCTAATCATGTGGGTTAAATGGATCCAAGTAAGTGAATTAATCTGATCTAAGAAAATGTACTGAGAGAAAAGGAAAAGAGGAGGCAGACAAGGGTAAATTATGTCACAGGAAAAGGCACAAAAACCTATTACAGCAGAGGGAAAGAAAGGAAGGAGATGGCATTGTTTGAACCTTACTCTCATCAGATTTGGCTCAAGAAGGGAATAACATAATCAGTTAGGTATAGAAATCTAACATGCCCTATAGGCAGTAGGAAGGAAAAGAGGAAAGAAAAAGGAGGGGGCTAATAGAAGGGAGGTGGGACTGAGGGAGGCGGTGGTCAAAAGCAAAACATTAGTGAGGAGGGAAAAAGGAGAAAGAAGAAAGAAAAACATAAACAAGGTGGGGGGAAAGGATGGAAAGAAAGACACAGATAGTAATCATAATTGTGAATGTGATATATGAATGTAATGGAATACTATTGTGCTATAAGAAATGATGAACAGGCAAACTTCAGATAAACCTGGAAATACTTATATGGTTTGATGCTGAGTGAAGTGAGCAGAACCAGGAGAACGTTGTACACAGTAACAGCCACATTGAGTGATGACTGACTTTGATAGACTTAACCCCTCTAAGTAATACAAGGATCTAAGACATCTCCGAAAGCCTCATGATGGAAAATGCTATCCACATCCAAAGAAAGAACTATGGAGTTTGAATGCAGATCAAACACACTATTTGCTATTTTTTTCTTCTGTTGTGTTTTGTTTCCTCTTTCTGGTGGTTCCTCCTATTAGTTCTAATTCTTACTTACAACATCACTAATGTGAAAATATGTTTAATAGGAATATGTATGTGTAGCCTATGTTAGATTGCTTGCCATCTTGGGGAGGGAGGTAGGGAGGGAGGGGGAGAAAAATTTAAAACTCAAAAGCTTATGGAAGTGATCGTTGATAAATTAAAATAAATTGATAAAAAAAAATTTTAAAAAGAAAAAAGAGAAAAAAAGAGTTTGAAGAGCTATATATAGAAGAAGAATTAGACTTGTTTCACCTCAGAGGAGAGAACTAGGAGCAAAAGGTGGATGTTGTAAAGAGGCAAATGCAAAAGTCATATCAGGAAAAAGCTTCTTAACAATTAGATCTGGCCAAAAGTGGAACATACTCCTCAAAAGGTAGTCCATTCCCCATTCCTGGAGGTATCTAAGCAGAAATGGAATGATCATTTGTTGGGTATGTTGTTGAGGGGATTTTTTATAAAGTACGTGTGGGACTAGATGGTCTTGGAGGCCTCTTTCAACTTTGAAATACAATGATTCTATAATTCCCATTCCAAATATTCACCCAAGTACAGGCTACTGCAGGATGATGTAACAGTGAACAACTAGACAATTATAGCCAAACTGTACACTCACAATCTTCCTCTGATATAAAAGGATATGGGTTCTGTAGGTTGGAGCAGTATACATTAATTAAAGGGGAATTTTCATGCATGCAAACATCATATGGAAAGGACCATTCTCCCTGAAAGGCAGTTTTGTCTGCAACCTCAACCATTCATAATCCCAATCTCAATGGTATCCACTTGTCAGGAGGAAGGACACTTCAGAATCTTTAAGAAATTTGACAAGTTCTGTGAAACATGGAACAAATATTAGAAACATCATTGTGAAGGTCATGTTTGGAGTTCTGCAATAAATAGACAGATGATAGAATAAATAGAATAAAAGATAGATAATTGATATTAAAATGATAATAAATGATAGATATGATAGATAAACAGAAGAGACAGAGAGAGAAGAGAGAGAGAGAAAACCTTTATTAAGTCTTTAATGTGTGCTTTGCACTGTGCTAAGCTCTGGAAATACAAATACAAAAGTTAATCTGTACCTTGAAGGAGCTTACATTCTACTGGGTAGAAAACAATACATAAAGGGGACCTGGAAAGGAAGTCACTTGTTAAGGTTCCCCCTAACTGCTAGTGCCCTAATGAACTGCTTTGTTTTTAACAAATAATCCTTTATTTATTTAGTAGATAATTAATGTTTATTTTGCATGTATTTGTATGTGTACATGTTTTATTTCTATGGATTGTAAGCATCTTGAAGAAGGGATTGTTTTGTTTTTATATTTCCAGTGACGACACAGTTCCTAGCCTATGGTAGGCTCTTAATAAATGCTAATTGATTGATTGTGTCTCATGATCTCCCTCATGAGGAAGACCTGAGTTCTTCTTGTACTTGTCACTATTTCCCACTCTGGCAGACCTGGTGAGTCCCTCCCATTGCTATCCTTGGCTTCTTTGCTGGTGTTCACTTCCCCTAGTGTTGAGTTCCCCTATAATAGACACTGCTCATGAAATGATGACACTGGGGCTTGGTCTGGGCCTTCATATACCCTGTAGTCACAACACAAAAAAAAAAGTACATAAACATCTGCAAAGATAATTCCACTTACCATTGGTACGTGGAATGTGAACACACTTAGAGACAACACAAAAGCCAGTAGACCTGAAAGAACAGCTCTTGCTGCAAGAGAACTAAGCAGGTATCACATTCAAATAGCAGTCCTGAGTGAAAAAGGCTGACAAATGAAGACCTGCTTACAAAGTTGGGGATGGATATACTTTTTTCTGGAGTGACCACAGTGAAGGGAGGCACTATGAAGCTGGTGTAGGTTTTGCAATCAGAACTAATCTAGTCAACAAGCTTGTGTGCTTACCAAAAGGAGGGAATAACAGGCTCAAGACAATGCAATTGTCACTTGCAGGAAAACATCATGCCACTATCATCAGTGCCTATGCTTCCACCGTGACAAACCCTGATAAGATCAAAGAAAAAATTTTATGAAGGCCTGAAGAACCTTATCATCAATGTGACAGAAGAGGACAAGCTTATAATTCTGGGTGACTTTAATGATAGAGTAGTCTCAGACTATTCAGACTTTGTGGATAGTCCTGGGGAGGAATGGAGTTGGAAACAACAGCAATGATCACTTACTACTGAAGACTTGTGCATCTCATGACCTTCTCTCACCAACACTGCTTCCATTTACCTAAATGAAATAAAACTTCAGGGATGCACCCTCACAGCAAACATTGGCATTTAATAGATTACATGATTGTAAAAAAGAAGAGACAGATAGTATGTAAGAGTGAGGAGGGCAATGTGTGCCTAACTTAGCAATCAGTGCTACACTGATCATAGACTTATCCTCTCCAAGCTAAATATTCACTTTCAACAAAAGTGATGGCCCCAAGGCAAAAGGACTACCAGAAGAATTAATGTCAACAGATTAGAGCTCTTCTCTGAGCAGGAACAGTTTTTTGCTAATTTGGGGGGAAAGTTGAGCCAACACACAGTTGGCAACAGTGGAGCAGAAAAGGAGTAGGCAGCTTTCAGAGATTTGGTGCATAGCACTGCATTTGTTCATCTGGGTCAGAACACTCACAAACATCAAGAATGCTTTGATGAAAATGCTGAGGAAATTAAGAAGCTACTAAATGAAAAACGAGAACTCCACAGACTTTACTAGCAGGATAATTCATCCATCTCTAAGAAGGCAGCATTTAATTCCATCAAAAGTAAAGTATAAGCAAAACTTAGAGAGATGCAGGATTCTTGGCTCAGCACAAAGGCAGATGAAATTCAGTTCTATGCTGATAGTAATCTAAAGTGCTTTTATGATGCCCTGAGGGCTATTTACAGGCCACAGACTTATGGTGAATCTTAACTACTCAATGATGATGGAACCACATTGATTAGTGGTGAGGAAATGATCCTAGGGAGATGGGCTGAACACTTCCATAGTGTTCTCAACAGACCATCATCAATCGATGCTGAAACCATTGACTGTTTTCCTCAGGCTGAAGTCAGTCCCTTCCCAGCTAAAGTTCCAACTGAAGAAGAGGTTTTGAATGTCATTAGGCTCCTTTCATGTGGCAGAGCACCTGGTGCTGATTCTATTCCAGCTGAGATTTACAAGGTAGAGGGGTCCATTGCTCATAGAAAAGCTGACTGAAATTTTCCAGGTTATATGGTAAGAGGAGGTTATCTCTCAGGAATTCAAAGATGCCTCCATTGTCCATCACTGTAATAGAGTTGGAGTGTTTGGCAGTTTAGCTTGAGAAAGAACTTCAGTGTCTGTTATCTTATCTTAAGGTAAAGGAAATCGATTGTCCTATAACAATCCCAAGAGGGTCTCTCTCTTAGTCATTGCTGGCAGGATTCTGCCAGAGTCCTCCTTAATAGGTTGATCCTTCATTTGGAAGATGTTCATCTACCTGAGAGCCAGTATGGCTTCAGAAAGAACTGAGGAACTGTTGATAAGGTGTTTGCTGCCTGACAACTCCAGGAGAAATGCCAGGAACAGAACAGAGGTCTGTATACAGTATCTGTAGATCTGACCAAGGCCTTTGATACTGTCAGTCATGAAGGCTTATGGAAAATTATTTCAAAATTTGGTTGTCTAGAGAAGTTCATCAGCATTGTACATCCATTTCACAACAGCATGCTTGTCCAGGTTCTGGATAATGGACAATGTTCTCATGCTTTCCTAGTTACCAATGGACTGAAACAAGGTTGTGTGCTTGCTCTCATGCTTTTTAGCATGATATTTTCAGCCATGTTGTCAAATATCTTCAATGAGTACTACCACAGCATCAAGATCAACTACTGCACTGATGGTAAATTCTTCAACTTGAAAAGTCTACAAGCCAAGACCAAAGTGGAGGGAGTATTGGTGCATGGTTTTCTGTTTGCAGATGATTGTGCACTCAGTGCAGCCTCTGAAGTTGAGATGTAACAAAATATAATTCAATTCTCTGCTGCGTGTGCTAATTTTGGTCCAACAATTAATGCCAAGAAGACACAGGTGCTCCATCAGCCACCACCACATCATCCATACATGGAACCATTGGTTAAAGCAAATGGAGAAGTTTTGAATGCTATGGATAAGTTCACTTACCTTGGTAGTGTACTTTCCAGCGATGTACACATTGATAATGAGGTTGATGCTTGCATTGCCAGAGCTAGCTCAGTATTTGGGAGGTTCTGAAGGTAAGTATGGGAAAGAAGAGATATTTGACTACCAAACTGAAGGTCTACAGAGCCATTTTGCTGACCTCATTGTTGTATGCCTGTGAAACCTGGAGAATATAACAGTGCTATACCAGCACCGTGCCAGGAAACTGAATTGTTTCCATTTGAATCATCTTAGGAAGAATCTGAAGATCACCTGGCAGGATAAGATAACAGATACTGAAATTCTTTCTCAAGCTAAACTACCAAACATTCCAACTCTATTGCAGAGAGCGTAAATCCAATGGGTTAGCCATGTTGTTAAAATGCAAAATATACACTTGCCAAAAATACTATTTTATGGAGAACTCACACAGGGCAAGCACCCACATGGTGGTCAGAAGAAGTGATACAAGGACACTCTCAAAGTCTCTCTTAAACACTTTGGAATTTATTGTGTGACATGGGAGACACTGGCACAGGACCTCCCAGTACGGTGTGCCATCCTCGGAGAAGGTGCTGTGCTCTATGAGCAAAATAGAATTGAAATGGCTCAAAAGAAACTTGAGATGCACAGATTTGAATCCACCACAAATGTTCACATGGACTATTTGTGCCTAACCTGTGGTAGAGCACTCTGAGCTCATATTGGCCTGATCAACCACAGTCACACACACAGTAACTTGACTCTAGTGATGTCATTTTGGTCCTTTTTGAGAATGAAGGACAACAACCATAAATATATTCATTCCATAAATACTCAAAGTCTACCATTACATATACACATATATGCACATGTATCATATTTATGTCATATTAGCAATACCTTTCAGTTTCCATATATTTTGCTCCCTGTTCCATATAATTCTCAAGTGCCCTTATCAATGTTTAGCAAATTTATTGAGCACTTCCTATAAGCACTGAATTGCCAGGCACTGAGTGGCACAGAAGGATAAGGAGCATACTGTCCCTGCCTTCAAAGAACTTGCAATAGAATTGGATCAAAGCCAACCAACACACACACACACACACACACACACACACACACACACACACACTTAAAATTAAATCCATGTTTTGCTGAATGGGTGGTAACTTTAGTATGAGTACTCACCCCACCAAGTGCTACCACATCTCATTGATATCTTGATGTAGTTCTTGTCTATTTCCTCTCATAAATCCTGCATCCAGATCCACCCAAAAATGTGCTGAAGGTCATTCTATGGGTTTATTCACATATTGAAAGAACTAGTATGACACTTGCTGTACTCTTATCTCTCCTCTCATTAGTTAACTGAACCCACCCTCTTTCTCTCTCTCTCTTTTTTTTAGGCAATTGGGATTAAGTGACTTGCCCAGGGTCACACAGCTAGTAAGTGTCAAGTGTTTGGTCTGAGGCTGGATTTGAACTCAGGTCCTCCTGACTTCAGGGCCGGTGCTCTATCCACTGCACCACCTAGCTGCCCCAACCATCCCTCTTTCTGATCAAATATGTCCTTGATAATGTCTTCTATATGCCTTTCAATACACAAGTCATCAAAAGTGAAAAGCTGAAGCTGAATACAACCATGTATTTCTCCATTGCCCTTGAAGTCAACTACAATTATGATCCTTCTGAGACTGTGGTATTCATTTTAACCACATAGAATTACCAGGAAAATATGTGTTGAAAAGTAGGGCTTTTATGTCAGAGAGCATTGAAAAACCTCCATTGGAAACAAGTTAAAAAATCACATTAAAAGAATTAACAAAATTAATAACACAAGACTTATCATCAGCAAAATATATGATCGGTTGCCAAATGAATAGTCTAGTACAGAAAATCAATGCTGTTACTTAAAACAAAAGACAGAACTGTGGACTGGTGTTGTCAAAAGGGCCCTCATAGAGAAGATGGGTTTTTAGTTGGTTCTGAATATCATGTCACCATCTCAAACTCCACACGTCTGCTCCCCTGAAGACTTTCCCTTCCTCCAAACTCTCCTCCTTCTGCTGAGGATACCACTGTTTTCTTAGTGGCCCAAGCAGATAACCTTGAACTTTTCTTTCCCTTAATCCCAACCTTCGTGTCTTTTATCGATTACCTTCTCTACAAATACATAGACACCACTTACCTAGATGACTACAAAAGGGTTCTAATTGAACTCCTGAAGGTTCTTCCTTCTCCAATCAGACTCAGTAGACAAAATGATTTTCCATAGGCATGTTTGGCCAGATCACTTCCTTGTTTAAGAACCTTGAATAAACAACCAGTATGGAATGTTACAGACACTGTCAAATTCTGTCATTGTGTCACTTAGTTTTGCTGAATTGATATTTGTTTCAAGAGAAGGCTCAATTAGCTGTGTCTTTGTGTGTGTGTGCATGTGTGTGTGTGTGTGTGTAAACCTGAAAATAACTGATATTAAAATAAAAGATATCAGTAAAACATTTTAAAGTGGTTTCCTATTACTTCTGGGATAAAAATACAAACTCCTCACTCTGACCTTTAATGCCTAGCACAATCTGTCTCTAATTTACCTCCCAGCCTTATTTCATGTTAGTTTCCTTAGTAGCCAGCATTTAAATAGAGTGTTAAGATTTGCAAAGCACTATATGTACATTGTCTTATTTGGTCCTAATGATAACCCTGTGAGATAGTCGCTATTTTTATCCTAATTTTACAGATAAGGAAATGGAGGTTCACAGAAGTTAATGACTTGCATGGGATGACACATCAAAGTGTCTGAGACAAGATTTGAACTCAAGTCTTCCTAACCCCAAGTTCTGTATTCTAAGCAGGATAGCAACTAACTGCCTCTATGTTATGGCCAAAGTAGAAATCTACTATTTGTTCTCAAAATTCAACCTTTCATCTTCTATCTCTGAGCATACGCACAAGCCATATCTCATGTCTGTAAGGTAGTTCTTCCTCCATGCCCTCTCTCAGAATCCTTATCTTCCTCCAACTTTCAATTTTTCTGTGTGACCTTTCTTCATCATTCTCATCATTAGTCATCTCTCCCTCCTCAAATTAGTTATATTTTCTTATTTGCATGCATGTTGTATCACCCCCAATCCTTCCCTACCCTAAAATGTAAGCTCCTGGGCAATAGACCCTGCTTTGTTTTTTTGTTTTTGTTTTTGTCTTTGCAGCCCCAGCACCCCATTTGGTGACTTATTTTTTAAAAAGTTAGTCTTTAATAAATGTTCGTTTAATTAAATGGAAGTAAAATTAGGACAGACAGAGAGATGGAGGAGAAAAAATGGAGGGAATGGCATAAGCAAAGGTATAGAGGAAGAATATCTGTGTGTGTTTAGGAGAACAAAAAAAGTCATTCTGAGAAGGAGAAAAAGCCCATATGAATGTAGTTCTTTCTGCTACTTTCCAGGGACAAATGGTGATGAGTGACTATCTATTGGCATTGCCCAGCTAACCTTTCTCTCTCTCTCTGTCTCTCTCTCTGTCTCTCTGTCTCTCTGTCTCTCTCTGTCTCTCTCTGTCTCTCTCTCTCTCTCTCTCTCTGTGTGTCTGTCTGTCTCTGTCTCTGTTTCTGTCTATTTCTCTCTCTTTTCCTTCTTCTTTCCCCTTCCTCCCTGTCTCCCTTTTTGTCTTTTTCCATCTCTTTGTATTTCTCTGTTTCTCTCTTTCCTTTCTTCTTTCCCTTTTTCTCCTTCTCTGCCTTCTTCTCTCTCTGTTTCTTTCTGTCTTTCCCTGCATAGCTCTCTCTGTCTGTCTTTCTATCTCTATTCAACCTATCCCTCAGTGCTGCCAAAATTCCAATAATAACCAAGTCACATTCTCTTTTAACCCAAACCCTGTGTATTTGAAATAGCTGCCCCAAGGAGTTATTTCATTCATTCCTGGAAACTTATAGAAGGGACTACATAAGGAAAGAGTCAAAGATACTTTCTTTGATACTTATGAGTATCATTTGATTTCTCTGAGCCTCAGTTTCTTCATCTGCAAAATGAAATTAAAATCATATGCCTTGCATACCTCCCAGAGATTGTGGTAAGTAATGTTCTGTCACCATTAAACTATAAAAGTGTGAGTTGTGATGTAGAGGAGGAAGAAGTAAGTTAGGGCAGTTTGTGAAAGCTCTGTAAAGTCAGACTAATGAGTTTTGACTTCATCCAATAGAAAGTAGCAACCACTAAAGTTTTCTGACCATGGAACTGGCATTCGGAGACTGGAGGCAGAGAAATCCATCTGAAATACATAGGTTTCTTCTATGTCTTCCAGGTTCTCTTCACCTAGAATATCTTAGTTTCAGGGAAGTCTGGTTCTCTCTCTGGAGTAAATGGGTCCCATTCCTGAACAGAATGATCCTTTAATGGAGTAGCATCCTCCCAGAGCAGTGCCTCACCCCAAATCTTATTCATAACAAACACTGCTACTGTGACTCATACACCTTCCATTTTTACTTTTGGATTTGCAGCTTCTCTAAAAATGAAATGGGAATCTCAGGAGATGCAAAAGAGGGAGTTAGTGATAGATTTTTAATGCAATCCCCAGCAATGTCTTCACATTTCAAGGTACAGTGCAAGCAGACACAATTCATTATATTATTATGAAATAATGTGGAGCCATAAATGGCACACAATTATTCTGTAGCAGTTATAAAATGTTGCCAAATATTTCTCTGAATACTGAATAACCATCTCACTGGAACTGGGAAATTTCATTAGGTCTACCCCATTTTCTACAGTTGACAACTAATATGATCCACTTTTAATGACCTTCATACAGCTACAATCCAGACAAGGTTGGGGTTGAGGCTTTATTGACCCCTATTATTGTCAGCATCGCCTTGCTTCTATTAAAATATCTCTTCCAATAAAACCAGAATCATGCATGGGTTCACAGGATTTAGAGTCTAAAAAGACCTGAGAGATTTCTCTAAACCAAGGGTTCTTAACCCTTTCTATGTCATTACAGTCTGTTGAAGCCAAATGATTCATTCTCAGAATAATATTTTCAAGTGGATTTCAAGTGGATATAAACAAATTATATTGAAATGTAGTTATCAACATACTTTTAAACCCAAGGTCACAGACACAGGTTAAGCACCCACAGTTCTCACTAGTCCAAACACCTTCCTGTCACAGAAGAGACCTAGAAGAAGAAAATAACCTGCCCATAATACCACATGGAAAAAATAGAAGAGCCAGAATTTCAACTCACTTCAAATACCACACTCTTTCTACCATACAATTGCTTGATTTAATAGTCCTTCTAAATTAGTAGTCTTGCTAAAGGACTATGAAATGAATGAGACATTTTGAATTCAAATTCCAATGGAAGCATATGTAGTGTTGAAGAGGTTGATGAGGTTCAGGAGTTGGGTCATCCAAAAGAATTCAAGAGACAGATATTCTTCTAGTCAAGAGAGCTTTGTTGATGCAAAAGCAATGAGCCAGCTCTGAGGGGGTGGGGAAGAACTAGCAGTTTACAGGAAAACAGGGGTTTGCTTTTATGCAAAATTTTTGGGCACTTAGCCAAGAGTGGAATATGTTCCTATGTGAGTAGTTAACTGTAAGGAATGAGGAATCAGGACAGGGAAGCAGGTGTGCTGAAAAACAGTTTAAGGATGTGATTACCAAACAAAGAACTTAGCTTGGTCCAGCAAGGGGAGTTAGTTATGTGTGCAGAGTATGGACTAAGGAAGGAAAGTTGTTGTTATCTGACAGTTTCCTGTTACTGGGCAGATTTAGATGAGGCCTTCATAGTTGCTGGGAAGTTAGCCTCAAAGGTTTCCATTGTTGCTGGCAAAGGTCAGCCTCATCAGTGTCACAGTAGATAGTGCAGTGGGCCTGAAGTCAAGAAGACCTGAGTTCAAATACAGACTCAAATACTTACTAGGTGTGTGTCCCTGGGTAAATCACTTAATTTTTGTTTCCTCATCTGGGAGTTTCCTATAACAATGAAATCACAGGTCCAGCCTGTATCTCTCCCTGTTAAACTATAGGCTCCATGAATTTCCCAAGGTCTCATGAATAGTAAATGGCAGAGGTAGGATTCAAACCCAAGTTCTCTACTCCATGTCCAAGAGAGCTTCTCTGCTGATATACTCCACATACTGTAGCCTAAAGATTTAAATTATATTCTTCAAAAACACTAGCAGGAATTTGTTTGTTGGAGGAATCAAGTGTACCCATGCTTTTTCTCTCATTCTTGAAAGAGAAGGTTCATTTGTTTCAAAAAAAGGGGGGGGAGGGGGAGTGAAGCTCAACAGTCCACAGGAGGCATACAATAGGATAAATATTTTATCAACTTTTTCAACACAGTCCTTTACCCTTGGCAAAGAAAGTGTCTTATAAAAACATGAATTAAAGCAATAAGTTGTGTTTGGCATCAGTTGAATGCCCACACAACTGCTAAATGTAGTATAGGGAGAAAAACAAGTATGAAGCAAAATTAGACACTTTTTCTATTTCACATTGTTCCTAAAATAGGAGATCAAAGGACCATGGATTTCAAGCTGAAAGGAAACTTAGAAGCTGCTGAGTCCAACACCTTATTTTAAAGATGATGCAATTAAGGCATATAGGGGTTAATTGACTTGCCCAAGTTCACAAAATAATAAGTACCTGAGACTAGATTTGAACTCAGGACTTCTTGACTCCAGTTCAAGCACTTAGAAAGTTTTCTGAGGTTTATTTTTCTCATCTGTAAAATGGGGATAATAATACCTATATCTGAGAACTATTGTTGTTCATTGTTCAGTCATGTCTGACTCTTCGTGATCCCATTGGGGGTTTTCTTGGCAAAGATACTGGAGTGATTTGTCATTTCCTTCTCCAGCTCATTTTACAGATAAGTAAACTGAATCAAACAGGATTAAATGACTTGCCCAGGGTCACACAGCTAGTAAGTATCTGAGGCCAGATTTGAACTCAAGAAGATGGATCTTCCTGATTCTATCTACTGTACCATTTAGCTGCCCTATATCCCAAGACTACAGTGAGAATTAAATGAAATTATATAAATAAAAGCAGTTTTTAAAATTGTGGAATAGCTAGCTCAATCCCCACTCTCTATAAACATTCTAAGGCTTCCCTGCTACAATTTACTCCTCCTAATCTTCCTTCTCCCCTCTCCCCAATCTATTCAACATGGAAAGTCATACCTTCACATGTGGGTGCTCTGTCCAAAGGAATATGCATTTTTAACATGGATTTAGATGCTAGATTTTTTTTTCTTCCCTACATATTTACTCTAGTATTGTTTTTTTTTTTATACTGGGACAATTAACTCTTTTGTCTCATGTAATTTTTATTTATGATTTCTTGAAATATAACTCTGAAAAACCAGGCTTTGATAAAGCTCATTGGGATTCAAGTAAAGCTCCTTGACTATGCCTTTACACCCAGATCACTCTGGCTCTCAGCAATTGGCTGATAGTAGGTTCCAGCCCAAGCCTCACTTGCTCATTGTTTGGGTTTTAATGACTCAGAGAGAGCATAAATAGCAATTGTTTCTGTTCTGGCCAGAAATTCTGAGGGTCTTCCCCTTTCAGACTGATTCTTTTGTGAAGACAAACTAGGCCATCTTGGCTTAAAGGGCCAAGGTCTCTCACTGCATCCAAGGTCATTGTCAGTCATCCTGACCTATGTCTTGACCCTAATGACTCTGGAGGAGAGAGTGAGGCTAATGACCTTGCACAACTATTCCTCGCTTAAATCCAATTCACTTGCAAGTCAAGATATCACCCTCATTATGTCATTGGTCTTCTCGGAGAATGAAGGACAAACAACAATCCCTCCCCTTTAAAAACTGATGATGATGATAATGGATTTATTTGATCTTGCCATTACCTCAAACTCCTAGAATTATCTACATTCATTGCTTCCATTGCCTCACCACCTAATTCACTTCTCAAAGACTCTTACAGTTTGTCTTTCTATCCCTCACTATTCTACTTAATTTTTTCTCTCAGTGGTCATACTGAAGTGCTAAATCAAAGACCTTTTCTTAGTCCTCATCTCCCTTGACCTCACTAAAAGTCGACACTGTTGACCACTAGTGCCATTCTCCTCCTAAATACCTTTCTCCCTTGGCATCCATGACATTACTCTTTCTTTGTTCTCCTGATTGAAAGCAGTAAAGTAGGAAATCACTGTATTTGGAGTTAAATGATCCATGTTTGATGTTCAGCACTACCAATTACCATCTGTGTTTCCTTGAGTAATGTACTTCACCTCTCTGCGCCTCACTTTCCTAAAGAAAAATGAAGGATTTGGACTAGATTCCTTCTAAGAGTTCCTTCTAACCCTAAATCTATTATTCTAACATCCTCTCTGACAACACTTTCTCTGCCTCCTTTGCTGGATCAACATTTTTCTTCCACTCTCTTGTGAAGGCTGTCCCAGCCCTCAAAGCTCTCTCCTAATTCCTATTTTCTTCTTTCTTTGTACCCCCTTTCTTGGTGATACCATCAGTTCCCATGTGTTTAATTATTATCTCTATTCAGACAACTTCCAGATGTATGCATCTAACTCAATTTTCTTACAATAACACTCATTCAGAACCAACTATACTTGCATTTCTCCCAATTGTTATTCTAAAGGCATTTTAAATGCAACATATCTAAATGGAACTCATTATCATCCTCCAAATTTCCTATTTTTGGTTGAGAGTGCTGCTGTCTTCGTAATCGACCAGTTTCCTAACCTCAAAGTTATCATAGACTCTTTTCTTCTCCTCCCTACCACCTTATATCCAATTAGTTGCAAATGATATTGATCCTTCTTCAACAATGGTTCAGATCAATCTCCTACATACTCACATGGCTTCCATCTCACAACTGCTCATCTGGGTTATTATAATAACCTCATCATTGTTAACCTTCATTGTTAACCTATCTTTCACAGAGCTGACAAAATAATCCACCTAAGCAGCAAGTCTCATTATATCATTCTTGTGTCTTTAAGAGAAAATGCAAACTCATCAACCTGGAATTAAGGTCCTCTACTTTTTGGCTGCTGATTTCTATCTTACTTTCCCATTACTCTCCTTCACAAATTCTATGTTCAAATCAAAATGGATTATTAGTTACTGCCTGAGATCACCATTCATTCCTTTGCCTCCATAGGCTTTCACAAACTCTCTTCAGTCCCAGAATGAACTTCTTCTTTATCTCTACCTCTTAGATTCCTTGTCTTCTTTCAAGGCTCAGTTTGGGTGTCAACTTTATGAAGCTTTCCCTGAGCCTCTCTACTGTGAATTTTCTCTGTAATGAGACCTGCTCAGCTCCAACATCCATCAAATGTTATATTAGACTGCTAGGGCCATCTAGTTGTTCAAGGGGAGACATAAGAGAATATAATGACATATCCTTTCTAGTAGTGGCAGTAAAACATTATGTTGCAAAAATTGGAAAGATTGTTGGGGGAGGGGAGTTATGGAGGGTACATAAGAGGTAGAAAGTCAGCTGGTGGAAAGACAGCTCAAAGTAAAGTAAGCATCGCATGGAAGCTAGTCTGACATACAGGCCACACATAAGACACTTATCAACTGTCATTTCCCACCTGAGAACTAGAGTTCTGGACCTGAAATGTACCATTCTTCCAGGACATGACATCTTAATAGGTTTATATGTCCCTTGCTAACTAAATAGATCCTATAACAATCCATGTGCCTGGTAGATTAGATTTTCATGTTCTTTACAAGTATGATAATTTCCAAAATAGTTTATATATTGATAGTTCCAATTAAATCTCTCTTTTAAGCAAGATTGTATCTCAAATTTGTACAATGCAACCTTGAAAGAACTTTATATCTAATACCAAGGTGATTCCAAGAGTACTGACACCCAACAAATTTGGGAGGGCAGGAAAATCATCCAAAGCTGGTACAAGTGGGATATCCCTTCCATCAGGCTAATTAGGACCAATTCCCCCTCTAAGTGCATTGTATTATACTCATCTATATCTATCTATCTATATCTATCATCTGTCTATCTATCTGTCTATCTATCTATCTATCTATCAATCTAGAGATATATTTCTTATCCTCCCAGTACAATATGAGTTCACCAAAAGAAGGAATAGATTCATTTTTTTCTTTATATTCCTAGTTCCTTGTATAGTAAGTGATTAATAAGTATACAGATAAGTGCTTACAGTAATAAAAGAGAGAAAGAGGAAATCAATTAATTGTGCATGCAACTAAAAGAGCTAAAAAAAGAACAAATTAAAAATCCCCAATTAAATACCAATTTAGAAATTCTGAAAGTAAAAGGAGAGATTAATAAAATTTAAAGTAACAAAACTATTGAATTAATAAATAAAACTAAGAGCTGGTTTTATTAGAAAAAACAATAAAATGGATAAACCTCTAGTTAATTTGATTTTCAAAAAAAGAAAAAAGAAAAACAAATTACCAGTATCAAAAATGAAAAGAATGAATTCACCATCAATGGAGAGGAAATTAATGCAATAATAGGAGCTATTTTGCCCAACTGTATGCCAATAAATTTGACAATGTAAGCAAAATGGATGAATATTTACAAAAATACAAATTGCCTAGATTAACAGAAGAAGAAATAAAATACTTAAATAACCCCATTTTTAAAAAAGAAATTCAATAAGCCATCAATGAACTCCCTGAGAAAAAATCTCCAGGGCCAGATGAATTTACAAGTGAATTCTACCAAACATTTAAAGAACAATTAATTCCAATACTATATAAACTATTTGATAAAATAGGCAAAGAAGTAATCCTACCAAATTCCTTTTATGACAGAAATATGGCACTGATATCTAAACCAGGAAGAGTCAAAACAGAGAAAGAAAATTATAGAACAATTTTCCTGAGGAACATTGATGCAAAAATTTAAATAAAATACTAGCAAAGAGATTACAGCAATTTATCATGAGGATAATACACTATTACCAGGTGGGGTTTATACCAGGAATGCCGGGCTGATTCAATATTAAGGAAACTCTCAGCGTATTTGACCATATCAATAACAAAACTAACAGAAATCATATGATTATCTCAATAGATGCAGAAAAAGCTTTTGACAACATACAGCACCCACTCCTATTAAAAAACACTAGAGAGCATAGGAATAAATGAAGTTTTCCTTAAAATGATAAGCAGTATCTATCTATAACCATCAGCAAGCATTATGTGTAATGGGGATAAGTAGAAGCATTCCCAGTAAGATCAGGGGTGAAGCAAGGATGTGCATTTTTACCACTATTATTCTATATTGTACTAGAAATGTTAGCTTTATCAATAAGAAGAGAAAAAGAAACAGAAGGAATTAAAGTAGGTGATGGGGAAAAAAACTATTACTCTTTGCAGATGATATGATGGTATACCTAGAAAATCCTAGGGAATCAACTAAAGGAAACAATTAACAACTTTAGCAAAGTTGCAGGATATAAAATAAACCCACATGAATCATCAGCATTTCTATATGTATATTACTAACAAAGCCCAGCAGCAAGAGATAGAAAGAGAAATTCCATTTAAAATAACTGTAGACTATATAAAATATTTGGGAGTCTACGTGCCAAGGCAAACTCAGGAGCTATATGAACACAGATACAAAACACTTCACACAAATAAAGTCAGGTGTATAAAAATTGGAAAAACAGCAATTGCTCATGGGTTGGTCAAGATAAAATAATAAAAATGACAATTCTACCTAAATTAATTTACTTATTCAGTGCCATACCAATCAAACTACCAAAAATTTAGTTTATGGAGCTAGAAAAAATAATAACAAAATTCATCTGGAAGAATGAAAGGTCAAGAATTGATATTAATAAATTAATGAAGAAATGCAAAGAAAGGTGGCCTAGCCATACCAGATCTAAAACAATATTATAAAGCAGCAATTATCAAAACCACTTGGTACTGTTTAAGAAATAGAGTGGTGGATTAGTGGAATAGGTTAGGTACACAAGACACAGTAGTCAATGACTATAGTAATCTACTGTTTGATAAACCCAAAGGCTCACTGTTTGGGAAAAAAAAACTGCTAGGAATGGCAGAAACTAGGCATAGACTCACATCTCACACCCTATACCAAGATAAGGTCAAAATGGGTACATGATTTAAACATAAGAGATGATACCACAAACAAATAAGGAAAACAAGTAATAGTTTTACCTGTCATATCTATGGAGAATGGAAGAATTTATGAGCAAACAAGAAATAGAGAACATTGTGAAATGCAAAATGGATAATTTTGATTAAATTAAAAAAAGGTTTTACACAAACAAAACCAATGCAACCAAGATTAGAAAGAAAACAGAAAGTTAGGAAACAATTTTTATAACCAATGTTTCTGATAAAGCCCTCATTTCTCAAATATATAGAGAACTGAGTCAAATTTATAAGAATACAAGTCATTCCCCGAAGGATTAATAATCAAAGGATATGACCAGGCAGTTTTCAGACAAAGAAATCAAAGCTATCCATAATCATATGAAAAAGTACTCTATGCTTTGCATGACTACGCATGTATAACCTGTATCCAGTTGCTTGCCTTCTCAATGAGGGTGGATAGGCAGGGAGGAAGGGAGAGAATTGGAACCCAAAGTTTTAAAAACAAATATTAAAAATTGCTTTTACATGCAACTGGGAAATAAGATATACAGTCAATGGGGTATAGAAATCTATCCTGCCCTACCATAAAATAGAAGGAGAAGGAGATAAGAGAAGGGGGGGAGGAGTGATAGAAGGGAGGGCAGATCAGGGGAAGGGGTATCCAGAATGCACATCATCTTTGGGTGGGAGAGGGGAAAGATGGGGAGAAAATTTGGAACTCAAATTCATGGAAGTGAATGTTGAAAACTAAAAATAAATTAATTAATTAACAAAAGTACTCTAAATCACTATTGATTAGAGAAATTCAAATTAAAACAACTGAGGCACCACCTCACACCTATCGGTTTGGCTAATATTACTAAAAAAAAGGAAAATGAGAAATGTTAGAGAAGATGTGGGAAAAGTGGAGCACTAATGCATTGTTTACTAACAATGAGTTTTGAACTGATCCAACCATTCTGGAGAGCAATTTAGAACTCTTCCTGAAGGGCTTTAAAATTGTGCATACCCTTTGATCCAACAAAAGCACTATTAGGTCTGTGACTCAAAGAGATCATACAAATGGGAAAAGGACCCACATGTACAAAATAGTTATAGCAGCTCTTTTTGTGGTGGCCAAGAATTGGAAATTGAGGAGATGACCCTCAATTGGGAAATGGCTGAACAAGTTGTGGTATATGAATGTAATGGAATACTATTGTGCTATTAGAAATGATGAGCAGGCAGATTTCAGAAAAACCTAGAAAGACTTATATGAACTGATGTTGAGTGAAGTGAGCAGAACGAAAAGAACATTGTACACAGCAATAGCAATATTGCGTGATGATTAACTATGATGGATTTAGCTCTTCTCAGCAATACAATGATCCTGAATAATTCCAAAAGACTTGTGATCAAAAATGCTAACCACATCCAGAGAAAGAGCTATGAAGTCTGAATGCGGATAGAAGTGTACTGTTTTCACTTTTTTTGTTTCTCGTGGGTTTTCCCTTTTGTTCTGATTCTTCTTTTGCAACATGACTAATGTGGAAATATGTTCAATGTAACTGTCCATGTATAACCTATATCAGATTGCTTGCTATCTTGGGGAAGGTGGAAGGAAGGAAGGGAGTGAGAAAAATTTGGAACTCAAAATTTTGTAAAAATGAATGTTGAAAACTATCTTTACATACAATTGGGAAAAATAAAATACTATTAAGAAAGAAAAAGATAAGTATACAGAGTAAGCATTTAATAAAATATGTTGAATAAATTATTTAATTGAAGGACCTATTCTTAGAGACTGGATTTCTCTAGTCACTTGGGCCACCTATTATGTATACCTCCCTTGAGGGACATCCTACCCATTTAGGGATTTCTACAAAGATAAATTGCATTACTTAAATGTATAATCATTTCTATCAATTAGATTTAGATTTGCTATCTGTAGAATAATACAAACACAATTCAAACTTCAAGGATAGGTAACACTTCTCTGTCCAGAGGGAGAATCAGAAGGAGAAAGAAAAGTCCAGGTGGTTTTGGCAAATGCTTTCCTGCTGCTTTTTTTTTGGGGGGGGGGAACAGTAATGGGAGGGGGATGAAAAATACATATAACTGCTCTTCTGCCTTGTAAGTTTTCCATGTAGCAAAAATTGTACCCGTTTAAACAGTATGACAGATTATTTAAATGAGTGGCTCAGGAAATTATGCAATACAATAACGCAAATTAAAATTCTCTGCAGCTTATAAACCCCTCAAGGATAATGTGTGTGTGTGTATGTGTGTGTTTTTAGTTTTCATCTTTGTATTCTCAGTGCCTAGTATATAGTATGTGCTTAATTAATGTTTGTTGACCTGAGTTGGGTTCCTAAGACAAGTTTTCTGGAAAAACCTCCTTGTCCTTTGTGAAATGAAAAAGAAATATTTTTGAGAGAAGAGTCTTCTCTTTTAATGAAGGGCTACTTGGCAACATTTTTTATGCAATATCATTTATTAAGTATACTGCAAGATACCTTGCTGGGATCTAGGAATAAAAAGATAAAAAATAGAAATCTTTACCCTCAAGGAGCTTACATTCTACTGGGAGAATACAACACATAACAAAGAAGGTGATAAAAAGGCAAATGCAAAATGATGCAAAATCATTTCAAGAAAAAAGTATGAACAAATGTAGGGGGGAGATAAGGAAAGGTAACTATAGTGTGCTCTGAGGGGAGTGATGGGATTTTACTATGTACAAATGAGGAAGGAGGCATTACCAAATTAGTAGCACAAATAGCAAAGGCTTTGTTTCAACATAGTCTGTTAAATCAGAATATCAATGTCCAATAAAGGGAAAGGCAGCAGTCTCCCTTATCAATGCGGGGGGGGAGGGGGAAGCTGTGAGGGACATATGATATGAAGTAAAGCCCCTACGTGCAGCCCTGGAGTCAGAGAGGAGGAAGGTGACTCTTTCACGAAGGCATATGGTTCCTGATTCAGCCCTCACTTTCTGTATTCCCCAAGTCAAAAGGGACTTGGAAATTATGCATGGCCACCAAATAGCTAGTCACAACCTTGGGTAATGGCTTACACTTCTTAGAAGAGAATTGTCCTGGGCTGGGAGGCACAGAACCTCCAGATGAACTCCAACCCACAAAGTACAAGAAGGGAGAAGACAAAGTGCAGCAAGAAAAATTTTATTGAGGGGAGATTATTACACAAAGAAGAGATAAGGAAAAATGGACACACATGGGACAATCTGCTGGAGTCCTGGGTGGAGTTGGGCATGTAATGTAGGGAAAGAAAAGTGGATTTTTGTAGAGTTTTTATCAGGATAAGTAGGAACAAGTGTTGGAGGTAGACATAAAGAGAGCTTGGACCTTGAGTGTGAGTCAAGTTTTGGGAATGATATTAATGCATGCTGGAGGGAGGATGAGGGGAAAATTGGTGGCTAGTTGATCAAACTCCCTACCGGTAGCAAAAGGGACCATGGGCATTACTGCTGGTCTTATTCTGATAAGGTATCTCAAGATTCTTTTTTTGTGCTTTCCAGAAACTTCTTCATTTAGGGCATAGGTTTCCAAAGTGGGCAATACCACCCACTGGGTGGTGCTGGAACAATCCAAGAGGGTAGTAGTTGCCTCAGGTGCAATTGGGAGCCATTGAATAAAAATAAGGGGGCAGTGGAAGCATAAGGAAAGAAAAGAAGATAAGAAAATTTTGAAAAAACATCCATGTATGTTTCATCTGTCGTATAACAGAGTTAAGGTTAGAGTGATTACGTTATTTTCCAAATAAACACACAAAATGCAAATTACAACCAATCAGTGGTCAATTCTGCCAACTTAAAAAAAGGTCTGAAAAAGCAAGGGTTGGTAGGTGAACATGCCATGCATCGTGGGGAAGTCCACCATGCATGAATATATGCATGTAATGACTTGTTTACAATACAATACTATATAGTTACACAACTCAATAGTGCATCAGCAAAATTTCAATGCAGGAAAAAAATCACCAATTTACAATAAGTTATTAAATTTAAAATGCATTATTTAAAAAAGTTATACTTTTTTTGAAATGATGCAAATTTTTTACTTTAAAAAAGCCATTAAAGGGTTAAAGAAAGTAGATTTCCAGGGGTGGTGCAGAGTAATTTTTTTAAAAAAGGGGTGGTAGGTCAATTAAGTTTAGGAACCTCTGATTTAGGGTATTAGAGAGGCTACCATAATCCTCACACAGTATAAGAATTAGGAAAAAGTAAAAATCATTGTGGGCTGCTGTTTTTCAGGAAAAGTTCATGTAACAGGTAAGACTTGAGCTGGAACTCAATGGATGAGTAGAAGTTAAAAAGTAATGAGGATGTGTTAGTTCATTTGCATATGGGGAAATTACTTTTGTAAAGGCTGAGGCAAGATGTACAGGGAATAACCAGAAGGGCAGTTTGACTGAAATAGCAGAAATAAAAGGGAAATGACATGAAAGGTAGGTAGAAGATAGATTGTAGATAGCTTTAAATGCCTGGCTGGAGATTTTGTATCTCATCTATAGGCAATAGGATGTCATTGAAAAAAAATTTTAGTAGGGCGGTAATAGGATTATACTATGCCTTAAGAATATCAATTTGGCTTCTCTTTGGGAGATATATTGAAAAGAGAAGAGACTGAAAAGAGGGAAATAAATTAGAAAAACATTACAATAGACCAAGAGTGAAGTGTTGAAAGCTCAAAGTAAGGTAAAAGCCGAATAAATGTAGGAAAGGGGATATATAGGGGAAATGTTGTGAGTAAAGATATGAAAAACTTGGCAAATGGTTAGTCATGGGGAGTGAGGAAAGAGAAAAACATAAGGATAACTCTGATGTTATGAACCTAAATGACTGAAGAGATGATGGTGTCACCAATAGAAATATGATTATTTGTGAAGAAAGTTGGGTTTGGAGAATGACATAATGAGTTCTATTTTGAATATGTTGAGTTTGAGGTTTCATTAGGATCTAGTTATAGAAGTCCAAAAGGCATCTGGTATTGAAGGACTGCAGTTTAAGATGATAATAATAATAATAACAATAATAAACACATTTATATGTGTTTTAAGGTTTGAAAAGCATTTATGTATATTTTTATCCTCACAACAGCCCTACAAAGTAGGTATTATTATTATATCCATGAGAGGAGAAAACTGAGGCAGACAGAGGTTACGTGGCTTGCCCAGGATCATATAGCTAGTTAGTGGCTAAAATGAGATTCAAATTCTGGTCTTGCTGATTCCAAGTCTAGTATCTGATGCATCAATTAGCGTTGCACTTAGCTTTGTAAGTTTTCTGCATATAATAACTGAAGTCAAGGAGACTGATAAGATCACCCAAGGGGAGTGGATACATACAGAGAGAAAAGAAGAGAAAGTTTTGAAGGATATCCACATATAGTGGGCTGTCAAGGGAAGGATGATCCAGCAGAGGAAAATGAAATAGCATCAGTTTCATGGCAGCCAAGAGAGGAGAAGATTGTTTAGGATGAAAAGGGTGGTAGACAATGCCAGAAGCTGCAGAGAGGTCAAATAAAGTGAAGACTGAGAAAAGGCCATTGGATTTAGAAGTAAAGAGATTATTGGAAACCTTGGAGGGCCTTTCTTAGTGAAGTTCTGTTGAGTCATTTTTTTGAGTCATGTCTGACTCTTTGTGAGTCCATTTAGCATTCCCTTGCAAAGATAGTGGTTTGTAATTTCCTTCTACATCTCAATTTATAGATGAGGAAACTGAGGCAAACAGGATTAAATGACTTGCCAAGGGTCACATAGCTAGTAAGTGTCTAAAGCTGGATTTGAACTCAAGAAGATGGGTCTTCCTGAATTCAGACCCAGAACTCTATCCAATGTGCCTCCTAGCCGCCAGGTCGCAGCACAGTAGCATGGTCAAAAGCCAAAAGGGTTTCTACACAGTACAGTGAGAGGTAAGTATCTGGAGGTAGGATGTAGAGCAGTGGTGTCAAACTCAAATAGAAATGGATCTTTGCAGGCTATGAATTGACTAAGAAAACCACAAATTAACATTATCTATGTTGCATCACATTTCTTGTTTATTTTGTTGAATGTTTCCCAATTACATTTTAATCTGGTTCTGGTACTGGGGAGGCATGCAAATAAGAGTTTCACACCTCTGCTTTAGATGACCCTTTCTAAGAAAGCTAGATTATGAAAAGGAGAGTTATGAAATAATAACTTGGGGCATTTGTAGCATCAAAGGGTTGTTTTGCTTGTTTGTTGCTTGTTTTGCTTTAAGAATAGATCTAAGCATACCAATGGGTGAGAAAGTGATATATACAAGGTTCACTTGATTAATCACTAATTCATCAGTAGGGGCTTGGAATAATAGTTCAAGTGACTGTTGAATATTTCTCTTAATAATAAAACAGGTTTGGACTAAATGATAATGGTAATTGATATTTATATAGACTTTAAAGTGTACACAATGCTTTACAAACATTATCTCAGTTGATCACAATGATCCAGAGAATTTATAGCTCTTAGTCTCACTTGATCGTTTAAAAAAGCAATGGTACAGTGGACAGAGCTGGCCTGAAAGCTAGGAAGACTGTCCTCTGATACACACGGGTCATGTAAACTGGGCAAATCATTTAACTTCTCAATACTCTCAGCAATTCTCTAAGACTATAAGTTTCAACTAAAGTGTTGACTTGCGTTAGTAAAAAAGAGATTTCTTCTTCAGGAGATCCCTGTGTCAATTGAATCACAGGCTCTGTCACTATCTCTATTTGATGTCTGAGTTCAGGGAGATTAAGAGACTCACTCATGATCGCTCAGTGTCAGATGTGGGAATCAAATCCTAATTTCTTCTGTTTCTAAGTTCATGCCATACTACCACTCCATATTCCAGCTCAAGATTCAGATTCTTAACTTTTAGATCCTTAAAACTGCAGGGAGATATATGAACTTGAAAGGGAAAAATGCTACTTTATTTCAATATTTGTTTCCTTTGTTCCTATGTATGTCATTTGATGCATTTAAAAACATAATTATCAGAAGGGGTCTTTAGGCTTCCCCAAATTGTCAAAAGGAGTCCATGATGCAAAAAAAAAAATGTTAAGAGCCTTCAAACTATAAGATCTCCTCAAATCACTAACATTATAAGGTAGATCTGTACATTTTTACAGAACTTTCCTAAGAGCTTTTCTCCACTCACAGGCCCTTATTTTTGTTCTCTTTATTTCCTCACTTTCTTTCATCTCTTCTTTCTCCCTAGATTCTTAATTCAATGATTTGGAATAATATACATAAATATAGATTTCAAGAAATATAAAATCTTATGCAACAATTTGGAACCATTAGGTAAATATCCTAGAACTCCTACAGTGTAGAGAATGATTCCAAATTCAAAAATAGAATATTTGAGCCAGTTTATCAGGAGTGTTTACCAACTCCAAGAAAATAGCCCTTTATTTTCATGCATACAAATGAAGAAGGGTCGTTTGACAATTACCTTCAAAGAAACTCTGGCATCTGTAATCACTGTAAGATTCTTTCTGCTCAAGCATTGATACTCTTACCTAAATTCACTTCATTAGTTTTAATTATCCTTGCCATATGCTGGAAAGTCATTAGAGTTATTTTAGAAATGAAATTAGCAAACTTGGAGATTTGGCAACTTTCTCCAAGATGCTTGGTCTTCTTTGTGGAGTGAGGACAAAGTAATATCTCCTTACCCGTTTCTGAACTTCTATTTCATTTGGGGCCAGAGGTAGTTGAAGTGAGCATGATACACTTTTTCTCGGTGAACCCAAAAGTCTCTATTTTCTAGCCCATGCTTGCCTTTGTAGGAGAATCCTCCACATGAATATCTTGAATTATAAATCCTCAGCTCCAGCCAGCGAGGGCTAATTGTTTTCCCTTGAACATGTCATACATTCCCCTTCTTTCATTAGTGAGTTTCTCCCAGGGTCTCCATTTTGTGGAAGGTCCCAGGCCAGCCAACCTTCATTCCTACTACCCCCTTCTGCTTCTGACTTTCCATGATTTGCCATCAGGCCTCACCTGACTTCTCATCCTCTAACTTCTCTGAGCTCCTCAGACCTCCTCATTCTGGAACATCCCTCCACCACACTAGCCTCCTTCTAATTGTTATGTTCCTCCTGGGACCTTCATTTTGGAGAGGGCCCAGACCAGTCAACCTTCATTCCCCTCCTGACTCTGTTTCTGACTTTCTCTATTCAACATCATACCCAATGCTTAGCACAATGCTTGACACATAGTAAACCCTCAGGAAACACTTGTTGTCTTATCTGACTCTCTCCCTGTACTTTTACACATATCATTCCTCTTATGTAGAACTCTTTCCCACTCTATGACTATAATTTCTGCCCATCCTTCAAGGCCCAGTTCAAGCCCAACCTGTTCCATGAAGCCTTCCCTGGGAAAAACAAAACAAAACAGTAGCCCACCTAGGTCTCTGAACTCTTATACACCTTATTATCTGTACCACTAATTTGGCAATTAGCTTAAATTGCTTTAAATTATTATTTATTTTTTCTTGTTTGTGTCTCATCCCCCCAACTAGTTTCTAAGTTACATAGATATACCGCTTCTTTGAATTATACACAGAACCTTGTTCTTGTTTCATTGTTTTTCAGGCATGTCTCTGTGATCCGATTTGGGGTTTTCTTAGCAAAGATATGCATATATTTTTTATTTTGGTTTTGTTTTTATTTTATTTTTATATCCAGTTTCAAATTCTAGACCCCCTTTCACCCCTTCCCACCCACTGAGAACTACAATATCTATTTTACATATGAAGTCATGCAAAATATTTCTGCATTAGCCATGTTCCACCCCCACCTTCTAACCCCCCTCCAAAAAAAAAAACAAGAAAAATAAAAGAAGGAAAAAATAATGTTTCACTCTGCACTCTGAGTCCATTAGTTCTCAATCTGGAGGTGGATAGCATTTTTTATTATGAGTCTTTTGGAGTTGTGATGGATCATTGTCTTTCATAGTTGACTACCTTTACAATATTGCTATTAGTATGTAGGTTGTTCTCCTGGTTCTGCTCATTTCATTTTATATCAGTTCACATAAATCTTCGTAGGTTTTTCTGAAACCATCCCCCTCATTTTTTCTTGTAGCACAATAGTATTCCAGCATATTCATATACCATATTTTGTTCAGCCATTCCTTTGCCATTGATGGGCATCCCCTCCATTTCTAATTTTTTGCCACCACAAAAGGAACTGCTACAATATTTCTGTACATATATGTCCATTTCCTTTTTCTTTGATCTCTTTGGGATATAGACCTAGCAGTAGTATTGCTGGGTCAAAGGATATACATAAAACTGTGCAGAATGGTTGGATTAGTTCACAACTCTATTTTCCCACATCCCTTCCATCATTTGTGACATTTATTTTAACTGGTTATAGATTTTTTAATTTCTTTCTTTTTTTTAAGGCAATTGGGATTAAGTGACTTGCCCAGGGTCATACAGATAGTAAGTGTCAAGTGTTTGGTTTGAGGCAGGATTTGAACTCAGGTCCTCCTGACTTCAGAGTCAGTGCTCTATCCACTGCACCACCTCGCTGCCCTATAATTTATTTCTTGAGAATTAGTGTGGTGGTGGAAAGATCATTAGCATGAACTAAGCATCAGAAAACTGAGGTCCAGAAAATTCTAGTGCTGGCTGCCTCCAACCAACTCTATGACATTGGGGAAACCACAGTATCTCTGGACATCAGTTTTCTCATCTACATGTTCAGTAAACTAGACTACCTGTTTTCTAAAGTCCTTTTCCATTCTAAAATTCCATGACTATGACTTTATAACTCAGTTATATTCTGGGCAAGTGAGCTTATTAGATAGTTGAGTTTTGCCTCGGTACTTGAAGTTTTTTCGTGTGTGCATATGTGTGTGTCACAATATTTTCCCCTTGACTTGAGCGCTTTGGATTTTGGTTATGGGTTCTTTCAGATGGTCATCATGGATTTTTTTTTTCTATTTTTCCTTTGTCCTCTGGTTCTCAAGGCAATTATCTTTTATGATTTCCTGCAATAACAATGTCCAAGTTTTTCCTTAGTTGTATTTTTTTAAGAGTCCAATTATTCTCAAAATATCCTTTGGTCAGTCATCCAGGGTTCTATGGTAGGTATTTCTACTATTTTTCAATCTTTTTTTTTAATTTTTAGGCAATTGGGGTAAAGTGACTTGCCCAGGGTCAGACAGCTAGTAAGTGTCAAGTGTTTGGTCTGAGGCCAGATTTGAACTCAGGTCTTCCTGACTTCAGGGCCAGTGCTCTATCCACTATGCCACCTAGCTGCTCCTTACTATTTTTCAATCTTTTGAGTTTGTTCATTTTCTTCTTGTCTTCTGGAGTCATTGATTTTTTTTTTTTTTGGTTAGGCAATGGGGTTAAGTGACTTCCCCAGGGTCACACAGCTAGGCTAGTAAGTGTTATATGTCTGAGGCTGGATTTGTACTCAGGTCCTCCTTACTTCAGAGCTGGTGGTCTATCCACTGTGCCACCTAGATGCCCTTTGGAGTCATTGAGTTACAGTTGCTCGGTTCTCATTTTCAGGGAGTTCACTGAGTCAGTAAAGTTTCCCACCTTCTGCTTTGTTTATTCTTACAGTTCTTTCTTCTAGCACTCTTATTTCACTTACAATTTTTTTTTTCTTATTAAGGGGATTTGTTCCATGAAATTTCAATTCAGTCAGAGGCCTGCACAAGAGGACCTAGAAGACCATATGTGGCCTTCAGGCCACAGGTTCCCCACCCCTAGAAGGCTTTTGAAGTCTTATGTATTTCCAGTGTTATTGTTATATGAACTGTCCTGCTGGTTCTGCTTTCTTCACTCTGCATCAGTTTACTTAAGTCTTCCTAGTTTTCTCTGCAATCATCCCCCTTTCATTTCTTTTTTTTTTTTTTTTGCTTTTAGGCAGTTGGGGTTAAGTGACTTGCCCAGGGTCACACAGTTAGTGTCAAGTGTTTGGTCTGAGGCCAGGTTTGAATTCAGGTCCTCCTGACTCCAGGGCCAGTGGTCTATCCACCGTACCACCTAGCTGCCCCCTATAAATTTCTTTTTTAATCCTGCTTTATTTCTTCTTGCTTCTCTTGGAGTCATGGTCAAATTATTTCTTACCTCCCTCCCTTCAGAGTCTGCTTGTGTGTTTAATTCTTTGTGTGTAATATACTATTTCTTTAAGGCCATTTTCATATGCTTTCTGACTGCTCCTTCTCTGTCTCTTTTTCAGGATCCTGCTCCAGATAATCCCTTCTTACAGCAGGTGTTCCCTCAGAGTCCTCTCTTGGCAAAGATATTGGAATGGTTTGCCATTTCCTTCTCTAGTTCATTTTACAGATGAGGAAACTGAGACAAGCTGAGTTAAGTGACTTAGCTGGAGTCACATAGCTACTAAGTATCTGTGGACATATTTCAACTCAGGAAGATGAGTCTTCTTGATTTCGGGCCCCACACTCTATCCACTATACCACTTAACTGCCCCTCAGCACAAAGCCTTAGCACAGGGTTAAGAATGAGGCCCTCCCCACATGTACAAAAATATTTATAGCAGCTCTTTTTGTGATGGCAAAGAATTGGAAATTGAGAGAATGTCCATCAATTGGGGAATGGCTGAACAAGTTGTGGTATATGAATGTAACGGAATACTATTTGCTATAGGAAATGAGCAGGCAGGTTTCAGAAAATCCTGGAAAGATATATGGGAGCTGATGCAGAGTGAAGTGAGCAGAACCAGGAGAACATTATGCACAGTGACAGTCACATTATATGATGACTCACTTTGATAGATTTATTTCTTCTTAGCAATGCAAGAATTTAAGACAACTCCAAAAGACTCATGATGGAAAATGCTGTCCACATGCAGAAAAAGAGCTATGGGATCTGAATTTTTAGCAATCTGAATCTGAAAATTTGGAACTCTAAATCTTATGGAAGTGAATGTTGAAGACTAAGAATTAATTAATTAATTAATAAAAAAAATAAGACACTCATTAAATATTGTCAGCTTGAGTTGATTTATGCCAAGAATATTAAATCCTAGCTTAGGAAGCAGGAAATTAGTCTGTCTCTGGAGGAGTAAGAAGCAACATTGTATAGGGAAAAGAAGACTGGACATTGAGAAGAATTAGATTCAATACCAGACCTTCTATTTATTGACTGTGTGACTTGGGGGAGATCACTTCATCTCCCTGGGTCCCACTTTCCTCATTTGTAAAATGAAGAAGTTTGACTGGATGAGCTCTATGTTTACTTGTTGCTCTACAGCCTATGGTCTGCTGAGTCCCTTTACTTTAGAAGCAATTTTTTGAGGCTCTGAGACTTGTGGAAATACATGGTGTGCTATACCTATAAGTGTAATTAATGACTAAAGGAATAGAAACAAAGTTAGTCTTTTCAGTCTTCCATTTTACTTTCCTCCACACGCTCTTCAACACAATCACATTACCCCTTCAAAGTCTTATAGAAATGGTGCTCCATCTCACATCTCCCTACTTTTGTACCAACTGCATTCCATCCCTGGAAGGGAAGGCCTTCCTTTCTCACTTCAGAATCTGAGGTTTCTGTCAATATCCAATTGAAGTGACATCTTCTAAATGTAGCCTTTCCTTATCCCTCTCAAAACTATCTTGTTTGTATTCATTTTCATATTTTTGCCCTCGATGAAATATAAGCTTCCTGAGGGCAGAGACTGTTTTACTTTTGTCTTTGCATCTCCAATCCTTACTATAGTTTCCAGCACAAAATTGGCATTGTGATGTTTAAAAAGTTCAAAAGACATAGTTTCTGTGTAAATAATAATTTTGTTAATGAAAGAGGTCAGTGGTATTCTCAAGTGCCAAAGACCCCTCAGGGATCCCACTCAACACTTAGATGCCCTTAGAAGGGTGGTTGGCTGTTCCTGAGGTTGGCAATTAACTCTGATTGGTTAACAAGTAATGAAAGGATGAATATTATAATGAGATTTGGGCTCATTCTAATGAGGGTCTTGGGGGTATGTGACTTGGATCACCCACATCTTGGTCAAAGAGACTTGTCAATTTCCATATCACCTGTCTGACAAAAGGGAGAATCTGCATTTCCCAGACTTGTCTGAGTAAACACAATGAGCAGGAATCCACACATTCACTTAAACTTAGAATTTCTTTTACTGCCTTTGATTAGATCTTAGGCTGGGTAAGTCTTTGCCCAAGATTTCCCACATTGGTTGATTTCTGGATGAGGAAGCAGAAAAGAGGAAAAATCCTTGGTCCTAATTTAATAATTAGTTATTAATGTAAGAAAGAAATAATCATTTCTCCCAGACACTTAAGAAATGCTTGCTGATGGCGATTGATTAGTTGATTGGTTGATAGTGCATATTATTAGGGAGGGGAAGGAATCTTGGAGGGAAGAGGGATGTATCACTCTGGAAGTGATCTTCCTGATAGGGAAGTGCAGGTATGCTTGTGTCTCTCTCTGTCTCTGCCTCTGTCTCTCTCTGTCTCTCTGTCTCTGTCTCTGTCTCTCCCTTTTCTGGCAAAGCAGGATGTGCTGATGCCCTTGTTTGCATGATCACCATAACAATATGATACCATTAACACATACGTGAATATTATTAGACCTCATGATTCTAAACTGTTAGGGAAGGTGAGTTTTAAGTATTTCCTCATTCTAAGCACCTTTCTCCTGACCTTGTTCTTCAGGTCTGACCTTATGCATAGGCAAAATAGGAGTCTTCTGCCTATGTGGAATGACTTTATACATCTAGAATCACCCCCTTCACACTCCCTCCATTCTCCTCCCCATTAGTCTTGTCTTGGTTTATGAAATCCTTCACTCCTCATAGGAAAAAAGATTCAGAGATAAAAGAGACTTTGGAGACCACCTTGTCCAAACTCCTCATTTTACACATGAGTACACTGAGACCCAGAGAGGTTGTGACTTGCCCAAGGTCAAATAGCTAGTTAATGATTGTGCCAGGATTTGAACCAAGTCTTCTGACTCCAAATCCACAACAATTTTTATTATACTATGCTCAAATTCATTGGGGTTAAAGTATTGAAGGTAATTGTTAGAATGCAAATACATTACTTGGAAAGGTAACATTTATAGCTTTGAGCATTTTTTAAAGGCACATTTTATTCTCTGTAAACCACCAATCATAAAAATTCCACGTAGAGAGGCATGGAGGGACAGACGTGGGAAAGGCAAGAAAACTGTTCTCATGCCCTGGATTCTGAGACAGGAAGAAAAGATCAGGTTAAACTCAATACAAGAGACAGCAGGAAGGTCATCCCCTGCCCTTCTGGAAATCAGGTAATGATAGTAGCTTTTTACAGTTCCCATCAAACCTAAGAAGGGCTAGTGGAATCTTGATGGCTCTGTTTTCCTGGGAGATAAGGGTGGGGTGGTGAGAGAACACAGAATTTTGCACTTGACATTGGGGAAAGATATCCATCATTTCCAAAGAAATAAGGGATGTCTTTGTGCTGCCATTATCCAGGGAAAGATTTCTATAGCTTGATTATCCAAGGGAGGCATCTGGAAGATTATCATTTGATATGGTAGCAGCAAAAACCAGAAAGGAGTTGGAGAATCATGCTCTTAGTTCAGTCATCTGAGGGCTTAGGAAAAAAAACATCTCCAAGGTGCTAGCAGTCACCTGCAACTTCATTTTTTGAGAGAAAGGAAGAGGAGTAAGGACTTTTCTCTCTTCAGGAAGTCATCCCTCCCTCCCCACTTCCTTTTAGATTCATATATTATTTTTGGCTGGATACCCAGAAAGACCTCAGGAGAACCTGAGAGGACCAGCAAAAGAAAAATATCCTACCTGTGCTCCTTGAATTGGTTAAGGGACAAGTACAGCTAACTAACCCCTAGACTAACCCCTCACATAGCAAAAAAAATAGTGGTACTGCTGCTCAAACCCAGTGCAGGGAGGACCTCAACTACCATTTCTGAGCCTCAGCTACCAGGACCATTGGGCTATCATAAACCATGGATGAGTGCTTTAGCCAAATTGGTTTATACAATTAACCACATGAACCTAGTGAGGTTCTGAATGAAGACGCTATCTTAACAGGAGAAGAGAGAGGAAAAGGAATGATCTATGGCATGGTTCTCTGACTAGGGAAGGAAGAAGGTTGAGGCATGTAAACATGATGGGAGGACTAGGGACTCAGTAGGTAACATGATTGCATCAGGCTCCTATAGGTTGTCAAAGTAGGACATAGAAAACTAAGGCTGAAGAGTTACTAAAAGTAAACTTGACACAAATTTAGTGAAGGCCAGCTGGCCCTACCTTGATAAAGAGAGGGAGGATTCTTTCTTATGTAATAATAATAATAATAATTACAGGTATTATTTGTTTTATGTATTGTTAATGTTTTAAGGTTTGCAAAATACTTTCCATATGCTATCTCATTTGATCCTCATGCTATTATTATCCCCACTTTACAAATGAGAAAATTGAGGCAGAAAGAAGTTAAATGTCCCAGGTTACCTATTCAGTAAGAGTCTGAGGCAAGAGGTATAGGTAGACTTTGAGGAGAAATATGAAATTCCTTTTGTCTCCTATGTTCACTCCCCCTAAAACATGAGAATGAAACATGTCCTGTGACCAGTACTTGTAGACCTGCTGGGAGCTGAGCAAATGCTGCCCCATAAGAACTCTCCTCAGCACTTTCTCCATCCTTCTTCCTCTCCTCATTCTGTCTCTCTGCTCCTCAGTTAATTATTTGCGACACCCGAGCCTTGGCTCTGCCATTGAGTCACTTTGCAAAATGCAAGTTGGAAAAGGAAGTTTGCAGAGAGGAGGTGGGCAGGCAGTCTTTAGAACAAAACTTTGCAACATATTGAAATCCTGACAGGAACAGCAATCAATCACATCACAGTGAGAAAAGCCTACACACACACACACACACACACACACACACACACACACACACACACA
>NW_020954610.1:52948615-52983583 GCF_900497805.2 Vombatus ursinus
ACACACACACACACACACACACACACACACACACACACACACACACACACACTTTCTCTCCCAGAAAACTAATGGCAACTAATTAATATTAGTTAGAATCACCCTCTAAAGAGCTAGGAAACACATCTTGGTTGTGGTCTCTGAATCAGTTAGTGCCAGCCATCTGAGCCTTCTGGGCCTATGGGATTAGATTTAGAAATTCAAAGGTTATGTATTTTTTTCTCCCTTTAGCAACTGAAGTTGTTTCCTCCTGGAATTCAGACCCCCACACCCTCTCACACACATCCAATCCACTACGACTGTCTGGTATAGGAGTCAGTCAGAAGGAGAACATGTATTCCACAATCCTTTAGGATTCGAGATGGAAGAAGGCAGGAGGGGAATAAAACAGACTCCCAAACTACATTGACCCAGTTGGTCAGTTGGGCCATACATCTGGAGGATATTTTTCATCCAAAATAAGGAGATTGTCATCATAGGCTTTGCCCTCTCACATAGAAACCAAACCAGAAAGACATGGCTTCTACCCTTCAACAAATACATTAAGCAAATGAAAAATGTGCAAGGCTTGTTTCCTGCTCCCCTAAGACTCTAATGCACAAGGGTTTAGTTTTGTTTTGTTTGTTTTTGTTTTTATTTTATTTTTCTTAAGAAGCAAGAAGGGAGATGACAGAGGGGAGAGTCATAATCATAGGTCTATGAGATTTCTCAAAGATCAGTTCAAACCCTTCATTTTACATCTGAGAAAGCTGAGACTTAGAGAGGTGAAGGGACTTGCCCAATGTCACACAGATAGTCAGTGGCAGAGCCAGGATTGGAATCTAGCCAACTGCTCTTTCCACTGCCCTCCTGTCTCAAGGAACATTTCAAGTACCCAATGGGGGAAGCTGCATGGACAGCAATAATTGGGGCAAAGCAAAACAGGTGAAGACCTCATTAATAATTCTGTCTCAGTAGAACAGGAGAATAAAGGATTTATAGCAAGTCTGAAAGATTGATTTCAGTTTCCCTCTCCTTTCTGCCCTCCCTCAAAAGCAATGCCTAAGGAAGAAGTTCTGTGCCAAGAAATAGCTGACTTGTAGAAAGTCACTACTGGGAGAAAAAAGGATCAATGTCAGTAATGTTAATGGGAAAATAGCTTCTTCTTGGATACTAAAGGATGATAACCAGGACTGGGGGTTCCCTTATGCCACCCTACCTCATAAAAAACGTATGAAATCTGCTATTAAGGTTACCAAATAGCCTGCAATAAGCAAGTTCTTTCACTCTTCTGGGTAGAAATGTAAAACAAAATATTGTCAAGCAGTCAGATTGATTTATCACTTGGAAACAAACAACCATGGTCTTCTTGACCACATAAACTGAAGAATTTGTGGTGCAGAATAATAATAGTGAAGAATCCAAGACCAACCATTCAATATATAACAAGCAAGGGTGGTGGGCAGTGATAGGTAGTACTGATAGGCACAGGACCAAATTCACCACTAAAATACGTAGGTCTTCAGTGAATTGGAGACCTTTCTATTCAGAAACAACAATATATACTGAGCTGCTAAGCTACACAGGTGACTTGACACCAACATTAGAATCTTTCAGAGGTCCTAACCTTATTCAGCAAAACTTGCCTAAAATAGGTCAGATGGTGTGAGGTCAGCCTGGCATCTCTGCCACAGCTAATAGCCATGAACCACCTAGAGAGAATTGACTTTCGGGCTTTTGCTATGCCATGGCTAATTATCATCTGCTCTCTCTGAGTTGCATCCATTAAACCAGGGAAGAGTAAAGCTATCTTCTACCCATGGAGCAGCAGTCACAAGCCTATTCTGTTGTTTGTGTGAACATGCGTTTCTATGCTGGAGGCTGAGACGCTGTGTGAAATATGCTCCCACCAAACTATTTTTTTTTCCTTGATTAAATGTTTGATTTCTGACTCTGGCTTGCTTGTTTGGAGCCTGCTTCTTATCCACTGAGGCAACGAGGTGGTGCGGCATACAGAGTGCTGGACCCGGATTCAAGAAGACCTGAGTTCAAATCTGACCTCAGGTACTTACTAGCTATGTGATCCTGAGCAAGTCACTTAACCTCTATTTGCCTCAATTTCCTCTAGTGTAAAATGGGAATAATATTATCACTTACTTCATATAAGGATCAAATGAAATAATATTAATGAAGCACTTAGCACAGTGCCCAGCAAGTAATGGGCACTATAGACATTCATTATTCCCTCTCTCATTCCTCCTACATGCTTCCTCCTTCAGAACTTTCCAACTCTGACCTCTGAATTTACTTTATTCAACTGTTCTTTCTTGATTAGCTGACCTTCCACCTGCAACTAAAAAGTTGCAAAACTTCACTCTTCTGTTTAGTTTTTCCATTTACCCTGAAGAAGCATGGCTGCTGGATAGAGAGCCCCACTGGGGAATTCTGATTCAACTTCTGATATGGGTTCAACTCTGGCCTATGACACATAGTAATTATATCATTTCGACCAAGTTTTTTAACTCCTCAGTGTACTGACATCTAGAGTTTTCTCACTATAAAGCTCTGCTATGCTGGGGGGCAAAAGTCAAAAGGTCCGTACCAATCTATCTTGACTCCTACTCATGTTTCTTCTTGTCCAGTTCAGTCCTTTTGCTATCCAAAACTTAATACTGATAGACAGGGGATATCCACAAACCCCAGTCCATCTTTGTGAGTTTCAAATCCATTGTTTTGTAGGAAGAGAGCCAAGATTTGGTGGTGGTTGATTGCAAGGGTGCACTCTAGAATGAGGCACTTATAAGTGGAACATCATTATAGGTAGGTCCCAATTAATTACAAAGATGAATACCATGAAGCGGTCCCATGTATTCAAATTTGTACTATTCAAAGTTACAGTTACATAAAATACTGTGATTGGTTCCAGTCCAGTGGAAATATGTAGTGCAAATTTGAATAATGCAACAACTTCATGGGATTTGTGATTTCTGGTAATAGAAACCTAGCTGTATAGCTCTTTTCTAGAAGAGAAAGAGAATTTTATCCTGAAGATATATAAGGGTAGAAATTTTCCCTCCTCCTCCATTCCTTGCTGATTCCTTGGCCTGTTGACCTTGTACACAGCATTTAAAAGGCTGATAATTTGATCTATGGCCTCATCAATCAATCTAACTAATATATCATTAAGGTACCACATAGTCTTTCCTTATAAGTCACATTTCCCCTCAAAGTCTCTGACCTCCTAGAACTCCTGTCAAGAATTCCATGTGTCCTGGCAAACATTTCCAGATAACACATGCATATTTTACACATACACACATATATGTACTCAAGTCCTCTTTGAATATTTTGAAGGAACAAACTGAAATATAGGCTACAAATAGAATAGTGACTGGGCTTGTATTTTCATTGGTCTAGGAAACTCCAGAGTTTCCTACCTCCCTCTACCAATGCAGATCAGTACCTTCTCTTCAACTTACAGTCTTAGAGAGTTGTGTAGAGCACTGAAACTTTAAGTGACTTGCCCAGGGTCACCCAGCCAGCATCTATCAGAGACAAGACTTGAATCCAGGCTTCTCTGACTGAACTAAAACTTAGCAAGGAAAATTTCTTAGGAGGTAAATGGGGGCCTTGTAGTATGAGCATATGAGAAAACTTAGATCATAGGATTAAATGAATGAATTGGAAGGGATCCAAGAGATCATTTATTCCAACCCTTTCTTGTCACAAAGGAGGAGAATGAGTCTTAGAGAGGTGAAATGATGTAGTAACATTGCTATTGACTGAACCAGAATTAAAGCCTAGGTCTCCTGTCTATTTAATATCCTTCCCATTAATCAAATCATTTGTTTGTGAGTAGGGGCTATTTACAAGTAAATACCAAATGAGAAAGAAAATAATAGAAATTTGTGGAGAAACTTAAAAACCTGCTTTTTATTCATGTGGACAGGCAAAAGATTGAGCCTGACTTTCTTCAGAGACCACCATTATGCAGCAAAGAATCACTAGAGAAATCAGAGCCAGAAGGATACCACAAACACAGCCCCAAAATTGTGCAAGATGGGAGTAGCGTGACATTTTTGCCTAGGAGTATTGTGCTATAGGAACAGCAAATGAAACCGTAACATTAATGGTTCGTTAATGAAATATGTAACTAGCATTGGGCTTGTCTGCGTAATTGCATTAATTCCACTATCATTCTAATTAAACTTCCACTTTATTAAACTGAAAAGCATGGAGGGGGAGCTAGAAGCACTCTGTGGATCAACTCACCCATCACTAACTTGTACAATCTCCCTAAATAGAAGAGTTCTGTACATGTTTGCAAAATGCCAATCCACTCTTGAGGATTTTATTTTTAGGGAAATAAAGTGCTGTACTTTGTGAGAAATTCAGTGTGGTTATCCTAGGCATGTTCCTAAAATCGTACTAATTACAGGTCTTTACCATTCATCTATCTTCCTCCTACTGGATGTAAGAGAGGCACAAAATTTTGAGAGGCTTCCACAGGCCTTCCTGGATTGGAAATTTTAGAATGGGTGGTGAAAGAGCAATAATAAAACCAGAAAGCTTGAGAAAAAGCATCACATTCTGACCCCTGGATGCCATCAAGTTCCCCTAACAGTATACAAGTTCCCTCTCTAGTGAATTCCAAAACCACTCAACTCAGAAAACATGTTAGGCACCAACAATATGCTGGGCCCTGGGCTAGATTCTAAAGGATTCCTTCCTTTCTTCCTTCTTTCCTTCCTTCCTTCCTTCTTTCCTTCCTTCGTTCCTTCCTTCCTTCCTTCCTTCCTTCTTTTATTCCTTTTTTCTTCCTTCCTTTCTTTATTCTCTCTCTCTTATTCCTTCCTTCTTTCTTTTTTTTCTTTCCTTCCTTTCTTCTCTCTTTTTTTATTTTTTTGGGGGGAGGAACTAAGTTTATTTGTAGAAGGAGTTACCCAGTAAAGAAATTCTCCAATGCTGACTTGAAGAGGGTCAACTGTTCTATGACTTATGATTATAGAGTTGCTTAAGTGCACTGAGAATTTCTGTGATTTGCCCAGAGTTACATAGCTAGTTTGTGAGATTTGGTGTGGTCTCACTCAAGGCAAGACTTGAATTCTGGTCTTTCGGATTACCAAGTTGGGGTTCAGAGTACACAAAGACAAAAATGAAGTAGTCCTTGCCTTCTAGGAGCTTATGATGGGGTAAACATGCATATATATCAAATGAATACAAAATATTTACAAAATAAATGCATTTTTTTTTCAAGACTGAGTCTCCATATTTTACTCTGGCTGGAAATCGAGTGGCCACTCATGGTTGATCCCACTACTAATTAGCACAGAAATATTAATCTACTGCATTTCCAATCTGAGCCAGTTTACCTCTCCTTAGGCCGTCTGATGGCACTTCACACTCTAGGTCTCACCATATTGGTGCCAGATAACTTAGTGTGTATCCCTTATCAGCTTCAGCCCTACTGCAACTCACAATTCAAATGATTCACCAGCCTCAGTCTCAGCCTCAGCCTACACAACAGCAGACACTACAGAAGTGTGCCACAAAACCTGGCTAAAATAATTTTTGAAGGGCCAGTAGAGCATTAACTACTGAGGCAATCAGGAAAGGTCTCATTTAGGAGGTAGCTTTTGAGTCAAGTCTTGAAGATAGTTAAGAATCCTGAGAGTTTGAGATAGGGATGAAGAGAATTCCAGAGGTAGATGAAAGTCTTTGAAAAGGCACAGAGGTGAAACATATATTGACTTATGTTGCCTGTGGTAAGCCATACAAGTGTTTGGGCTAAAATGTAGATTGTACAAGAGTGAAATAAAGGGCAAAATCAAGCAAAGATCGAATACTAGGACTCATAGGTCTTATTACCAATGAAATTAAATGACAGAAAGTCCAGGGTGTAGCCCTAGATTAAGAACTGGTTCAGCAAGCACAACCAACCACATTGGGTATTCTTACTGGGGTCTTGCCTCCTTTTTTAAGCTTTCCCTAGCAGCTGAGCAGATCAAGTAAGCCAAAATACATGAGCAAGAATTAGTGCTTGTACCTTGTAAAGAGATAAGGGAATGGAGATCAGAGCTGGAATTTTATGTTTGGTCCAGAAAAGACCAAATGATGAGTCCAAAATGAAACTCTATATCACCCTTGCATTTATTTTGCTTCCATCTTTCCGGTCATCCATGTTTAAAACCCCAGAAGGAATGACCTTTGGTGCCTTCCCATCCCTGTAGGCTAGGAGACTTTATGGCTTAAAAGGGAAAGGAATATGTGTTACATACCATCTACTGTGTGTCAGGCACTGTGTACTAAGTATTTTACAAATATTGTCTTATTTGATCTTCATAACAACCCTGTGAGGTATTATCCCTGTTTTACAGTCAAAGAAACTAACATCAGAGGGTTAATAAGCAAACAGTGGAGGAAAAAGTCACAATTATTTTTTACCAAAAAAGACAATTTCAGAAAGCCTTTTATTCTGAAAGAAATGCACACTACCAGAAAGCCAGTGCACCCCTTACACTGTTATTAATTATGAAAAGGGGAAAAAGTCTAAATACCACTCATGGCTCCTTCCCACATTCCTCTGTCACTGTGGTGGTCAATACCTCACCCCTCCTGGGACAGAGAAAGAAGTAGCTCATGCTAGACTGCAGTTACATACATATTTATCACATTAAAATATGATACTTCCCTTGTCCATTCTGGCAGATGGACCTCACATTTTTTTCAACACCATCTCATCTGATTGGAAGCTTACTCCCATTTTGTATGATACATCACGATTAATTTGTTTGATAAATGAAAGGAGGTCGAAGATGTGTCAGGTTGCACTGACATTTATGTTGTAGATGTCTTTATAAATCATCTCTCCTCATCCTAAGAAAATGCCAGGTTAATTCTTTTGTGCCCCTGATGCCGTTGGTAAAAATGGGGACACATTCTTGATTGGCCAAAGGGTTTAGGTTAGACAGATTGTGGTGTTGTCAAAGAGGCAAAATTAACGAACCTCTTACATATAGAACACTAAAGCAAAACAATTAATTTGTGTGACTGCTTCATTCCATGGGATGCCATCTGGTAGTCATTCCAGGAGAAGAAAAATATTGAATTGTTCTGACAACATGCAACAGGGAAAGTGTAACCCAAGAGCTCCCAGCTATGTTCAACTAGCCTGCCACACAGTTTTGCCATAATTCCCAGTCCTCACCTCAAAACCTCCACCCAACCATGAGAGGCTACATTGATGATTTTAAACTTCTGACCTATCAGAGAGAAATTCTTTTAGGTCACCTTGCCAGAAAGCCCTAGTTAAACCTTCATATTAAATATGAAAATTGAATAGGAACATCCCAGACTTCCTATGAATCCTTAAATTTTATCTTTTGAGGTCCCTCTTAAGTCTAAATAGGAAGCACTTGTTTAAAAAAAAAATGAATCTTGGGGGAGGAGACAAACACCAGAATAAAAGCTCCAGTCAGCAACCTGACAGAGTGGAAGGAGCACTGAACCTGGGTTCTAATCCTGTCTCTCCCACTTTGGGTAACCTTAGGCAAGTCACTTAACTTTTAGGGGTCTTAGTTTGGTCTTTTGTGAAATAGGATTGGACTAAAATCAGTGATGTCAAACTCAAATAGAAAGTAGTTCCTGCTGGTGGTATATTAGCTTAGAAAACCATAAGTTAACATTATCTATATTGCATTATATTTTTATTTATTTTGTTAAACATTTCTCAATTATGTTTTAATCTGGTTCTCCTATTCAGGAGTTTTGATGATGGCATGTCCTGATTGGATCTTGAGTTCGATGATTCTGGATGACCTCTAAGGTCTCTTCCAGTTGTCAGTCTCTGATCCTATGATTTTTTTTCTTCTGGCCTAAGCCTGATGTGACATTAGGTACGGGCTCCATAGTCAGAAAGCCTGAGAATGGATTTGGTCTGTGAGTAAAGTAAAATGCCGACTTAATATTCTCTGTTCAGACTAAAAGGAGGGAACTAACTAGGCAGAACTACATGTCTCAGAATCAGTTTCCCTAAGGTATTTTCCTGCTGCAAAATTTTAAAGAGCAATTCAACTTCTTGATATAGGAAGCTATTACTGGTCCCCATGAGATTTCATGTAGCACTTTCTTTTGTAATATGCTTGTCATATAATATTGTGTACTACGAACTTTCACATTGCTGCTTTATCCCTGGACTAGATTGTAATCTCCTTGAGGGTAGGGACTTCATCATAGTCAAGCTTTTTGTTTCTCCCCTAGTGCCTAGGATAGTGCTCTGCACACAGTAAGCATTTAATACATAGTCATAATATCTGTATGTCAGGCAATGGCATACTAGGCCTTGGGCATATCAAGGGCTAGTTACCTTTAGAAGAAAGCAGCAAAACCACAAAAAAGTGTCTATTTAACTGCCCAAAGCCCAGGGAAGCTTAAACTTCCTGGGCTTCTTTGGGACTGTTCTATCAGTTTAAAAAAAATCATGGTAAACATCAAGCAATATAAATCTGAAAGAGGAAGTGCAATGTGATGGATAGAGAGCTAGCCTCTAGTCAAGAAGATCTGGGTTCAAGTTTCGTCTCTAAGACATACTGATTGTGTGACCCTGGACAAGTCATTTAAGTTCCTAGTATCCAGGCATCTCTTTTTAGACTAGAACCTGCAAAGTAAGGGCTCATCTGCATTGATAAGGGAATTTTCTACTTGGGGAGCTCTCTAAACTGATGAATTTACAGGACGAGTCAACAAGGACTTTGTAAGCCCCTACTATGTGCCAGGCATTTTGCTAAGTCCAGGGATAGAAAAAAAGGCAAAAACAAAAAGTAAAACAAACAAACAAACAAACAAAAAACAAAACCAGTCTTCTCTCAAGAAGCTCACGGTCTAATGAGGCAGAAACATGCATCTAACTATGTACAAATAAAATATATGTGGAATAAATTGACAATATCTCAAAGAGAAAGAGTAAGACTAAGGAGAACTGAGAAAATCTTCTTTCAGAATCAGGACTTTGGCAGGGTCTTGAAGGAACCAGGGCAACTAAGAGATGGCGAAGAGGATAAAGAAAATATGAGGCATAGGGGAAAGCCACTGAGAAGACATAGATTTAGGGGGCAGCTAGGTGGACACTTACTAGCTGTGTGACCCTGGGCAAGTCACTTAATCCCAATTGCCTAAAAAAAAAAAAAAGAAAAACAAAGGAGAAAAAACATAGATTTAGGAGGTGGCATGTCAAGCTCAGGCCAGTATAAATGGATTGGAAAGTAAGTGGAGGAGAGTAAGGGATTTTACATTTGAGCATGGAGGTGACAGACAGTTTATTGAAGTAGAGAGCAGGGGAGGTAAACATGGTCAGACATCAGACTTGTAAATTAGGAAAATCAGTTGGACAGCTGAGTGGCAGATGGACTGAAGTGGGGACAGACTGAAATGGGGAAATCAGTCAATACACACACATAGACACATATGTAACATGTATGTATGTATGTATGCAGCTAGTTGGCACAGTAGATAGAGTATTAGATCTGGAGTTAGGAGGACCAAAAGACTTGAGTTCAAAACTAACCCCAGACACATACTAGCTGTGTCAGTCAAGGAAACTCACTTAACCACTATCTTCCTCTGTTTCCTCAATTATAAAATGGGGACAGTAATTCCACCTACCTCTCAAAGTTGTTGGATATAATGAGATTTTATATATGTATATATATATATATATATATGAAGTACTTTGCAAAGCTTAAAATGCTATATAAATGCTATCTATTATTATTAATATGCTTATTATGTAGCTCATCTTCAAAATTTCTGCTCTCCCCTAACTCCATTAACTTGCTAAATTACCGATCAATTTAAACAGCCAGAGGGATTGGCACAAGGTGAGGATCAGTTAGCCACAGCATACCTTGTTTGCTCACATGCCTGTAGGAAGAAAACATGAGAAGTGGTATTCTGCAGAAGAGGATTAATATCCCAGCCATGCCTTGACTAAGATGCTCTCTCCCCTTCCTGCATTGTTGAAAGTAGCCCTGACTTCAAGCAAACGGCATTTAATGTATCAATGTTGTCCTGGGAACCATTTCTCAGCAAACAAATGAAGTATTTGCTGACAAGCAGGCAAGCAAGAATCTGTGACTAATGGGAAGAATCTACTGCTGTTAAATTTCAACCATGTATCTGGAAAAGATGAAAAATGGCGTTTCCTGTGGTTTGTTCAATGAAAGATTTCTCACTTCCTGGACTCTTGGTTTAAAAAGAAGAGCCTTTCCTCCAAGTCAAAGTGGTGCATTAGAACAGAGTAAATGTTGACTGTGTGATATCAGTAGTCTAATTTGGGGGAAAAGGCACCACCCCCATTCAATTCAGCAAGTGTTTATTAAGTCCCTACTATGTGCAAACAACTGTGCTAGGAATTGGAGAAACCAAAAACAAATACAAAATGATCCTTGCCCTCAAGGACCTTATGTTATACTGGGGAGACACAATATGCACACACATAAGTAAATACAAAATATAGACAAGATGATGTAAAATAATTTCAAGAAGAACAAAATGTTAATGAGGAGTGTGGGAGGGAAATGAGTTCAGGAAAGGTCTCATGTAGAAAGTGGTACATGAGCTGTGTCTATAATTAAAATAGCATTTATATAGCACTTTAAGGTTTGTAAAATACTTTACAGATATTATCTCATTTGATCCTCACAACAATCCTTGGAGATAGATGCTATTATTATCCTCATTTTACAGTTGAGGAAAATAAGGAAGAGATCAAGTCACTTGCCTTAGGGTCAAAATTCTAGTAAATATCTGAAGCTGGATTTGAACTCAGGGCTTCCTGACTGTAGGTTCAGTGTTCTTTCTATCTGAGCTACCTAGCTGCCTCTAGGGATTCCAAGAAGAAGAGGAAAGGAAGGAGTTTCTTCCAAATGCAAGGAACTATCTGACTCCTCCTGGAGGCAGGAGATGAAATATTATAAAAGGGGACACACATAAAGCCAGTTTGACTGAGTCAGAGAGATTGCACAAAATACTTTGTAATATGAAGTGAGATCTGAATGGTAGACAGGAAGCAGGTTTTATAGGACTCTATATGCCAGGTTGAGGATGTTCCTCCTCAGATCTGAAGAGATGAGAAACATTCCAATTTTCCCTTTGAAAATGACTGCAGTTGAGATTGCATTGAGATCTGAAGGATGGTACCTTTGGCAGTGGGACAAAGAGAAGAAATTTGCCACTACATGTAGAGTGTTAGACTCTACATTAGATTGTTCATTAGATTATAACATCCTCATTAGACTATAATCTCATTGAGGGCAGGGACTGTTCTGCTTCTTTTTGTATTCCCAGACCTTAGCACAGAGTCTGGAACATAGTAGGTGCTTAATAAATATTTATTGATTGATTAATTAGACAAGAAAACAAGTTCAAATCTTGTCTCAGATGCTAACTAGCAGCGTGATCTTGGACAAGTCACTTAACTTCTCCCAGAATCCATTTCCTCATGTATAAAATGAAGATGGTGGACTTCATAGCTTTCAATTTCCTTTCTAACTCTAAAAGTCTTTGATTCTATGAAAATATTGATATCAGCATTAGACCTGCCCAGTATGTGCACACTGATTGAAGTAGGGGCTATAAGCATTTATTTATCCCTGCTATATGACAGGAACAATGCTAAGCATTTTATAAGTATCATCTCCTTTGGTCGTCACATCAGCCCTAGGAGGTAGGTGCTATTTTTATTTTAGTTTTACAGTTGAAGAAACTAAGGCACAAGGCAGTTAAGTGATTTGTCCAGAGTCACACAGCTAGTAAGTGACTGAGCCAGATCTGAATCAAGTACTCCTGTGTCTAGACCAGTGCTTTACCTACTATACCACTTTGTTGGCTCAAGATCATAGGATTCAGAGATTAGAGATCATCTAGTTTAACCTATTCATTTTACAGATGAAGAAACTGAGGTCCAGAGCTGAGAAATGAATTTCCCAAGGTCATACATGCAGTAAAAGAACTAAGATCTGCCCCACCCCCATCCTCCTGACTCTAAACCCAATATGCTTCTTCTCCATATTATCTTTATGGATATCTGCAGAAGAATTACATTAGGGTTCCCTTCCACTTTGGATGAATGCAGAAAGCCTTCAGCCAATCCGGATCCTGCTCCCCATTTGCTGGAGCAAAAGTTGTCTCAGTTGGATTTAAAGTTCTCCATAGGTCTGCTAGTCCACCTTGCTCAAAGTCAGAGAAATAAACCTTCCTGTCAGGAGTTAGATGGTCCCCATCAGTGCTGTGGTTTTCCTGGGTCAGCTAAGTTGCTTGCTTCCTTGTTCCTTCTGTTCTGCCTCTTCCTTATTAAAGCATTCTGAGGTTTGCTGATCAAGTCCTTTGGCTTTAATGATTAAGGGGCATAATTCACTTTGTTTCTGCACAGTATCTGCTGTTGGGAGTTTTCCTGGATCTTTTTTTATTTCTTACAGATCAGGGGCAGGCATTTCCCTCACTTGGGCTCACTCTGGTGTTTTTCATGCTAACAAAATCCCAAAACCTGCAAGGTGGCACTTTTTGCCCATTCTCAGTATTGCCTAATGAGAGCAGGGACTCGGGGAAATCAACTGCCCATTCTCTGAGTCACTTCTCCTCTTTGTCCTTTGGCAGAAGTCTACTTGTGACTTCATTTATCAGGAGCAGAACTCTTACAAAGCAGGATTTATGAAATGTAAGTATTATAGTAAGGAGGAAAGAAACCTGACCTTCAAGAGACCAGGAGACCACTTTTCATGTCCCACGCCTGACAATGGGACTGCTTCGTGACCATGGTCAATTCACTTAATGTCTCTGAGTCTGTTACCTCATCTGCATCAGTTCTCACCTGAAGTAATTATTCTTTCAGCCTCAATCTCTCCCCACTCTATTTCATCCTCCACTCAGCTACCAAAATCATATTCCCAAAACATAGATAGAACGAGGTGAATCCCTGGATCAATAAATTCCAGTGGGTCCAAATTACCTGTAGGATCAAACATATATTCCGCTTTGGCATTTCAAGCATTTCACAACCGGGCGCCTATCTTCCTTTCCAGACTTATTAGACATTACTTCTCTTCATTTACCCTGTGGCCCAGCCATACTGGTCCACTTGCTACTCCTTAAACATGGCTTCCACCTCCCACCTTAATGCCTTTGCACAGGTTAGCCATAAAGCCTAGAATGCCCTCCCTTCCTTACCACCCCTTCTTAGAATGCCTTGTTTCCTTCAAAGCTCAGTTCAAATTCTACTTCATACATGAGGCTTCTCCTGATATGCCCAATCCCCAACTGCTAGCTCTCTTCACATTAGGCAAAAAAAAAAAAGCTTTGTATTTGTCATGTATATATTTGTATATATTTTTATGTGTACATGTTTGAATTCTAAGTGACTATAAAACTACATTGCATATAGTAGGTGCTTAATAAATTCTCATTGATTGATTTTTAATACATATTAAATCTATTTTGCAAGCTTCCTGTGAGAATCAAATGAGATAATATTTGTATTTATTTGAAAAGCACCTAGAACCTTAGATTTGGAAAAGGCAATAGAATTTCACATCTTGCTCTATGTTAGGAAGCCCCTCTGGAAATTGGAAAGAATAATATGATCATGGCATTAGAAGAGACATTTAAGGTTATCTAGTACAATCCTCTTTGCACATGAGAAAACTAGTTAAGAGGTTAAATGATTTGCCCAAAACCACACACAGTTAGCAAATGGCTGAGTCATTCTTTCCACTGTCCAATACTGCTTCCCTCATACAATGTGTAAGAAAATCAAGGTGGTATTATTATTGCAATGGTTATTGTAATTATTGGGTACATAGGGTTGGTGTACCTTTAGGAACTTAAAATGGCATAAGATGGCATAAATTTGCTCTATATGCCTTATTTTACTTCACCAAAAAAACATGGGTTTGGCATACCATTAAGTGTAGTTACATCTCTCTGGTCTCCATGCTGTCTACCCTCCACTCTATGAAATACATGAAATTGACTTGTTTGAAAAAAAAGCATTTAGTTGAAACTTTCAAAACTAAAGCAATAGGCATCCCTTGTTCACACAACTGGAGCCAATACTTGGGCAAGAAGGAAATTTTTTGAAGGAATTGAAAAATGTAGTCCAAGAACAATGAAGAACCTTACAGACCATTATCTCTTACAAATGGAGAAACTGAGGGGCAGCTAGGTGGCACTGTGGATAGAGCACCAGCCCTGAAATCAGGAGGACCTGAGTTCAAATCCGATCTCAGACCAAACGCTTGACACTTACTAGCTATGTGACCCTGGGCAAGTCACTTAACCCCAATTGCCTAAAAAAAAATAAAAAATAAAAAAATAAAGAGAAGAGAAACTGAGATCTAAAGAGCAAGTTGACTGAAAGGGATTTTCCCATATGCACTAAAATATTTGTAGCAACACTTTCTGTAGTAGCAAAGAACTAGAAAAAAAAAGTGGGTGTCCCTTGGCTGGGGAATAGCTAAACAAACTGTGGTATATGAAATGTAATGGAATATTATTGTGTTATGAGAAATGGTGACTGAAGAATTCAGAGAAACATGGGAATATTTCTATGAACTACTGCAGAGTAAAGCTAAGAACTAATAAAACAGTATACATGACAGCTACAACAATATAAATAGAAGGAAAAAAATTGAATGCTTCATCATAACAAACAAGCTTGTCCCTAGAGATAAGGAAATGCAACCTTTCTTTGCAGAGGTGGTGAACTACAGGTGTAAGATATACTGTCACACTTAGTCAATATGTTGGTTAGTTTTGCTGAAATGCCTTATTTTTCTTCTCTTTCCTTTTTATTTTTCATTTTTTTTTAGTGAGATGACTTGCTAGGTAGAAAATAGAGGAGCAATATGAAAGGAGGTAATGAAAGCAATATAAAAGCAACTATTAATAAAAATTTAAAATTTAAAAAAAAATCAAAGTCATTCAGGGACAGCTTTGCGGCCTCCTGTAACACATCCTAAAGAGTCATTTGCCTTAGGCTAAGTACAGTTGGTAAGTGAAAAAAAAACAAAAACAAAAAAAACAAGGGTTTTATCCCATGTTGTTCTTCATACCTTCTGAAGATATTTTTTAAAAAATCATATTTGCAAGGCTCTGGAAGGAAGGAACAAACAAATGAACCAAGGAAGGAAGGAAGGAAAGAAGGAAGGAAGGGAAGAAGGAAGGAAAAAAACAATTGTTTATTAAGCACTTATTATGTGCCAGGCATTGTGCTAAGCACTTTACAAATATTATCTCATTTGATCCTCATAATAACTCTTGGAGGTAGGTGATATTATTATCTCCATTTTACAGTTGTGGAAGCTGAATCATGGGGCAGTTAAGTGACTTGCCCAAGGTCACACAGCTAGTAAGTGTCAGAGGCCAGATATGACCTTAGGTCTTCTGACTATAGATTAAATGCTCTATCCACCATACCACCTAGCTGCCTTACAGTAGTAGTTGTACAAGTCATAGAATCCAGGAAATATAAGATTAGAAAAAGAGGTAGGCCAGTCATTCAGTGAGAGTGAAGAATAAATAAATACCCCATGTTTTGTATTAGTACCCACAAAATGTTAAAAAAAAAACAACCTTTGACTTCTAGACTTAAAGGAAAGACTCGAAAATGGTAGATGAATTTTTACAGAAGAGTGTGGAGGAGAATCACATAAGATGATAAAGTATAGGTAGCATGTGACCTGCAGTTGTAGGGTAAGTACCCACATTAATGAGGTAACAGATGTGTTGAGATATTGAAGAGTTGGTCATAAATACAGTCAATACAAGTGTAAGACATGAGAACTGGGCCATGTTTTCCTTTGTAGACATGTCTTTTTGCTATGACTACAATTTACCCTTTTATGTACAAGTTCCAAGTCCAAACTTTTCTGCCTTTCTTCCACATAACACTCTGTGAAGTAGGAAGCCCTTTTTTTTACTGGAAGAGCTGCAGTTGCTTCCCCCAATGCCTTTTCTCTATGCTGCAAGGCTTTTTTTTTTATCTTGATCCAGGTTTCTGTGAAAACTACTAAATTATAAATACCAGCAGAAGCTTTATTTATTCATTCTTGATCATTGTCTCTTAACTCAATGCAACATTAATTTAATCAGCATTTGGAATATAAGCCTAAAAGTCATTTGAAGAGTCCCAGAAACTCCTCCTTTCACATCCAAAAAGGCTTATCAGTTCTCTTTAAAGCATAATTGCTGCCTTACTTTGCCTTTTGTTTCCCCTTCAGATGTTTTTCTCCTTCCAAGTATTCTCCTAACTAACTGAATCGTGCCTGGATTTCCCAAGGCATGCCACTTTTCAGATTTCCTTGGTGGCTCAGAGAATATATAACACATGATGTTAAAACTGCAAAGTAGTGCTTTCCTATTGATGTTTTGAGGTACGACCACCACACATCATAAATGGTGAATGAGTACTCACAAGAGTCTCCTGAAATATTTATAAATTACTGTTATTTCTGTGGTTTACCACTTGGCCTGGGTGTGATTTATCCTTGCACAGCTATTCAATGGTGCAGTATAAATCACGGGAATGGAAGAGATAGCCAACACACCCATGTTCATTGAGTTGCCCATAATGAAATGTGAAACTGGAACATAAATCTATCCAATGTGCTCATCACATGGTGTGAGATATAATGATGACTTTTTCAGAGATGTGCTCCTTCGAGCACACACCTCTGATTACCACAGATCATAACTGCTAATTAATAATTTCTTCTTTCTCTAGAGCTCTGAGATGACTCTGTTCTGTCCAGATCTGTTTCTTTGTGATGACTTCATGGCAAGGCAATAATCATACTAGGATATTTGAGGACGCCGTTCCATTTGGGGAACCAATATTCAGCTCCTGGAGTTTATTGAGAAGGTCAGTGACATGGACATACCTGAGATTTAAGAAAGTCACTTTGGTAGTTGTATGTATGTAGGGCAGATTGGATTAGGGAAAGATTTGAGGCAGGGAGTCAAATAGGATGCTATTACAATAGTTCGAGTACGAGGTAAATAGGGCCCAAACTAGGCCGGTAGTTCCATAAGTGGAAAGAAGGGGACAGATATGAGAGGTGTGAAATAAGAAACGACAAACTTTGGCAACATATTGGATATATGGGTGAGTGAGTCTGAGGATAACATGACAATTGCAAATCTGAGTGTCTGGTAGGATGGTGAACATAAATAGGAAAATGAGGGAAAAGGCGGGTTTAGGGCAAAAGATATGACTTCTGTAGGGGTGGAGGGAGCTGGCAGCACTTGAACCACATCCTCATCTGAACTAGTCAAAGGAGAGAATAACACATAGAGAGGCTAAATAATTAAATACAAACACACAAAGATATGAAATATGTTTACATACACACATAAACAAAAAGATAAAGAAATATATGTCACTCAACAGGGAAGTTGGAGGGAAAGAGGATAAGGGAAAAGGGGGAATAAAAAAGAGAATAGGTTCAAGGAGGGTTTGGTCCTAAGCAAAGCAAACTTTAACTAAAGGGAGTGGATTTCATGGATGGATTTAAGAGAAGAAAAAAAGTATATGAAATTGTGTTTGGGTTCTGTGTGAGAGAAAGACAAGAGGGCAGGGAAGCAGAAGCAGATTGCACCAGACCTAGAGCACTAGTGAATGAGAACACTCTTCTCTCACCACTTTCCTTATAATGAAGAAGTGAAAGACAAAGAGAAGAAAAAGTGTAAGAAAATAGGAGAGAAGGAAATACACAATCATTATAACTGTGAATATGAATAAAATGGAAGAAAATAGAAAAATAGAATAAAAAGCAGAATTCAAGAACATTTTATTTACAAGAAATATACATGAAAATAAAGATTCACACAATTGAATCTTAATAGACTTTTAAAAGTATTAAGATATGATAAAAATCTGAAGATTACTGAATGGGAATACAAAGAGTCATATCTATTTCTCAGCTATTCATGACACATTTACAAAAATTGGCCATGTGTTACGGCATACAAAACTCATAAATAAATTTAGAAAAGCAGAAATATTAAGTGCATATTTTATAGACCACAATGCAATAAAAACTATATTAATAAAGGAATTCTAAAAATATTATTTAAAATTATTGGAGACTAAATAATTAAATTCCCCCCTAATGCAAGCAAATAGAAAAATAGAAACTAGAAGAATAGAAAACATAGAAACAAATAATAAAATCATTACGGAAAATGACAACAATAAGACAACACACCAAAATTTTGGGGATGCTGCTAAAGTAGTCATTAGGAGAAAATTTTTATCTCTAAACACTTCTATCAGTAAAAGATAAAAAGAACATATCAACAAATTGGACATGTAACAATATTAACAACAACAAAAACAACTAAAAAAATAGCAAATACAAAAATTAAACATCAAAATAGGAAACCTGAAAATCAAAGGAGAGACTAACAAAATTGAAGGCAAAAAAAAAAATTTAATTAACAAACAGAACTAGAAGCTGTTAAAAAAAAAAATAGAAAAACATTTGCCAACTTGCAAAAGAAAAAGTTTCAATAAAAATATTAAAATAGTAAATTCACAATCAATGAAAATAAGTAAAATAAATTTTTGAAACTATTTACCCAATTATATGTCAATAAAACTAAAAATCTAAAGAAAATGGTTAAATAATTATAAAGATATAAAATTTCAAGATAAACAAAACTAGAACTAGAAGACTTTAACAACCCAGTCTGAAAAACAAATATTAAACAAAGCATAAATAAGTTCCATTAAAAAAATGACCAAGTGGATTTGCAAAATCTACCAAACATTTAAAAAACAATTCCAATATTATATAAAATAATTTTCAAAATAGGAAAAGAAGAGGTTCTAACAAATTCTTTGTATGATACAAATATAGTATTGATATCTAAACCAAGGAGATTATAAACATGGAAAGAAAAATTTAAACTAATACCCTTAGTGAATATGAAAGAAAAACATTTAAAATAAAATATTAGTAGACTAGAGTTACATATCACAAAGATTTTATACTATGACAAGGATTATATTTATATCAGGAATTCAGGGATGATTTAATAGCAGGAAAATTATAAACATCATTAGCTAATAACAAAAATCACATTATTAGATTTATAGATACAGCAACAGCTTTTTAACAAGATACAATATCCAGTCCTATCCAAAACAAAACAAAACACTAGAAATCATAGGGATAACAAAAAGGACTTTTAAGAGATCTGCAGTGGTGGGGGGGGAGGGATACCCATTATCATCATTACTATTTAATACAATACTAGAAATGATAAGTATAGGGAATAACACAAGAAAAAGAAAATGAAAGAATATGCATGGGCAAATGCAAAGGCAAAAAGGAAAAAAATATCTTTTTTGCTGATGATTTGATGGTTTAATTAAAGAACTTTAGAGTCAATTAAAAATTAATTGAAATAATTCACAACTTGAGGAAATTTTTAGGATATAAAATAAACCCATATAATACGTCAGTATTTCTATATATTACCAACAAAATCCATTGAGTAGAGCTAGAAAGAGAAATTGCATGTAAAATAACTTTAGTAAGATAATTGGAAGTCTACTTGCCATATATACACAGGTGCTATATAAAAACAATATAAGTCACTCTTTCCACAAATAAAATATGTAAACAGTTGGAGAAATAATAATTGCTTATGGGTAGGCTGTGAATATAATAAAAATGAGGCTCTGATTCTTATAATCTAGCCACTGTTCAGATTTTTACAATCTAGCTGATAGCTCACATACGCTCAGATTCCTTAAGAGTCTGGTTAATATGGCGGATCTTAAATAAACCTTGTCTTTGGCTGAAAGAAGGCTTGGATTGAATTCTTTCAGGCATGACCCACGTGTTGTGATTTTGGGATTCTAGCACCCCTAAATTCCTAAACCTCATCATATGGTTCCCTGACCAGGAAAAACTGCCTAACACCAAGCTCTTCATCAGCCTTGTAAGCCTCCCCTCTTCCCCAATCCTTTATTTCCCCTACAATTGGGTGAATTTCCAAGCAACTAGGGAGGCTTGGCTTGGAAGTGCTTTTTGGGCCTCATCTCTCAGGTCCCATTAGGTCAGACAGCTACGACGTTGTCTCGAACTCAGCCTGACACTCTCAGGCTCTCAGTCCAGTGGTTCTGTTCAAGACTATGGACCTGGGCACACCTTCGGACTCCCTATCCTCTCAATTCTCTCAGTGCTAGGGACTTGGGAAAACTTAAGGTACTTCTTTGGGCTTTTGTTTTTTTTGTTTGCTTCCTGAGGCTTATTCCCAAATCCTTTAAGGAGGGAGAGACTTCCAGCCCCCACCCCAGCAAAGGATCAATCTTCTCCAAATCCTGAAGATTCACCTTTGGGCTGTCTTACAAAATTGAGAAAAATTTAGTTTCTCTAAAGAACTAAAAAAGAAAAGGCTGGTGTTCTTTTGCAATACCATTTGGCCTCAGTATCACCTAGAAAATTATGAGGCATGACCTATTTTTGGGACATTACAGCAAAATACACTCTCAGAGTTAGAAAGATATTGTCACTGAGAAGGAAAATGGTTGGAGGGGTGGGGATTCCCTACATAAAGACTTTTGTGGAACTTTCTTGTGACCCCATTCACAGAAAAGATTGTAGAATGCTCATAGCTAGAGCTGCCCCACAAATGGGGAATAGGGATCAACTAGACTTTTTGGATGACCCTCTTTTTATGGCTCCCAGGGCCATAGCACCTCCCCAGTCCCTAACCCCTCCCTATTCTCCCTTGGCCCCTCCTGCCTCTCCCCATTTTTCCTCAGGCCCCCTCTGTTTCCCAACCCCCTTCCTCCTAGCCTACCCCCTCTTTCCTTTGCTTTTCCACCCCTTTTCCTGCAGCCCACCCTCCTTCATTCCATATCTCCCACCTTGCATTTTCTCCTCAGGCCCCTGCTCTGGAGGCAACTCCTACTCAGGTTTTTGGACAAGGACCTTGCCTCCGCACCTCCTCCCCAGGCCCTTCACCCCAAGGCAAGGACCACTCAGACCATGGCCTCAGCCCCAGTCTCAGTGGTATCTCCTCCCTTGACTCCTTCCTCACCTCTGGTGCCTTTTCCTTTTGCCAGCCGGCATTCCCCAGTCCCTCACTTACAAGAAGTGGGACTTCTTATCTCCCTTCCTCCTTAGCCCCTGTTCCCACAGCTCCTTCAGGGCTTTTTCCCCTAAGGGAAGTTCCTGCCTTGCCTAATGGGACAATTAGGGTGCATGTTCCATTCTCCATTTCAGATATCAATCAGGTTAAAGAAAAACTGGATCAATACTCTGAAGATCCCACTAAGTTTACTGAGGGCTTCAGGGATATGTCCCTACAATTTGAGTTTTCTTGGGGTGACTTGCATATCCTCTTCTACACCTATTGTACCACTGAGGAGAAAAGGAGAATCTGGAAACAAGCCCAAATATTTGGGGATCATTTTGCTACCAATGACCCCACAAAATACCTCCCAGGGACAGCTGCTGTTCCCACTACTGATCCAGGATGGGATTAACAGAAGAGTGAGGATAGAGCAAAGAGAGACCACATGGCAATTGGCCTGTTAGAAGGACTGAGAACAGCATTTCAAAAGCAAATAAACTTTCAAAAAATTTAGGAAATTACTCAGGGAGAAAAAGAAAACTCTGGCTGATAGAAACTATTAAAAAGTATACAAATTTAGATCCTGATTCTATAGAAGGGGCAGCAATCCTTAGCATGTATATCATTAAGCAGTTTGCCCCAGATATTAGGATGAAACTGCAGAAATTGGCAATGTGACCCCAAACACCTCAGGCCCAATTACTGCAGATGGCCCTTGGAGTCTTTAACAACAGACACCTAGTTGTAGCAGAGGAGAAAGAACACAGAGAAAGGACTAGAGACAGAGAATATGCTCAATTCCTGGCTGCTGCCATGGCCAGGAAAAGACCCAAAGGTGCTCCTGGCAACTTGGGCAGTCAGGGAACCTGCTTTTGATGCCACAAGGAGGGCCACTGGTCCAAGGAATGCCCCTCTAGGGCATGCCCCAGAGGAAGCCCCCAGGACCAACACCTCTAGGACCGTGCCCAACATGTGTCCAGGAGGGACATTGGAGGAAGGACTCTCCCCAAAGTGGTGGAGCCGCTGCCCAGTACCCTGTCCTCCAGTCTTCTCAAGACTCAGAATGGTGGGAGGACCTGGGTCTTGGCAGTGCTCCTACTTTCCCCATCTCTCTCACCAAGCCCTGGGCAAAAATTGAGGTTGAAGGGTTGGAGCCTACAACTTCCAGATGATATATATCAACCTCCAACTGAGTCTAAAGTCTCTAGCCCACTGTACCTGGCCATGGGTTAGCCGTACTCTGAAATCTGACCCCTTGAACGAAATGGGACCCAACGAGGCACAGCTCTACACCCTTTGCCAGCAGGAAGTAGTTTCAGAAGCTGAGACCATCGCCCTTTACCCCAAAAGAATTTGGGTCCCATTTGTTTGAGGGGGAATGATAGGGTGTGGGCCCAAAGTGAGACCTTTCTCCCAATTTGGACCCCATTTGTCTGTGGGCCCTAGAAAACCCTTGGACTGTCCTTAAATTCTCCCACTTGATCAAGGAGATTCCCCCCTGAGTCTATAATCCCATCAACTGGACTTTCATTGTGGTAATGCCCAACCTGTTACCCTTAACCTAACCTAGACCTTCCTGTGTCCCCGGGCCACTTCCCACCCTTAATTTTATCTAGGCTCCATTCTCCTTTGGTCATCCCTGGAGTTCTATTACCTCACAGACTACTTGGCCACTCCTAGATCCCTCCCATAGTCTTTCTGTATATAAGGTCCATCTTGTCTCCATTAAAATGCTCTGATTCTTATAATCTATCCACTGCTCAGATTTTTACAATCTAGCCAATAGCTCACAGATGCTCAGATTCCTTAAGAGTCTGGCTAATATGGTGGATCTTTAATAAATCTTGTCTTTGGCTGAAAAAAAAATAATAAAAATGACAATACTACCTAAATTAATTGACTTGCTCAATGTCCTACAAATCAAACTACCAACGGATTACTTTATAGAGCTAGAAAAATAGTAACAAAATTAATCTGGATAAATCTCAAGGGAAATAATGAAAAAAATGGGAAAGTAAGAGGCTTAGCAGTAGCAGATCTCAAAATATATTACAAAGCTGTAGTCACCAAAACAATTTGGTACTGGTTACAAAATAAAGAAGTTGATGGGTGAAACAGAATAGGTGTACAATATAAAGAAGCAAACAAGTATATTAGCCTAGTTCTAATAAGCCCAAAGATCTCACCTGTTAAGGTAGAAACTTATTATTGAGAAAAACTATTGGGAAAACTGAAAAGCAATCAGAAACTAGGTGACCAATCTTATACTATGTACCACGATAAACCCCAAATGGAGTTATGACTTTGACATAAAGGTTAGCATAATAAATAAACTAGAGGAGAAAGGAAGAAATTACTCATCACATCTATGGATAGGGGATAAGTTTATAGCCAAATAAGAGAGAGGACAGAAGGTAAAACAGACACTTTTGATTACATAAAACATGTTTTTGTATAAACAAGACCAATGCAGCTAAATTAGAAGAGAAACAAGTAAGTGGAGGAAAAAAATCTTTTCAGTGTTTCTCTGATAAAGGTAAGATTTTAATACATATGGGGAAATGATACAAATTTATAAAACTAAGAAGCCATTCTCCAGTTGATAAAAGGTCGAACAATATGAATAGGCATTTTTCAGAGGAAGAAATATAGATTATCATAACGATATTAAAAAAAATATTCTCAATTGTTAATAAGTGGAAAAATAACTCTGATGTCCACCTTGCACCCCTCAGATTGGCAAACTTGAAAAATATGGAAAATGAAAAATGCTGGAGGGGTTTTGGGGAAATGAGGGCATTAACACACTACTGGCAGGTTTGTAAATCGGTCCAGTCTTTCTGGAAAGTAATTTGGAATTATGCCCAAAAATCTATTAAACTGTGCTTACCCTTTGACCAGAATACCACTGCTAGATCTGTATCCCCAAAGAGAATAAAGAGGAAAAGGACCTATACATACATAAATATTTATAATAGTCCTATTTGCAATAGCAAAGAATTGGAAATGAGAGTCGTGAGTGGGGAGTGTTCCCATCAATAAGGGAATGACTGAACCAGTTATAAAATATGAATGTGATGGAATACTATTACACTATTAGAAATGATGAAGACGACAGTTTCCTCCTCATCTGAGAAGACTTGTATGACTAATACTGAGTGAAATAAGCAAAGGCAGGATGACAGTTTATTTTTGTTGTTCAGTCACTTCAGTCATGTAGGACTCTTTGTAACCCCATTTGAGATTTTCTTGGCAGAACTCCATAGTGGTTTGCTATTTCCTTCTCTAGCACATTTTATAGATGAAGAATTAAGGCAAATGAGGTTAAATGAACTGTCCAACATTACCTGGCTAGTTCGCTTAAATCCAGTTCACTTGCATGTCATGGCATCACCTCCCTGATGTCATGGTTGTCTTTGAGAAAGGACAAACAACAATAACAACAACCACCTCTGTCTGAGACCATGTTTGAACTCAGGAAGACTCATCTTCCTGACTCCAGTCCCTGAACTCTCTCCCTGTACAAACCTACCTGCCCCTGTTTATACAACAACACTGTAAAGACTTAAGAACTGAGATAAGTGCAACGATCAACCACAATTCAAGATGAATCATGACAAAACAAGCTACTCTCTTCAAGATAAACAGGGGATGGACTGAGAGTACAGATTAAGGCATTTCAGCGGAGGGAGGAGAAAGACATGGCTAATAAGGGATTTGTTTTGCTTGATTACATATGTGATATATATATATACATATATATACTATTATATAATAATAATATGTATATACAAAAGTTTTGCTTTTCTTTATTTGTCAGTGGGCGAGGTATGGGATAAAAGGGAGTATAGACAAATTTTTTATTGAAAAAATATAAAATTTAATTTTAAAAATGAATAAATTCTTATTTAAAGAGTGTTAGATTAACTGATCTTTGATCTATATATGTATATATGTATGTATGTATGTGCGTATGTGTGTATGTGTATGTGTGTGTGTGTGTGTATGTATTTAGTCCAATGGTGCAAATTTAAATGTACCCACGCCTTCTTATCCGTAAATCCACAATATGTTGAGATACATTGTGTATATATCACTAGAGTACCTTGCTTGTCCATCATGTATCCTTTACTCTCATACAGGCAGCCAAAATCCTTTTCAAATTATACATAATCTGTCTAATGCTGCCCTTCACATCACTTCTCCTAAATCATTCTTTATTGGTGAATTTACAACAGCTTCTTCATTCCTACTAGTCACTTCTCCACTGTTCTATAGGTGACCTGCAACTTTAATTCTTCAAAGACTGTGATATTCTACAACATTCAGGAATACAGCATTACCGGGAGATGTTTAAAAGGGGTACCTTTGTTTAATTGGGAAAATTGGGGTCATTAAAAGCACTACAAAATTTCCCAAATTCAAACTTAATTACCCACTCCAATTAATTCTGGGCCCAATATTCTACATATTTTTAATGAGAAAGGGAGAGAAAGAGAAGTATATAAGTATGTAATCACACAGACCGTCCTTAGGAGTTATTGATCCAACTATCTATCATAGTCTGGAGAATAGTCACTCTCCATTCATTCATTTTTTCCTACATGGAAAGTTAGATTGAAATTCCCAAGTGATTATGTACCTCATTTAGAAGTTTCTATAATGTTCTTGAACTTGAAAAGAAATTCAATGTCATTTGTGAATTGTATCATCCAGAATACACTACAAGCTACAAGGAATAGCAGCAGAAAACTTTGCTTTTTTTTTTCTACTTCACATTAATAATCAAAAGGTCATCAAGATTATTTTTGTCATTCCATTTTCTACAAAATCTTGTAGTATGTTAACATGTAGATGAAAGATAACTTGTTGTAGAGCAGTCTTTAAGGTATGGGTTTTGATTTTATTTGAACAAACAAGTGTTTAACATCCTCTTCATTTTTATATACCATGAGAATTGATTTTTCAGGGCTCTCAAAATTATGTCACCACCAGCACAGTCAGACTTCCATATGTATATACTTGTTCTAGTCTAGATGGCTTTCTCATCTTTATTTTCTTCAGTGCCTTTGTTACTTACTTATAAAGCTATGAAATAAGTGTAAAAATTATGGTTCCACTGTCATTCATGGAGAAAGATTTTGTAATATAAATCCTGAAGGATCTTTTCTATTTTTCATTTATTTCTATTTCTCATTGCCTTCTTCCTAGTTCCATTATTAAGTAAACAGATGCAAAAAGAGAGTGTCTTTCACTACTGAGGGAAAGATAATACATGAAAGAGAGCTTTTTAAAAAGCAGTGGGAGTGGGTTGGAGATAACCACATTGAAACATGATGGCAAAGTCCAGGGATTGAAACACTGCTGATCTGGACCCTTCATCAAAACAGAGGAACTCAGCAATGGGAGAAGGGGGCCACAAGGGTTAAGGAAGAAGGCAACTGAAGCACAATGACAAAAGAATAGAGTAAAGGATGGCTGACCTAGGGATAATCCAACTTAATTGGGTCACTAAGCAAAATTGCAGTAAACTTGGTTTTTCTTCCTCTGCTCTTCACTGGTATATGAGAGAATATGCTTCATAATCTTCAAATATCTTCCTCCATAGAATTTTACAAATGAGTATATGTTCTAGATTGTTATTGCCCTTGGCTGTTGTAATTCTCTGCTTGGCAAGGAGATCAAGCCCAGGTGCTTCCTAGTCACTTTTGGTCTCTGTATTACTAATTAATAAAGATGAAAGATCCTTAGGCATTATGATAGCCAGTGTAGATGTCCTTTCCTTTAACCACCTCATTTTTCAACATTCTATCCATGTTTTACCTAAAAGAACATTGGAGCTATGGGTTCTTAGATTATTAGGTGCAATTAACAAGAAACAGTATAATAATATGATAGCCATGTCTGCCCCCTGCCTGTTTCTGGACTGCTGATCTAAGAATCTTTTTTATATTTTAAATAAAGTTTTATTGTATATTAAAATATAAAACTATTGTTAGCTTTCTCCAGCCAAAGTTTGCCAACCCCTGGTTTAGTTGCTTCTTAATTTCCCATTTTCATTGCAAATGATTTTTAAAGCCTACACATTTTGACATAGTTCAAACTTAACACAGCAATGAATGCCTGCCTGTTGTATTTGAACATTCAAATTATACGAGAATCATAGATTTCCATTTTTTAGCTACTAGACAATTGACTATATGGATATTTTCCACATTGGGTTCTCTGATGGCTTGAATTAATTTATTTAGTTGTATGGAGTGTCTGCTTGCTCCCTACAGAGAGCTTGAAGTTTTAACTTGGCAATTAATCTTCATTGGTGGTTTGAAGTAAGGACAGTGCACAAGGATTTTACTATAAGAATTGTTAAAATGCTATATTTGAAGCAAGAGAAGAGCTAACTGAAGTTTCTAAATCTCCCTATCATTGTTGTACCCCTCTGTTCTTTAGAATTTGCAGGGGTGAAATAGTCTGTGTAGCAAACAACATAACTATTGCATAACAAAAATTTCTCATTTCTCCACTGGGCTCCCCTCTAAACGCTAGAGATATTCTGGTAGGTTGTTTAAGTTTCCATGGGTACCAGCATAGCACTTTGTTATCCCTTTGCTAGTCTCTCTAGATACAATATTTAATTACCACTCTTTCAATTGTATACTTATTTTACTCCATTTTATGTGTGCAAGTCAACCAATCAACAAGTATTTATTAAATATTTATCATGTCCTAGGCACCTTGCTAATTGCTGAGGTTACAAAGATAATTTTTTAAATAATTCATTTATTTTTAGTTTTCAGCATTCACTTCCATAAGATTTTGAGTTTTAAATTTTCTCCTCACTTCTTCTCCCCCCTCCTCAAGATGGCATGTAATCTGATATAGGCTCTATGAATATGTTCATATTAAGTATATTTTCACATTAGTCATGATGTATAGAAATAAAACTAATGAGAGGAACCAAGAGAAAGAAGAAATAAAACAAAACAAAACAAAACGAAACAAAAAGGAGAGCAAATAGTATGATTCCATCTGCATTCAGATTCCATGATTCTTTTTCTGGATGTGGATAACATATTCCATCATGAGTCTTTTGGAGTTGTCTTAGATCCTGGCATTGCTGAGAAGAGCTGTCTATCACAGTCAGTCATCACACAATGTGGCCGTTACTGTGTACAATGTTCTCCTGGTTCTACTCACTTCACTCAGCATCAGTTCATATAAGTCTTTCCAGGTTTTTCTGAAGTCTGCCTGCTCAACAATTCTTATAGCACAACAGTATTCCATTGCATTCATACACTACAACTTCTTCAGTCATTCCCCAGTTGATGGACATTCCCCTCAATTTCCAATTCTTGGCCACCACAAAAAGAGCCACTATAAATATTCTTGTACATGTGTGTCCTTTTCTTGTTTTTATTATCTTTGGGATACAGACCTAGAAGTGGTATTGCTGGGTCAAAGGGAATGCACAATTTTATAGCCCTTTGGGCATAGTTCCAAATTGCTCCAGAATGGCTGGATCAGTTCACAACTTCACCAACAATGCATTAGTGTTCCAGTTTTCTTATCTCTTCTCCAACATTTATCATTTTCCTGTTTTGTCATCTGACAGGTGTGATGCGGTATCTCAGAGTTGTTTTGATTTGCCTTTCTCTAACCAATAATGATTTAGAGCATTTTTTCATATGACTATAGATAGCTTTAATTTCTTCCTCTGAAAACTGCTTATTCATATCCTTTTACCATTTATCAATTGGGGAATGACTTGTGTCCTTACAGATTTGACTCAGTTCTCTATATATTTAAGAAATAATGCCTTTATCAGAGACACTGGCTCAAAAAATTGTTTCCCAGCTTTCTGCTTCCCTTCTACTCTTGGTTGCATTGGCTTTGTTTGTGCAAAAAACTTTTTTAATTTAATGTAATCAAAGTCATCCATTTTGTATTTCATAATGTTCTCTATTGCTTGTTTGGTCATAAATTCTTCCCTTCTCCTTAAATCTGATAGGTAAACTATTCCTTGCTCTCGTAGTTTGCTTATAGTATCAGTCTTTATATCTAAATCATGTACCCATTTTGACTTTACCTTGGTATAGGGTGTAAGATGTTCATCTATGCCTAATTTCTGCCACAATATTTTCCAGTTGTCCTGGCAGTTTTTGTTAAATAATGAATTCTCATCCCAGAAGCTGGAGTCTTTGGATTTATCAAATAGTAGATTATTAATAGTCATTGACTGTTGTGACTTGCATACCTAACCTATTCCACTGATCCACCCCTTTATTTCTTAGCCAGTACCAAGTAGTTTTGATGAGTGTTGCTTTATAATACAATTTAAGATCTAGTATAACTAGGCCACCTTCCCTTGTATTTCTTTATATTAGTTCTCTTGATATTCTGGACCTTTTGTTCTTCCAGATGAATTTTGTTTTTGTTCTTTCTAGCTCTATAAAATAATTTTGGTAGTTTGATTGGTATGTCACTGAATAAGCAAATTAATTTAGGTAGAATTGTCATTTTTATTACATTGTATTAGGTTGGCCTATCCATGAGCAGTTATTTAGATCTGACTTTATTTGTGTGAAAAGTGTTTTGAAATGATAAAAATTGAATAGTACCTGCCTTCAAGAGCTTACATTCTGATGGGGGAGACAGCATACACATATACAAGGAATCCAAGGATAAGTTCAAATATTCCTCTTTAATTAGTGACATTTCAACATGTCTTTCCATCAACTAAACTGAGTACCTACTCAAGTTCACTAAATGCTGCCAATTTAATAAATTGGAGAAACTTCCTTTCCAAATAGTAGCTACTCATATTACATTATAATAAATCCCTAAATCTCCTAGTATTAGATATGTAGTAAAGATGTTGAATATATAATTTATTAACAACAAAATCATTAAAGATAAAGCTAAAAAAATTTCCACCGAGAAAGGAGTCTCTGTTTTCTACCTCTCTAGCTTCTCTAACTTCTCTTAATCTATGACAAGAAAACAGTCTCTTCAAGTTTCTCTCAAGCCTTCATTCTGAATAGTCTCCAAAATGATGTTATAACTGCCATCTCTACAACATTCCATTTGCTCTTAAAGATATTGTAACAGTTTCTGTAGACTTTGTTAGAGAACCTAGTTAAATGGATGTTACACACTATGTGTAAAATGAATACAAGGTAATTTGTGTAAGGGACTGCATTAGTTTGGGAATCAGAAGACCTGGTTTTAAATATTGATTCTGTTACATACTTACTATTTTTTGCTTCACTTCATCATTTAACACACAAAAAAAGGATGATACTTAATAGTTCAACCAGCTTTAACTCTGGAACAGGAGATTCTAGACAGAGCTATTGGTGAGATGGCCCTCCTGTTGACCCAGAGGAACTCTTTTGGAAGATCTTTAGGGAGTTTTCAGAATCTTCATTTGGAGATTTCCAAAATGTATTTGATCAGCCTCAGGAGTACATCATGGAACATTCATTCAAGCTGCAAAGGGTGTTAACAAACAATTTACTGTGAACAGTAATGACTCATGGGAGCAATGTGATGGCAAAGGAAATTAACCTGGCACCAAAGTTCATCAGTGCCATTATTGCAGTGGCACAGGAATGGAAACCATAAATACAGATCCTTTTGTGATGCATTCTATGTGTAGGTGATGCAGAGGCCCTGAATCCATAATAACTACTTATGTATGGTATGTAAGGGAACAGGACAAGCCAAAAAGAAGGTCATGTCCCAATACCTCCAGGAACAGAGAATGGCCAAACTATTAGAATGCCTGTAGGGGAAAAAAAAAAAGAAATTTCCATAACATTCAAAGTTCAGAGAAGTCCTGTGTTTAGAATGGATGGAACATATATCCATTCAGACCTCTTTATTTCTGTAGCTCAAGCTGTCCTTGGTGGGATAGCCAGAGCTCAGGGACTATATGAGACAATCAATGTCACAATCCCTCCTGGGATACAGGTTGACCAAAAGATACAAATGAGTTGGAAAGGCATCCCTCAGATTAATAGTTCTGGCTATAGCGACTGCTATATTCACCTAAAGATTAGAATTCCCAGAAGACTGACAAACAGGCAGCAAAGCCTGATGCTCAGCTACACAGAGGATGAGACTGATGTCAAAACAGTGTGACAAACACGGCTGCTGGTGGCAGCAGAATGGATAGCTCTGCCAGAGGCAGAGGGAGGCTTGAGGCTGGGGAGAACAAGAGGGGTTCCCTTTCCAAACTTAAGAAAATGTTTAGTTCTTGATATCCCAAGTAAGGTAAACAGTCCACTGCAAACTAGACAGAGGAAGTCAGAGAGACACATCGTTCTGTCTATTGTACTGGAAAATGAAAGGACACCAGATCAATAGCACAGCAACTGCATACAGAGGCTTTCTCACATACTTCAGCAACAGTAGAATCACGTGACAAATTTTCCCTTAGAATAGGGTTATCAGTGGATGGACTTAACAATAAGATGTGCCTTAACTCTAAGATAGACCCTGATATCCTAATAGATGATGCAAATTTCCTGTCCATGGGAAGGTAAGCCAAATCTTTCTGACTCTACATATAGCAAAACAATTACATACTTCTTATGGAGCCAAATTTTTAATTTGGAGTTAGATGTGGTGGAAATTGTAGCTATGAAACTTAAAAAAGAAAAGAAAAAACCCACAAACCTCTGCCCATACCTTAAAATGAAACCTTGAAGTGCATACAGCTGTGAACTAATTAACTTCTCACTTAGTAAATATCCTGAGGTGTTGCCCAAGTGATTCGTCCCTATAGATTTTCTTCTCTAGGAACTTGTATTCAGTATGTTTTGACAGTGTCCTTTTCCTTCTAAAAGGGTATGTCAAGAACTATTTGATTTCTCCCTTCCTCACAACCACTTCTACGTGTCATTGTTTTCAAAATCCTAAGGGTACAGTTCACCTTGTAAAGTAAACACTTTGGTGGTGTGATGAAGGCATCTAATGATCTAAGAAGATTAATGGGAAAGGATGGTTGGGGAGGGGGTTAAATGTATTGACTATAGGACATGCTTATTATTATAAAGTTGTCCGTACAAAGGCAACCTATCATCCTTCCCACTTCAGGCTTGTCATTTAAAGCCAGACTTCAAGCCCACCACACTGCCTTTGTACCAAGTCATACTATATCCTATGCCCCTTAAGTGGATAGGGTTCAGCTGTTCCATTCAAACTGAGTTCTTCCCATCCATGGTTCTTGGATTACTGTCCTTATGGAGAGGAAATTCCAGGCATGGGTAACAAATTGTAGAAATAAATCAGAAAAGTATATTTAAATTATTTGTCTCTTAAGAATAATCGTCTCTTCATGTACAAGTGTTTGTTTTTTTTAAAATAGTGATAAAGTGATTCTGAATCAATGTAAATAAGATTATCTGCTGCAAAAAGATATTTGAAAAGCTAAAAAAAGAGAAATGCATTGATAATTCCCTTGAGATTTTTCCTTTTCTCTTAGGAGATAGGAAGGGGAAAATAAAGTCTACAGGCTGATCTTGAGGATGAGTAATTTCTCCTGATAGACACACCTGGTTCAGGAAGGCACTGTGACAGAAGACAGAAAGATGCTATTATGAGGAAAAAATATTCATCTTCTTGATCTTTCTGTAAAGGGAATAGCAGCCTTTGTTTGTTACTCTTGGGTGAGTTTATGTGGTATTCTCCCCCCCACAAAAACACACAAAAAAACAGATCGTCTTCTTGGGAGGGAAAAGGATCTGATGAGAGGAGAAGGTGCTTTGGGACATCTACAATGGAACAATAATTTGGATGTAAAGGATGAGTTCCCTTTTTTCATAGGGTCTAAATAATAACAAGTTAGAAAATAGTTTCTGGGGTTTGCAAATAGCCACAACAATTCTAATCACCATTGATCAAATGATGTCACTGTTTTTGGATTTAAGAATTATCTCACCAATAGTACAACCCTCATCTCTCTAGTAACAGTTTTTGCCCGTCTTTCTTTCTTTCTGTCTTTCTCTTTCTTTCTTTCTTTCTTTCTTTCTTTCTCTTTCTTTCTTTCTTTCTTTCTTTCTACTATCCTTCCTTCCTTCATTCTTTCCTTCCATTCTTTTTTCTTTCTTTCTTTCTTTATCTCCTTTCTTTTGAGTCTCCCTATCTCACCCAAGCTGGAAGTGCATTTAGGCCATGCAAAGGCCAAATCCCACTAGTAGTCAGTATGGGAGCTTTGATCTGCTCTGTTTTCCTGACTTGGGATGGCTTGCCCCTCATCAACCTGCCTGATGGCCTTACCCTTCCAGAGGCTCACCACATGGATGCCAAATTTAGCAAAGACACTTGATTGGCTTTAGGTCTAATGCAGCTTAGAACTCCTGAATTGAAGTAGTCTACCAGCCTCAGCTTTTGCAGCAATTGGACTATATAGTACCTATACTACTAGTATCATGCCCAAATGTCCTTCTTTCCTTAACTGAATAAGGGTAGAATAATAGATGGAATATCACCCTCTTCCTTTCTTCACGCCAGTCCACCAAAAATTCAGGCAGTAGTCATGGTTGACATGACATAAAAATCACCCAAACAATTACATTCTTTCTCTGCTTCCCCATCCCCCAACTCCTAGACATTGTGCACAAGTTTGGTGCACTAGTTATTCTTTTGTTGTGCTTATTTTTACATTAGATAGTTGTAATGCTGTACTAATTCAATTCAGTAAATTTTGATTGTCTAATATGTCTAAAATGCTGTGTAAGAAAGATAATACAAAGACAAAACCACAAGTTATTCCCTTCCATGAGCTTATACTACAAAAGAAGAGAAGGAGGAGATTATGACATGTACACAAATAAATAGAATGCAGGGCAAACTGAAACAAGGAATAGCACTAATGACTGGGAAATTCAGGCAAGTTTCACAGAAGAGATAGCACCTGAGTTGAGCCTTGAAGGAAGGCTAGTTTTCTGAGAGATAGAGAAGAAATTCAGGGCATGGGTAAAAAATTGTAGGAATAAATAAAAGATAGAAATGGAGCCCCTGTTTGAGGTAAATCTAGTAACCAATTTGGATGGAATCTAGAGTTTTTGAGGAAATTTGCATAGAATAAGACTAGGGAGAATCCAGATTTTAGGAGAGCTTAAATGGTAGGCCAAGAGAATTGTATTTTTTCTAGGGGCAGTGTGGAGTCACTGAAGGTTTTTTAAAGCTGGGAATGTCATGGTACTCTTCAAAAAAAATTATTTTGGTAGCTGCATGGAGTATGGATTGATTGGATAGAGGAAAAGATGAGTCAGGAGGCCCAATTAGGAGGTTGTTACAATAGGATTGGTGAGAGGTAATAAGGGTTTGAACCAGGATAATGACTATGTGAGTGGAGAGATGAATTATACATGAGAGATGTTTTGTAGGTAGAATTGACAAAATTTGGCAGTTTATTAAATGTGGCACAAGAAGGAGAAAAAGAGTCAAGGTTATCTCTGAGATTACAAGCCTAGACAACTAGATGGATGATGGTACTATCAAGAGGAACAGAAAAGTTTGGAGGAGAGGTGGATTTAGGTAGTAAAGATTATTGGTTTCATCTTGGACATATTGAGTTTGAGATGCCTATAGAATATCCCCCCAAAATATTTTTAGCATATAGTTGATATGGGATAGAAGTTCCGATGAGACATATGAATGGCATTAAATAGAACTTGGGATATATCTGTGTAGTGATTAAACTTGAACACATGGGATTATATGAGACAAGAGACAGAAAGAAAAAGACAGAGATAGACAGACAAAAAGAGATGGAGAGATAGAGAGGGAGGGAGAGAGAGAGAGAAGAAGAGAGGAGAGGAGAGGAGAGGAGAGGAGGGG
>NW_020954610.1:52983983-53078383 GCF_900497805.2 Vombatus ursinus
AGGGAAGGGAAGGGGAGGGGAGGGGAGGGGAGGGGAGGGGAGGGAAGAGAAGGGAAGAGAAGGGAAGGGAAGGGAAGGGAAGAGAAGGGAAGAGAAGGGAAGAGAAGAGAAGAGAAGAGAAGAGAAGAGAAGAGAAGAGAAGAGAAGAGAAGAGAAGAGAAGAGAAGAGAAGAGAAGAGAAGAGAAGAGAAGAGAAGAGAAGAGAAGAGAAGAGAAGAGAAGAGTAATCTAAGACAGAGCACTGAGGGAGGGATACTCATCCTAAGAGGTTAGAGATGGATGGTGATTTAACAAAGAAGAGACAATATGATGGGCAGAAGAGAGCACTTTCAAAGAAGACAACAGAGAAGAAAATATCCAGGATCAGATGGTCAATATCAAAAGATGCAGAGAGGTCACAGTGGCAGAGGAATGAGAGACCATCATTAGATTTATTTGGGAAAAGATCAATAGTCACCTTGGCAACAATCATTTCAGTAGAATGGTGTAGTCTGAAGCCAGATTGCACAAGCTTGTTGAAGTGGGTGGTAAGTGAATGTTGAGGCTGTGGAGGCAGCAAGGATAAATGATTATCCCTAGGGGGTCAGCAGTGAAGAGAGGAGGAATCCATAAAGGAGGGGTTTTTTAAAGGGTGTTGTAGACCTGAGCATATTTGTAGGCAGCAGGAAAGAAACAGTGGATAGAGAGAAGAGAACAGAAGATGAGAGATGTGGGCAAGTCAATGTGACAAGCTCTGAGAGGAAACAATAGGTGATGGAATTGAGAATGCATGTATAAAGCCTAGTTGTGGAAAGCCTCTTATTTTTTTTCATTTAAACAAATCTCTTTTCTTTTCCTTCTTACATTGGAAGAAAAACAAATACAAAACCCTTAACCTAAATATGCATAATCAAGCAAAAAAAATTCCACATTGGTCAAGTCCAAAAAACTTGAATCCTAACCTCAACACTGAGTCCATCACTTCTCAGGCAGGAGGTAGATAGCATTCTTTGTGATCAGTCCTCTGAAATTATAGTTGGTCATTGATCAGAGTCCTTGAGTCTTTCAAAGTTGTTTATATTTATGTAATTATTGTATGAACTCTTCTCTTGGTTCTGTTCACTTTGTTCTCCAACCATTTATACAAATCTTTTCAAGTTTTTCTAATGCTGTCCCTTTTATCATTTCTAACTGCAAAGGAGAATTCCATTACTTTTTCATACTGTAATTTGTTCAGCTATCTCTTCTTTAGAAGCTAGAAAATCAAAGAAGACATGTAGGCATTTTGAGAAAAGGAATGGGAAAGGGAGAAGTGAGAAAACTTATGGTTGATGGTCACAATTTTCTCAGCAAAGTAAGGGAAAACATCATGTGATGAATAAGATGGAATTGGGTGGCTCTGAGACTTTGAGAATAGAAGTTTGGAAAAGTCACTGAGGTAATAGATAGTCAATACAAGAGCAAAGTTTTGCTGTGAGTAGTGCGGACACAGGTGAGATTAGACAACACTAAGTTGTAATCAAAAACATGGTAGCATAACTTTCTCCGGCATCATTCAGCAGCTTGGCAGTATTAACAGAGAAGACAGATGTTGAGTGCGCTCCAGAGCTGACTGTTTCCAGGGTATGAACTGAAGAAAGATAAGGGTGAAAGTAATATATATTTGGAATAAATAACTATAGAGCCAAGACTTTATAGGAAGGAAAAAAAGACAAGGGTGAGGGTTATAGCCTGGGAAAATAAGTAAAGATAGGGAATCTAGAGGTTGCAGTAAGTCCAGGTTTAGAAGAGCAAGGCAGAGGAGATGGAAGAACAAAAGATTATGATCATAAAGAAGGAATTTCAGAATTTAAAAAATATAGTGAAATACTTCTTGGTTTTGGTGAGAACAAATGTTGTCCCTGGGGCAAATAGCACAAATAATGTCAAGAACAAGTTAATATGAAACCATCCCTCAAACTACTGTGGGGAAGAGGGCAGATTGGGGAGGTACCCACTGGAGTGCAGCCACCAAAATAAAGAAATACATCATCTAGTAGCTTCTTAGGTTTACTAACTATTCATGCTAACTAGATGCTAAGCTCAGTTGTTTCTACACTGCTGAAAAAACTGCAAATGCTATCAATGCCCTCCAAATTTCTGAACACTAAGACAAAGTCCTAGTCAACCCAACATAGTTATGGTTTCATTGATGAGATCTAAGGGATGCTCATTTTTGTGATAGAGGTGAAGTGAAGAGAAAAAAATCATTGGGGTTTAGGAAATTAATCAACCAGGAAACCAAAATGTTTGAAAAGACACGTATATTAAAGTTTCCAAATATAGGAGCAGGAATTAGGTTGGAGATAAAAATTATTTGAGAGGTATGAAATAAAGTTCTTGAAAAAAGAGGGAAAGTAAACTGAATACTGGCAGATGAAAGCAACAAGGATCTAAACAGGGTGAAAAAGAAGAATGGAGTTAACCTCAAAGGATATTTGCTGAGTGATGGTGGCAAGAAGAGGATCCAGAAGTGGTAATGGATATGCTAATTTTTTTTCTCCTGGCCCAGTATGTTGGGAGATGTGAAAGATGAGACTGAAAATGAAAGTAAGTTTATTAATGATAGAATATGGTTTCAAGAGGGCATAACAGAAAGGGAAAGCAGAAGATAAAGGGGACTCAGAAAGGATGGGAATGAGCTAAACAAGGACAAAAATTCTTGGAGAAGTAGCAGAAAAGCATTTTAGCTTTTAGATATAGGAACTCAGAAAATAGGAAATATGATTTTGCTAGCCATAGCACTAGGGAAGTGAATTAGTTAGGTTATTGTTGTTAAGTAGTTTCAGTCATGTCTTACTTCATGACCCAATTTGGGTTTTTCTTGGCGAAGATACTGGGTTTGCCATTTCCTTCTCCAGCTCATTTTACAGGTGAGGAAACCGAGGCAAACAGGTTTAAGTGATTTGCCCAGGGTCTGGGGCCAAATTTGAGCTCATTAAGATAAGTTTTCCTGATTCCAAGCTTTATCCTAGCTGCCCATTAGTTAGGTAGTGTCAAATAGTTCAGTTGCATAATAACTCCACCCTACAGAGCCCTGTGATAATGGGAGGCTACCCTGGTTCATCAGAGAATATAGTTTGGTATATGAAGTCCCGGACCTGGAGAGACTAGGTGTCATTGTCCAAGGTCCCAAGCTTTCCGGTGTATGTAAAGTTTGGAACTGGACTTTACAATGTTGAGGCAATGAAGGTATCTGAGCAGAGGCTTAGTGTATTCAAATGTTCTGCCTTACCTTGGGAGCTTCAGTTCTGCATTCATCTATTGAACATTTCAAATTGGATGTCCTGGAAACATCTCAAACTCGTGTCCAAAACAGAACTCATTATCTTTTCCCAAAAACCTTTACCTCTTCCCAACTTCCGTATTTCTGTCAAAGGCACTATTAGCCTTCTATTCTCCCAATTTCCTGATGTCAGCATCTCCCTGGGTTCCTTATTCTTACTAACTCTCCACATTCAATCAGCTGGCAGATTTTGCCATTTCAACCGTCATTGCATTTGTCCTTCATTTGATAACAACAATAACAAAGAAAAATGTGTCAGGTTTTGAATCTTAAAGTGTCATCTTCTCACCTTTGGGAACGTCTCTGAGAAGTCCTTAATCATGGCAGGTGAGTTGGTTAAAGAACACTTCTAACAAGTGTTTTTTACATGTCATTCTTTTTTTGTTTTGTTTTGTTTTTAGTATTTTATTTTTCCCCAGTTACATGTAAAAACAATTTTAACATTTGTTTTTAAAACTTTGAGGTCCACATTCTCTCCCTTCCTCCCTCTCCAGCCCCCCTCTTTGAGGAGGCAAGCAATTTGATAAATGATATATGTAGTCATGCAAAACATATCCGTAATAGTCATATTGTGAAAGAAAACATAGAAAAAAAAACTCAAGAAAAAATAAAGACAGTAAAAAATATGCTTTAATTTAGATTAGGACACCATCAGTTCTTTCTCTGGGGATGGATAACATTTTTCATCATAAGTCCTTCAGAGTTGTCTTGCATCATTGCATTGCTGAGAATAGCTAAGTCATTCACAGCTGATCATCTTAAAATTTGCTGTTACTTTGTGCACAGTACACTTCATTTTGCATCAGCCCATGCAAGTCTTTCCAAGTTTTTCTGAGAGCATCCTGCTCATCATTTCTTATAGTAATAGTATTTCATCATAATCACATACCATGACTTGTTTAGCCATTCCTCAATTGATGAGCATCCCCTTAATTTCTGATTCTTTACTCCCATAAAAGCTTTTATAAATATTTTTGTACAAATGGGTCCTTTTCCTTTTTAATCTCTTTTGGGATATAGACCTAGTAGTAGTATTGCTAGGTCAAAGGGTATGCCTGGTTTTATAGCCCTTTGGGCGTAGCTCCAAATTGCTCTAAAGAATGATTAAATCAGTTCACCACTCTATCAACATAGCATTAATGTCTTATTTTTCCCACTTCCCCTCCAATATTTGTCATTTTCCTTTTCTATCCTATTAGCCAATCTATTTTTTTTATTTTATTTTATTTTTGGCTAGGCAATGGGGTTAAGTGACTTGCCCAGGGTCACAGAGTTAGTAAGTGTTATGTGTTTGAGGCCGGATTTGAACTCAGGTCCTCCTGAATCCAGAGCTGGTGCTCTATCCACTGCACCACCTAGCTGTCCCAGCTATTAGCCAATCTAATAGGTCTGAGGTAGTACCTCAGAATTGTTTCAATTTGCATTTATCCAATCAATAGTGAGTTAGAATATTTTTTCACATGGCTATAGATAGCTTTGATTACTTCATATGAAAACTCATTACATCTTTTGGTCATTTATCAAGACAGCTCTTATCTAATCAAATGGCTCTTATTTTTTATAAATTTGACTCAATTCTCTATATGTTTGAGAAATGAGGTCTTTATCAGAGAAACTTGCTTCAAAATTTTTTTCAGTGACTATCACTAACTGTATGTCCCTCCATCCTATTCCTTCTACCCCAATTTATTCTATTCTCTCTCTCCTTTCACACTGTCCCTCCTCAAAAGTGTTTTACTTTTGACTACCCTCTCCCCCAGTCTGCCTTCCCTTCTATCACCCCACCTTTCTCTTATCCCCTTCTCCTCATACTTTCCTGTAGAGCAGGCCTGCACAACATATGGCCTGTGGGGCACTTGCAGTCTGTCAAAGGATTTTGGGTGGCCCTCGAAAAATGTAATGAGAAAGGAAAAATGTAATGAGTACTTTGTCCATACCCCACCTAACCCGTCTTCCACTAGTCACTACTGTATCAATCATGTAACAGTGGGCTGACATTGCACACTTTCTCTTGTTTGTCACCTGACCTACAACAACTAACCATTGTCAATCTGTCTCTAATCTGAGAAGAGCAGGAGTCATATCTTTTTGCTGTGTTTCTAGTAATTATTGACATTGAACAGGGACAAACTGAGTGCAGCCACACGCCAATGTAATTGATGCCCACTATGGGAGGAGTGGTAACAAGTGAGGGCCTCTTCCCCCGCCTCCTCCCCACATGGACACCCTCCAAGCTACATGAGCGTCTGACGCTCTCTCCAAGGTCAGACACTCAGTTCAGTATCTCTTTGTATGTGAGCAGTTGCTGTGAAGATTTTTTGGTTCTAACATTAAAGTTTTTGGGGTGACTTTGTAAAATGGGTGATTAAAAGAAATGGAAGAATGAATCAGAACATGGAGTGTTTAATCCAGAGTGGACAAATAGATACTTGTTTACTTGTACGAGAGGTAAAATATTGTGCCTTTTTTGCTGAAAAGTAACAGCCATACTGAAGGAACACAGTTGTCATTGCCATTTTGAATCAAAACATCCTGATTTAAGCAAATTGGACACCAACAGAAAAAGAAATAATAGCACCCCAAATTGTTGAAAAATCTCAGTGGGGAACAATGGTTTTTCAAGAAAGTAAACTCAGGAAATTAGACAGCTACTAAAGTTAGTTTTCAGATTTCTAAAGAAATCAATTTCAAATATGATTCTGATGTACAACAAACTGATCGCTGACGAGAAGTATAAAAACTTCCATTAACTAAATGTAAACAATAAGAAAACTTGAAAAATGTTCAAATTTATATCACTTAGCAAAGTAATTTTAACAATAATGTGATTTTATGATAAATAAAAATCTTAAGTAATAAATGTAATTAATAGGGCAGCTAGGTGGCACGGTGAATAGAGCTCTGGCCTTGGAGTCAGGAGGACTTGAGTTCAAACCCAGTCTCAGACACTTAAGACTTATTAGCTGTGTGACCCTGGGCAATTCACTTGACCCTCATCTCCTCACCAAAAAAAAGCAAAAAAAAATTGTAACTAATTAATATTAATTGAAATTTCCCTTTTTAAAATATGGTTTATTTGCGAAATAGTTTAATCACTAATCATACCTTTTCTTGGAAGGTGAGCCGCTAAAAATCTATCTGAGGCCCAAAGAAGTTTAACCTATTATAATTCTAGCCCCTACCTACTGCCAAGTTGTGCAGTTCTTCTGTAGGGTAAAATAGATTCCTATACCCAATTGTGTGTGTATGTTACTCCCCCTTTGATCCAGTTCCGATGAGAGTAAGGTTCACTCATTCCCTTCATTTCCCACCTCTTCACCTCCACTATAAAGGTATTTGGAGGGGCTTGGGGAAAAGCTCAGGCATGTCCCTGACTTTACTCCTCCGTCTTGGCTCTACCTCTCCACTTATATGCCATTCTAATAGCAAAGAGTGACAGTTTCAATCTCAGAAGTCATTCATTAATTGCACCAACATATGGAGCTTTGATGGAGGTTGGGGATTCTCCCCTCTAGCATCTGATCAAAGAGATAGAGGGAAGGTCATGACAATGAGCACTGGATGCTTATGGGCAGGAGAACTAAAGAAAAGTGTCAGAGAAAAGGGAGGAGACACCAAAGACATATAATTTAATATTTGTTTTTCAGGAGAGGAAGGTTTAGTAGTGAATTCAAGGTAACTTTGCATCATTTCTGGTAATAATAACCCCTTTGTTCTCAAAAGTAATTTTTCTGATCATAAGTATAGCCCATTGGGTCCCACCTGTAAGACCAGGGGTTCTTATCCTTGTTTGTATCATAGATCCCTTTGGCAAACTTATGAACTTCTTTGAAGAATCGTGTTTTTCCATGCATAAAATATATAGGATTACATAGGAACCTAATTATCTTGAAATATAGTTATGTCTACTAAAAAGAAACAAGTTTATGGGCCTCAGGTTAAGAATTCTTGTACTAGACCCTCATAGACTCAGGAGTAATTTACATATCTTGCCTTCATTGCCTCCATCCAGATAAAAAAACAACTAGTTGACTTCAGATCTAGGTACTCATTTGTTCACCTGGATTTGCTTATTTAAGAAAATACTCATTGTTCTTGATATGGCTTGACTGTTCTTCTTTATGGTCATGTACCCCAGAAAAGATACCTACCAAATCTCCATTTTTTTTTTACTAGGAAAAAATCTCTTTCTTTGGCCTCATCAAGACTTTAAACATTCTACTTACCTGCTTTCATTAGCGGAGTTCATCCAATCTATTGAAATTCTACCTGGACTCATTGTCCAATGGTTAGCAAACACCCATCTGCTCTTCCACTCAAAATCACTGTGTTACTGAGTGGCCAACTGCCAAAAAGCAAATTCCCCTTCCCTATCCTTGCTTCCTGTTCACTCATCCCTATTCACCTTAACCACATCCCAACAAGGTCCCACCCATGATCTCTCTACCCCTTTGTCTGTACCCTTTGGAACTCCCACCATATAATTAATAATCTTCCTTTCATATTAGACACCCCTCTTTTCATGGTCTTCCCAGTTTCTGGCTCTCACTAAGACCTGAGTTTCACAAGGTAACACCGTATATTGGGATATCTTTTCCAGTACCAGCTGATGCACCTTCTCTAATACTACTCCCTGACTCTCTGATCTCCATTGACACTTCCAGGCATTCACTCTACTTCTATCACAGCAACTTCTCTCCTCCTTTAAAGCTCACCCTATCTAAATATATCACCCAATTTAAATCCTAGTATTTGTCATCTACTGACTCCCATTTTCCTTTCTATGACAAAGAGTTTGGGGCCTGGCTTATAGTCTCCCTCTCTATCCCACCTCCTTCTTTCATGCTAAAGGACTCTAACATATGTATTGGTGTTGCCTCAAATACCCTATTCACCCAGTTCCTCAATCTACTCACCTCCATGACTCACATATACATTCCACCTCAGCCACATATAAGGAAGGCCACATCTTTAACTTTTGCTATAATCCACAAATGTTAATTCCTTTATCCAGTAATAATCTCCTGTCATTCCCTTTCTCCCAGTGTCTTATTTCTCCTAAACCACTTCTTCTCACTTCAAACTCCAATCTCTCTATCCCTAAGTAGTTTGGCTTCATTTTCCTCCCTTCTTAAACCCTTTAGAGAAATTAATGATAGTAAGGTCAACTCTACACTAACCCTTACTATTGATTCTATTTCTCTCTTGTCCTATCACCAATCACATCTTCTCAAAACCCCAACTCTGAATTGCTACCAACATATGTCTTCTCTGAGCTTTCTCACAGGCTGTTAAGAGGACTTGAGGGAAGTCATACAAACATGTTAATAGGTCTATTACAACTTTATGTTATTTAATATCAGCTGATCTCTCACTGCAGCAAGACAATCATTTTATTCCTCCTAACTGATGCTATATCCCACTCAACACAGCGAGTGTTCCATATTTTGTCTTCTCTCCCAATACTTCCTATGGCATCCTGTCAGCTAAGGATTTGCCTCATGCTTTACAAAGAAAATCAAGGCCTTTTGCCACGAGCTCTTTCTTGTCCCGAGCTCTTTCTTGTCCCTCTCTCCTAAGATCTCACAATCCTTGACATCATTCTACACTATTTCCTCCTTTACTCTAATCTCTGATGAAGTGATTGTCCTTCTCCTTATAAAGGCCAACCTCTCTACTTAAACCCTGGATCTGATCCCTTTCTGTCATCTCCAGACTACTCCCATTATAATTCTCCCTCACCTATCTCCAATCTCTCTCTTGTAGTTCCTTCTGTACATTCTGTAAACATACCACAATCTTCCTTTCTTAAAAAAAAAAAAAAAAAACCTCACTACATTCCGTAATCTTTATTAACAGGGTTCTGTATCTCTTTTCCTATTCTCAGATAAATTCTTCGGAAAAAGTCATCTACCCACTTAGCCCATATATTCAATCAGTTACCACCTATTTCTACCTCCACAACATCTCTAACATCAATCCCTTTCTCTCCACTCACACAGCCACCACCCTAATTAAGGCCCTTTTACCTCTTTTCTATACCCTTGAAACAGTCTCCTATCTAGTCTCCTTACCTCCAGTCTCATCCCATTCCAGTTCAACCCCTCCACAGGCAACAAAATTATTTTTTCTAAAGCAGAAGTCTGGCCTTTTTCATCTTCCTACTCAATATATTCTAGTGGCTCCAAATTACCATTAGGATGAAATACAAACTCCTCTTTGGGACATTTAAAGTTCTTCTCTACGTGTCCCTTTTCTACCATTCCAATCACTGTACTTATTACATCCCACCGTACATTCTATGATATGGATGTGCTGGCCTACTTACTGTTCCTCATATGTTATGTTCAATCTTCTCTTTATGCTATTTAAAAGACTGTCCCCCAATGCCTGTAATGTTCTTCCTTCCCCCACTCTTGGAATCCTTGTTTCCTTCTGAACAGAACTCACCTAATTGCCACCTTCTACATGAAGCCTTCCCTAATGGCCACTGGTCAGCTCCTAGTGTCTTCTCCCTCAAAAATGACCTTGTATTGATTTATGTACTTTTTATACATTGTTATGTACATGTTGTTTCCCCCACAAGAAGGTGAGCTCTTTGAAGGCAGGGGTTCCTCCACTTTTTTTGTATCCCTAGGGCTTGGCACAGCTCCTGTTGAAGGATTGCACCAAAAGTAGAAAGAGTGACCCACCTCAGTGGTTGGGGGGAGAGAAGGCAGAATTGTTCTGCTCTACCCTCCATGCACACAGAGCAAGCTTCTTATTCCCCTTCAGTAAAGGAATGAAAGGTAGAGAAAGAAACTGCATGCAGGCTGGTCCAACAATCTAAACAACTGGAGCGGGGGGGGTTACTCAAGTTATGGGGACAATTATTTGTATATAAATAACTGGCAAAAATGCTTACTAGTACGCTAAAATAAGGAAAAAAAGATCACGGAAAGTCAAAATTAGATTGGAACTTATCATTCTTCTGACCCCTTCCATTTTTCAGACAAAGAGACTAAGGTACAGGTCCTTTGGCTTGCAAATCAGCCTAAAGTCATGCAGATGGTTACTGAACAACTGACACTAGAACCCAGATCTCCTGACTTCTGATCCATTGGTTTTCCTATCACAGGATTGGTCCTCTCCTGCCTTTTCCCCTGAAATTTAGGTGAAGCAAAGGGGAGAACATCTCATTAATGTTTCAAGCTAATCATAACAAAAACCTTTACACCAAAAGAGCATTTGAAAATATTTAGGAATTATAAAAGACCTGCATACTTTATGAGGATGTAACTGACCCATCTCTAAACACATCCAATTTCCTAACCTATTGTTTTGACACTGTAAAATATTACTTTAATACTGAACTTATCAACATCTAAAAGATATTTATGAGGAGATGAGGGGGGTGGCAGTGATGGAGGAATGGCTGCAAATACTGAATTCTAGACTCTAGATATACTTCATTGAATCACAGAATGTTAGAGATCATATAGTCCAACCCTGTCATTTTACAGATGAGGAAACTGAAACCAAGCAAGGTGAAGTCTTGCAGAAAAGGATAACAGCTAAAAGCAATAGCTCTCACCTTCACTACCTCAAAAACAGAAAGGAAAAAAATGTGCCAAATGAAACAAATGAACAACAATCAAAAGAGGTAAAAGAGAAGAATTTCCACAGGGTGATCTCCACAGAAATTTTAAACACACACACACACACATACACACATGCACACACACACACACACACACACACACACACACAGAGCAAAAGTTGCCCTGTTAATTTCCCATTTTACTTTTCCCCTTGACAACTTTGGACCCTATGTTGCTCCAAACCCGTTCTGACACTTTATGCCACCATTCTATTCTTTATTCTTGAGTTCTAGTTTTAATTAATGGAGAAAGATTCATTTCTTTTAATTGTGAGAATTATTAGAACTACATTTGTTGCACATGCAAAAGGCATATGCAAATATATGGTTTGTATATGTGTGTGTATAAGAAAAACAGAGGACAAAAAGTACAAAAAAACCCCAACTAATTTTAAAAGAGACAATGCCAGCAAATGAGGGTACCCAGCCTGGGTTTCCTATTCAGGGAGTCACATTGGAATTCAACTTTATAAGAAGTTAGGGATTCTAGCAGGTGGAAATGAAATGAGGAGGTACTCGTTTGAGGCATGGAGAACAAAGGCACTGTGCTAGACTCTGGGGATGTAAGGATGAGAGTAAGACAGTCCTGGTGTTGAGGAGACAACATATATTCTGGCTAAAGAGAGAAAAAGATCAGAACCTAACAGCAGGTGGAGTATGTGAGCATACACAAATTTTTTTTACAAAATAAATGCAAAGTAAATTTGTGAGCAGGGAAGATACTAGATCAAGAGGAAAATTTCCACTAGTTTGTTCTTCTTCCCTTCTGAAAGATGAAATTATCATTGAGTCAAGTTAAGACTGCTCTGGTTTGTGCAGTCAATCAATCATTCAATCAGCAGACATATGTTGTTGTTTGTCCTTATACTTGAAGAGAATCAATGACATCACAATGTTGAGGTCAAGGTACAGTATGTTCAATGGTGACTGATCAGTCCAATATCAACTCAGATAGGTCCTACCACAGGTTGGGCACAAATAGTCTGTTTAAATATTTAGGATAGAGATGTCTCTGTGTTTACACATCTTATGTTTTCTTTGTGCTACTGAAATTCTGTTTTGCTCAAAAAGTACAGTACTTTCTTTGATTTGGCCATGCCACGTGGGCAGTCCTGTGCAAGCATCTCCCATATCTCGCAATTGATATTTAATTCTTCAGAGAGAATTTGAGAGTGTCTTTGTACCCCTCTTTCTGATCTCCACGTGATCGCTTGCCTTGTGCTGGTTCTCTGTAAGGTAGCCTTTTAGGTAAACATATGTTTGGCATTTGAGCTGCATGGCCAACATCCACTTTTGGTGAACATCATGCTAGATTCTAAGGGTAGAAATGCGAAAGTGAAAAGTAGTCTTTACCCTCAAAAAGTTTATAATTTTGTCAGCAGACACAATGTGCACATTTATAAGTGGATTTGAAATGGATGTGAGGTAGTGTTGAAGGTAGGGCACCAGTAGCTGACACATTGAGAAGCAATTTGCATGGAAGATAACACTTGATCTGAGATTCAAAGGAACCCAGGGATTCTAAGAGGCAGAGGTGAGAAGGCAGTAAGTACATTCATGGCGTGGAGGACTAGGCAGTAAAAAGAAACAGAGATGAAAGGTAAAGTGTTATGTACAGGGAAGAGCAAGAATTCTGGTTTGGCTGGACCACAGAAGATATGAAGGGGAGTAACGTATAAGGTTGGAAATGTAGGTATTTCAAAGACAAGCAGAATAGCTTGTATTTTATCCTCCAGGCAAGAGCTTCTAAAACTTAAGAGTGACATAGTCAGAGCCATGCTTTGGGAAGAACAATCTGGCAGCTGTGAACAAGACTGATAAAAAGCACACATAATTATAATAAGTCTTGTGATTAAAATAAGAATAATTCTACTGTAACTAAAACCCAAATCCTAGAAAATAAGAATGGCACAAGAGGTCCCAAAGTGGTTAAGGAGGTCTAAAAAAAGAGGTGAAGGAAGAGATAAGGAGTAAAATATACTGTTTGAAACAGAAGCCGGAAAACTTTAGCAAGTCAACAGACATCTTGAAATAAAAAAAATTTGAAGAAATTCCATTAGAAACAGAGATAAAGCAGCTCTGAGCTAATATTGGAAGTCAGTGGAAAACCTAGATTTAAAGTATAAAAAATTTTTTTTGTACATTTCAGAAGGCTGTCTATTACAACTTCGGTATAGGGAAAGAGCATTGGGCCAGGAGTTACAACACCAGGATTTTGTTACTAGCTTAGTCCCTAACTAGCTGTGGAACTTTAGACAAGGTTCTTAACCTTTCTGTTGCAATTGACTCATCTGTATAATGAGGATTTTGATGCTGCCTCTGTTGTATTGAAGATCAAAAGAGATCACTAAAGAGATTTGAGCCATATGCAGGTAGATCCACATTATCATCTTCATCATCATTATCAACTATATTATTATGTATAAACACTTTCTCCCCTAAAAGCCTCTTGAAAGAAATATTTTAATGGGACAACCTGGGCCCCTGGAACAAACCAGTTCTCATTTTAATCCTAGAAATAGCAGTATCAGATTAGCCTGCAGCTAAAAGTGGGGAGACAGCTTCCAAAATTTTGGCAGCCTAAGGTGCCTCCCCAGTGCTGTCTCCTTAAAGATAAGGGCCAACTGCCACTTTCTGAGAGCCCCCTAAGGACTCCCAGCAAGAGAGAATTGGGACCAGGAGAGTGTGACTTCGTAATAGCTGAATTGCTTGTCCTTAATCTTCCCCAAGCCCTTAGAAGAGAACTGCAGTTCTGTTCCTAGGGACTGACATCCCTGAGCTGTTTCAGAAATAATTGTGTTCCAGCAGAATTGAATTCAGTCCATGTCCCCTGAAGATCCAGAAAAAGCTAACCCTATCACTTACTAATCTATAGAACAGTTGGCAGTATATTCAATAGAAAACAATCTTTATTTATTCCTAATATTGCTCAGATCCGAGAGGGCACTGTCTCTTGCTGAAGCTCTCAAGTCCAGCCTAATCAGTAATCTGCTGCTGGAAACAAGGCAGAAATGGTAAAGGATCTGGTGGGCAAGAGGCAAGGCTGCCCTCATGGACAGGTGGAAGTGCCTGTATTCTAGCTAATTTCCCTTTTCTGACCCCAGAATGTCTAGTGTTCTAACTAGCTGCCAGAGAGTCTCATCATTTGCCCTTTAATCTTTAGAATGTTTTAAAAAATGAAACCTTTTAAATGGTATGGGTGCTCTTCTGATGCAAATGATCACTTGTTCTGTAGTTTATACTCTCAGTCCCTAGGGCGCTGATAGGTTGAGTGAAGACAGAAGATGATCTAGAAAAAGCCTTTCTGGGTTTGAGGCTAGCTCTCTCTCCACCACACTGAAACTGCCTCTTCAGTCCTAGGCCTCAGTCTCTATTCATTCCCCTCTTCAAAATGCTCTTGTTCTGTGTCTCTTCCTCTTTAAGATGCCTGAAAATCTGATCGCCTAATTTGAGTTTAAGTTTTTGTGGCTATCAATGGCTTAGGGTATGGGTGGGTCACTGGAAAAAAGCACAGGACTTTTGGAAGAGATTCTATTCCTGGCCTCTACAGCTAAATGGTCATGTGACCTTAAGCAAATCATTCCACTTCTCTGACCTTCCAGTTTGCTCATCTGCAAAATGAGGAAGGGAGAGGTAAAGGGTGTGTTAAAGTATCTTCTTTAATGGTTGCTATGCAATGTACTTGAATTTTAATTTCAGCTAACTAGAGGTACAAAGTAGGGAGGTGGGGAGGTGGGGAGGTGGGGAGGTGGGGAGGTGAATGATGTGTCCTGGGTTTAAAGAGGACTCTTTGGAGCTAGACCTGAAGAAAAAAAAAAGGCAAGATGAGACTCATCCAAGGAAAAATGTCAGCCTAACCCAAACTGACAATTACAAAAGGCATCCCATATTGTCAATCAAATATTCAAAACAACACACACTATACACACATGTGCAGAGGTAATGGGATGTTTTGATTCCATATTTGGGCTCCTATCTAAGCAGTGGAATATAATGAAAAAGGCAGTATGCTTGGGGAAAAAATTTCTAAGGATATTTTGGTCTAACCAGGTTACCCCCTCCCTCAGCTTGATGATTAAAGTGATTTTGCAACTTAATGTGAACTGTAGGAAATCCCTAAGCTTTAGGTTTCTCCTTCCAGACCAGCTCCCTCAACAGCCTGGCTGTTCTAGCCACTTATCTGATTCCCAGACAATATTCACACAGATAAGTACAAAATTTATGTAATGTAGAAAGTCAGTGTGGTGTAGTAGATAGATTTGGCCTCCAGAGTATGGAAGACCTAAGTTCAAGTCTGCCTCTGAGAGATACTAACTGTGTGACCCTAAGCAAGTCACTGTGTCAGGGCCCCTTACCCAATAAGTAACCTTTATAAACAAACGGTTCTCAAAAGAATTGCAAAGTGTTCACAACCACATGAAAGGTGCTCTAAATCACAAATAAAAGAATTTCAAATCAAAACAATCCTGAAGCTTTACTTCACACACTCTGCAAATTGGCAAGGGAAAAAAAAAGACAAAAAATGACAGGAGACAATTTTGGAGGGGTTGTAGAATGATAAGCATACTAATAGATTGTTGGTGGGTAGAGCTGTGAAATGGTATAACCACTTTGGAAAAAACATTTGGGAAAAATATACATATAGTATAATAGTAAAGGAAGACAGTTCTCATACAGTATCTGTCAAGATATTTATAGCTGTAATTTTTGTGATTGCAAATTGGAAACAAAGTAGATGACCATCATTGGGAAATGGCTGACAAATGTACTATATGAATGTAGATTACTGTATTGTAAAAAAAAAAAAAGTGTGATTAATACAGAGAAGTATAGAAAGATCTACATGAACTGATGCAGAGTAAAATAAGCAGAATCAAGAAAGCATTATACACAGTAACTATAGTGTAAATGGAAAGAACTACAGATCAAAAACTCAAAGGTAATAACAAAATAATAAAGATCAAGCAGGAGTCAAATGAAGACATATAAGTAGACATCCTCAACTTTCCCTACCCATCTTCTCAATTTCATAGAGGTGGGAAGTACACAGGAGTTACACAGTGCACATTGTTTTGAAACTTTTTCCATGTATCAAACAGTTGTGTTGATGTTTTTTCCGAAATTAAAAAAAAAATTATTTGTTATATGGAATGGTTTTCTGGGAAGGAGAGGAGAAGAGATATCTGAAATAACTATGATGATGTAAGAAACAGATGACATCAATAACAATTTATATATCAAAAAAACACTTGATGCTCCAAGCAATTCTCCAAGACTATCAATTACAGAGAATGTTCGGCCTGCTTGGGTAGTAGTTTTCTCATCCAGTATTTACCTATTTTAAAGAAATCACAGCACTAAACTTTACCCTTTATATGCTAAAAGGACTGAAGTAGGATGAGACTCTGTGTGTGTGTGTGTGTGTGTGTGTGTGTGTAAAAAAGCTAGGGATTCCATGGGGCAAAGGGGAAGAGAAAAGTGCTTTAAGCAAAGGAGTATAAGCAGAAGATGAAATGTTGTGTACAGGGAGCAATTAGAAAGTCTATCTGACTAGTACAGAGAGTGCACAAAGAAGAGTAATATGACATGAGGCTAGAAATAGAGGTGGGAGCCAGAATGGGTAGGGATTCAAATGACAATCCTCATATCCTATCATGAAGACAGACTTGATCAAGGCAACTATGTGGCACAGAGGATACAGCAGCTATAACTTAGTGAAGATGAATCAGGAGGCTCATTTTCATATAGGACTGCAGTTTTAAAAAACCATCACAGTTCTAATGTTAGAAAGGCTCTTTGAAGTTATCTAGGCCAACCCTTTCATTTAATGGATGAGGAAACTGAAACCCAATGAGATCAAATGACTTGTCCAAAATCACACAGGTACATGGCAGAGCCTGTATTCAAACTCAGGTCGCCTGACTCAAAACCCAATACTGATTTCATTTTGCCATAGTTTCTGTGATATTTTTAAAATTTAGCCAAGGAAAAGTCACTTTCTAAAAAGAGATAGAGAATGGAACTCTTATTTCTTTAGTATAAAGCAGTGGTCCTCCAAGTGTGGTTGACCTATTCCTGAGACCCTTTCAGGGAGTTTAAAAAATCGAAACTATTTTCATAATAAGAAGTATTAATATCTGCTTTACCACTATACCCTGAGGACCATAGGAATTTTCCATCTGACCTGAAGCAAAACCTTCCATATATGTTGTCTGCTCGTGAGCAGGGATCATCTTCCTTTTCTATTTGTATCCCAAGGGCTTAGTACAGTGTTTTGCACATAGTAAGAAATTTTCATTCGTTCATTCACTCATAATAAAAGCTAAGATGTCATTTTTTTACTCCTCCCTTTTCCAACTGTTATCAATGACCTCCAGGACCTGCATTGGGGAGTTAGCAAGAGACGAGCTGCCACCACCCATTGCTTCCCCAGTTGCAAGTCAGCCAAGGGTCGAAATAACAGACTACAGCTCTTTTAGAGTGAAGGAAGAAATTCCATTATTCAGTTCTGGCAAGAATCAGGTGTGCTCCCTCCCAAGACAGAAAGCACATTGAGCATAGAAGTGAGAGCAAGCTTTATACTTTTAGTCTGGTCCCCTTACCCCTCCCTCCAAGACTCGGATTGGTCTGAGTTGCAATCAAATCATGATTGGTTATGTTCACAATTCCATATTCTAATTAGAGAAACCTCAATCCAAGTTACAATTGGTAGAAATCCTGATCCTTTAGCTGGCATATATGCATGAGGTTCACTGAGCCTGAGTAGTAGCAGATTCTTGTGCCATGACATTGACCCCCAACCAGGGGTCCTGCAAAAAACAGGAACCCTGCTGTTAAAGTAACCTAGCTTAACTGGCCCAAGGAATGTCACTCTCCCTTTAATCAGTTAGCCATTCAGCACCTTTCCTGTTTTGTTTTGTTTTGTTTTTTTGCAACTTATGTGTGAACCTAATAATTCAGCATTTCTCACACAACTATATGTATTAACAACATTAATGATGGGGTATGGGTCCAAGCCTAGACCTTTATCCCTCGCCCCAAAAAGAATTGGGTCTCGTTTGTCTACTGGCCCCAGAAAACCCCTTAAACATTCTTTGACCTCACTCTGGTCTCAAACGGTTGCCTGAGGCTATACTCCATTCATCTGCCTTTTCCTTATCTCTTACTCTTATTCTGCTGACTGGCTCTCCCTATCTCTCTTTGAAGAATCCTAGTCTTTGATCCCACCTTTGATCTTATCAACTTCTTCCTTCCAGTTCTTTGTTCTGTTATCTATTCCCATTGTCTATTCAATCTCCCAGACATTCCCATCAGAATTCTCCCTAAACTCATCCCAGCTTTAGGATCTTTTTTCCAGCCCCTCCTCCAAACACCCAAAAGTACTTGGGTGTATATAAGATCCACTCTAGCCCCCATTTAAACACTGAGATTTCCTCATGCCTTCCTGTCCTTACCTGTGTCACTAACATTCAGATTCCTTAAGAGTCTGACCTGTATGGTATATCTCTAATAAAACTTTGCCTCTGGCTGAAAGAAGATTTGGGTTGAATTCATTCAGGCAGAACCTGCCAAGCCATGATTTCGGGGTCCCAGCACCCCAAGAATCTACACCTCATCATTACTACAGATTGAAATCAAAAGCAGATATGAGAATACAGCTGTCTTCTATTAAGCCAGACATTTAAAAGATTTTCAAAAATATGTAAAATAATGTTCTTCTCACTATTTTTTCTTTTATACAATAGTTACTTTTCATGAAAAGGGGTCATTTCAAACGAGCTAAATATTTTAAAACTATGTTTTAATTTCTAATATAGTAAATATTGGTAATATGACCCACATAAATAAAAGCTTTTTGATGTTCTCAATTTTTAAGATTGTAAAGAGATATTGATGGTAGCCATCTCTAGGGTGATGGGAAGGGAAGAAAAAAAAGGAAAAAAGAAAAAAAAAGAAATTTACATGATAACTATTATATATTTAAAAGGAATAGCAAGTTGTAGATAATAAATTTGCAGTTTCATGTGCAATCATCTTTTTTATTACACTATGCTATGGAAATGTTTGTTTTATTCTATAAATTAAAAATATTTTTTTTTAAAAGAGAGAGATACTGAGACCAAAAAGTTTGAAAATCACTGATATAGTGATCTCCTAGATGAGAAACTCCCTCTACGAATGCAAATCAGCACCTTCTCTGCAACTTGGCTTCTCAAGGAGTTAGCTAGAGCACTGAAAGGTTAATTAACCTGTCCAAGATGATACAACCTGTGTCAGAGCTAGGATTTGAATTCTGGTCATTCTGACTCCAAGGCCAGCTTTTTATCCACCATGATATGCTGCCTCAACTTTTAAATAAACCTCAAATAGGAGTCCTTAACTTGTTTGTTTGTTTGTTTTTTAATCTCATAGACCCCTTTAGTATTTGGTGAGCCCTACAGAGACCTTCACAGAATAAAGTTTGTTGTTGTTGTTGTTGTTTTGCCTTGTTTTGGTGAGACAATTGGGGTTAAGTAACTTGCCTAGGGTCACACAGTCAAGTGCCTGAGGTAGAATTCCAGGGCTGGTGCTTTATCCACTGCGCCACCTAGTTGCCCCCAGAATAAAGGTTTTTTTTTTAAAATATGTAAAATTAAATACATTAGATTATAAAGGAAACTAATTATATTGAAATAGTTATTAAAATATTTTTAAAAGCTAAGGTTAAGCACAAAAACTTTGTTTTAAACTTTAAAAACATGGATAAATGTGGGAGGGAGGTCTTTATTAAAACAACCCGACTCCCAAGTAGCTGATGTTCACATTTGGTCAAGTTTATGTATGACATGATGAAGTCCACTGGCAATAACTAACCAGCCTGCCTAATGTGGTCTCAGCCCCTTTTGGGGAGACTTCATATTTAATTCAAAGTATTCAGCCCCAACTCAGAGAATTTTGGAAACCATGCAAACAAATGAAGGAAGACTGATAGACAAGCCCTGACTAGCTTTTTTCTAGAGGGTTTCCAAAAGCAATATTGAAACCTTTTGTTGGGGAAAAGGTCCTCTGTTCCCCTGTCCCAGGTGATGCTTTGCAGGTGTGTGAATTCAGAGAAGGGCCCAAGCCATATAGCTCCCAATATGAGGGGGTGAGAAAAACCACTTTTCTCCTTGCATTTAGCCTAGGCCCCCTAGTCACTTGCAGAAAGGAAGATGTTTGAAATCTGATATGGGAGGAGTACTTTTGACAAGTCCAAAGGAAAGGAGGCAAGATATTAGAAGGTAAATAAATAAATAAAGCATTGAAAAATAGATTTTAAGAATCAAAACACAGCTTAACTTTGTAACTGTCATTGGAATAAGACAGAAAAACCCAAAGAAATAGTGAAGGGAAAATGGGAATAATAGGAAAGCTACAAGCTAGACCAGGAGCCAGAAAGTAAGGAAGAAAGTAAATAGTCTTAAACAAGCCATGAGATGTTGGTACCACTCTGCATCTTGTAGGCAAGGCCTGGTATTTGAGGTGTGATTTGAGCAAGTGTGCCACATGTACATGCTAAAAAAGAAAAGAAAAAGAGAAAAGAAAATAATAATACCCCCGTTATTTCTTGAGAAACCACTATTGGAGATTTAAATATGTTCCCTTTCATGTGAATACCCTATCCCTAAATCTATGATTCTGTGATAGGATGGTATCTCTTCTTCTCAACAGAAAATCATGAGTGCAGGGAACATTCTTTCAACTCCTTCCTATCAGTAGCAGACAGCAGTAGCGACTACTCAAAGCTCTCATTACCCAACCAATCTGGCTAGCAACAAGTGACAGTATAGAGAAAGATTTACTGGTTCTCTTTTAACTTAGTTCTGAAATCTGTCCTTTCACTTCTCTACTTTGTTTTTCGAGTTCACATGCCTCTCTGAAAAAGAACCCACCTTAGTTTATGGTTAGTAATCACATTCTGATTTGCTGTCTATAATCAAATCAATTACATTTGTCCTATCACCATAGAGCAATTCAGGTCTTCACATTGCCCTAGTGATTTACCTAAAAATTCTTCAAACCTGCCGTCTAGTCACTACAGTATTCTAGTATGTCACATTCAAACAAGCGAATCAGACAATTTCAGTATCAGCTTCTCTTAGAATTCTGAGCAGATTTATGCCACAGACAATTAAACTATCAATCCTGATGACTAAGCAAGTGCTTTTCTCAGAGGCAAATTTATATCTCAGACATGTGAACTGTCAAAGGTCATTCTCTTAAAAGTTCAGTTCCATATAGACACACACCCATTCACACAATTAGGAGACAAATCTAAATTATTTGATCATACAGAGACGAGAGTATGGTTGACTTCCTTGATAGAATGCAAGCTCGTTAAGTTCAAGGTCTCTCATTTTTATCTCTGCATTCCTAGAGCATAATACAATGCCTGACACAATACTAGACTCTTAATAAATGTTCGTTGATTGACTCACATTTGGTTCTGAACCTGGCTCATTGTTCATTTTCAAGGGTTATTCAAAATATATACATCTAGATGGGCTAATAGAATGGATATTCCATCATCTGCACAGAAAATAGTTTTCATTCATCTCTTTTTTTTTTGTTTCCTATACAGAACATGTCTATTTTCTCTTTAGGGTTCATGAAGAGGCCCTGAAATACTCTGGAATAATCATCACAACACCATCATCAAACAGTAATATTTGAAGGGCTTTATTATCTATTCAGTTCAGTTGACCCATTTTTTTCAGTTGTGTCCAAGTCTTTGTGACCTGTGTTTGGTGAAGATACTGGAGTGATTTGCCATCTCCCTTTCCAGCTCATTTTACAGATGAAGAAACTGAGGCAAACAGTTAAGTGGCTTGCCTAGGGTCACACAGCTAATAAGTGTCTGAGGCTAAATTTTAACTCAGGTCTTCCCGTTTCCAGGTCCAGCGATCTATCCACTGCACCAGCTAAAGTCTTTTTATTTTATTATCCTCATTTTACAGATGAGGAAATTGAAGCTGATAGAGGTTAAATGACTTGCCCAGGGTCACACAGCTAGGAAATGTAAGTAAACTACCAAGGCTGGATTTAAATTCAACCCATCAAGTAATAAATATTTATCAAAACCTACTATGTGCCAGGTATTGTGCTAAACACTGAAGATACAAAGAAAAGCCAGAGAAGCCTTGGTTCTCAAGGATGTCACTGTCTAATGGAGGAGACAATGTGACAACAAGTATATATGAACAAACTATATTCAGGATAGATTAAAAATAATCAACATAGGGAAGGAACTAGCCCAACTCCATATCCAGCTCTCTAGGTACTGTGCCACCTAATGGACTTGTTCCCACCTCAGGTCATTTGCATTGAGCTTTTTGTTTCATTTTTATGCGTCTGCTGATACTGATAATTAGAAGATCCTTGAACAAAGTTATCAGGATGGTTGCATTTATCAAGGAATCTTGTGATGTATGAGATACTTGAAGATGCTAGAGGACAGTTTGAGGACACTGAAACAGTAGACCCCTAGTGTCAGGGACCACTGACTCTAAAGACAGCTAAGTGGTGCAATGACTAGAGTGCCAGGCCCGGAGTCAAGAAGACTCATCTCCCTGAGTTCAAATTCAGCCTCAGACACTTACTAGCTGCATAACCCATTTGCCTCAAATGGGGTCATGAAGAGCCGTACATGACCAAAATAGCTGAACAACAACAACAGAGTCAGAGATATCCCTGGGAAAGAATTCAGAATAAGCAAAATTTGTCTTTGGTGTTTTGCCCTTGCTCATTTCACCCCCACTTTCACCAGGTAGCAATGCCTTTCCAAGAGAAGATAATCTGAGAAACTAGTCCACACATGAGTTTGTAGAATCCTGTATCCAGAGCAAAAAGAGACCACAAATGTTATCTAGTCCTATCCCCTCAGTTTATAATCAGGGTGGAGCAAATGAGGAAACTGAGGCCCACCCAGAGAGATTAAGTGGTTTGCCCAAGATCATATAGGTAAGTGGTAGATCCAAGATCTGAATTTAGGTTTTCTGACTCCAAATCCTGCATTCTCTACCATACCATGCAGTCAAACTACTAATAGTCTAGGAAAATCTATTTGCCCATAGTTACATGGCACTAGCTAAACTAAAAAAAAACAAATTTACAAATGTAGAAAGAAAAAAGAAGCACAGAGATAAGTTCTTAAGATGCTCTAGATAACTATTTAGATATTTTGTGGAGATTTCCACTGTAATATTATTAAAGATTAATTTTAGCTATTTCTTTCTTCCCCTTGACCTTGTACAGAGGCCTTCAAGATGAGTGGCTCATTCTAGGAACTAAATATGGTTTTGAGGGGGTATTTGCATTTTAAATGGAGCTATCCTAGAAAGGACAATTACTTAACCCATAAGAGAGACTCTCTCATGGAATTTCAGGCTTGGGTTGTGAACTATTTATATAAGAAACAACTGGACTTGGAGTCAGAAGACATGAGTTCAAGCCTGGTCCTGCCATTTACTATCTAGGTGATACTGAATTAGTCATTTTTTCTCTCTGAGCCTCTTTTTTTTTTTTTTAATCTGAAAAATTAGGACAGGCAAAATGAAAAGGGACAGCTAGGTGGCACTAGATTCATCTTCCTGAATTCAAATCTGGCCTCAAACACTTTTTAGCTGTGTGATCCTGGGCAAAACATTTAACCCTTTTTGACTCAGTTTTCTCATGTGAAAAATAAGTTGGAAAAGGAAGTGGTAAATCTTTGCTAACAAAACCACAAATGGTGTTACAAAGAATTGAACACAACTGAAACAACTGAACAGCAGCAAAGAATGGATAAATGACCAAAGGTAATAAAAGGAAGAAAAATTGTATATTATTCGCAACCATATGGAAGATTGCAAGGATCTTATAAATCAAAACAACTCTGAGGTTTACCTCAAATCCAATATTTTAGTAAAAATGGCAAAATATGAAAATAGGCAATGTCTAAGGCTATATAGGAGGACAGGTACACTTATACAGTGTTGGTGAAATTGTATTCATCCAACCATCCTGGGATAAAATTTGGAATTATATTTTTAAAATAGTGATTAAAATGTCTATACTCTTTATCCTAGAAATCCCACTACTAGGCCTATATCCCACAGAGGTAAAATACAAACAGAAATGTGCATATGGATATACCAAAAATTCATAGCAGCTCTTTGTAGTAGTAAAATATCGGAAACAAAGTAGCTACCCATTGCTTGGGGATATCATGATCCATAAACATAAACATACTATGCCATAAGAAATGATGGATATGAAGAATTTAGGAAAACACAAGAAGACTTATAGGTAGCTGCTGTAGAGCTCACCCAGAAAACTAAAGAACAGATGTGGCAGGATGTCATCATGTATGTAAGACTGCCCCAGCTCTGAAGGAAATGGGATCAACATACATCTGAGGATAGTTCTGTCCCCCCAGAAATCACTTGAGTCAGGTATTGAATTGAGTGAAAAATAAATTCTCCATCATGGAATGTGGCTGAAACAGCTTTGAGGTAGAGTTTCTGATGGAGCTATCATCAATGGAGAAGAGTCATAAAATGAGCAACAGGGGAAATAGGAAAAAAAAAGACAAATTACTGAAGATCTCAAGAGGAAGAAACCTCAGTTAAAAACCTAGATCACAAACTAGTAAATAAAACAGATGCTTGTTAGACAAAAGCAATGCATTTGGTTGACTTACTAAACTGTTTTTATTCTCTCTTTTTAAAAAACTTTGTTACATAGGATAGCTATCTGTATGTGGAGGGGACAGAAGGATATATTTGGAAATTAATGTTATGTAAAAACAACCAGTATCAACAAAAATAAGATAAATGTTTAAAAACAAAAAGGCAAAAAAGTTTTGGACAAGACAATCCCTGAAGTCCCTTTAAGCTCCAAATCTTATAATCCTATGAATGCATATTCTAGTTGCATGGAAAACAAATTCTAGCCTATACAACATGCCACATATGCCTTATAGGCAGACATAAAGCTCTGGGCTAACACATGATGCACTTTAATGTCCTAGTAGCAGGGTTGGCTACCCTAGTGAAGAAGGGCTTAATTTCTTGACTTTTGGCCTTTTTTGCTCCATAGCTTGTGGAATTTTTTCACAGGCTGCAAACTGCCAGGGAATGAACATTGCTAATAAATAAACATGGCCTGGCACTTCACAATGTAGGGATTAGGTTGGGGGTGCAGGAGAAGCAAGATATCATTCCATCATAAATAATGACTAAGTAGATATTGGTTGTCATTTGCTATATTTGCAGGGTTAATGAGGTCCCCCTTCATGGTCTGCAAGTACAGATGTGAATTCATGAAATCATTTAACATGGTATTTTTTTTTTCCTACAGAAGTGGCTGAGCTGAATGGTAATCAGTCTTGAAGGATTGCAGGTTATATTCTGGATCAAAGCTATACCTATATGTGAAAAAAATCACATATCAATTCTTTTCTTATGTCTTTTAATATATATATAGTCACCTATATATACATATATGTATACATACATATATACATATATATACACATACATATATATATATACATATATATATATATATTTGGGTGAGATCTTAGCATAAGCCCTTTAAGAAGCAAGTTTTGAAGGGGTTGAGAACTATCTCTGAGTATCTTAGATTATCTTAAGCAGTTCCATTCAGATTAAATTTTAAAACATTTTGAGCTTTAAAGACCTGAAGAGAAGATGGAAATCATGAGTTAGTAAACTCAGATGCTAAAGAAAAGTTGTACATTGGAAAGATACAATCACAGGGTTTTTCAAAGTGGAAGGCATATAGCTTCCTACTTGGGTGTGCATAAGGAATGTAATAACAATCTTTCCTGTGGAGCAGCCCGTGAAAGAGAGAAAAAGTTATAGGGAAAAGAAAAGTTTTCCCCATTGTAGAGAACCTACACAGAAGTAGAATTAGAAGGGAGGACCCACACTAAGAAGGTACAAGTAGGAAGTTAAAGGATTTTTAGTGCTTAAACTGCTCTAAAGGCAACTGGAACTGCAGAAAGTTTTTCATCTTTAAAAATAAGATCAGAGAAAGTTGAATCTAGATGTACTTTACGATTTGTTTATGTTTTGCATCTGCAACTCTCCCTGGATTCAGTTCTACAGAAAAAGATGAGCCTTCTAAATTAAGCTCATAATGCCTAATCTGATCACCATGCTGTTATATCTAATCTGATCACCATGTATTTCTTAGGGCGGAATGGCTGCTAACTCAAGCCTTCACTGAAACCATCTACTCCTCCCTCAGAGGGCTGAAGAGCCATCTTATATAGAGGGCAGAAACTAGACCGATTGGCCCACTCCACTCTGCATCTGCTACTCTGCTTGGTTTCAACTCCCTATATAAGATGCTCCTGTGCCATGTACCTCATGTGTCCCCCACTTTGACTTCTTTTTTGTGTTGATTCCCCCCATAAGACTGTAAGCTCCTTAAGGGCAAGGTCTTTTTATTTATTTTAATTCCCACTGTTTGGCACAATGCCTGGCATATGTGCTAAATAAATGTTTATTGGATTGGATTAGCTCATGCTATTCTTTTACATCTTAAAACATTAAGTTTGGGAAAGTTCTACTGTGATGCATCATCATGAGATGGAGGTAACCTTGGCGTTTCAAAAGTTAAGCCACCTGAGAATAATTGTTTGCTTGTTCTTCTCAGCTGGAAAGGATTCAAGTACGGTTTCAGTATGCTTTCCAAGAACCAGCCTAGCTAAGTTCAGAAAGGTTCATCATTAGTAATCTAGCTACTAGCTACTAGGTCATGAATTATTTAGTCATGGTAACCTATAAAACAGAGAAAAATATATAATTTGACTCAGTTCTTTCCACTTCTCTGATAAGTAGCTGTGGATGAAAGGAAAGAAGAAGAGAGGAGAGGAGACATGAGGAGAGGAAAAGTGGTGGAGGGTGCTAAAATCATACAATTTTTAGACCACCTATAAATTTTAACTCACCCATTGGCACTCTAAATATAACAAAATTCTTCTGGAAGGACAAAAGGATGAAAAATAGTATCAAGGGATCAAGAATTGTAAACTATTAGCAACTATATAAAAAAATTTTCCCCATAACAAATAAGAAGAGAAATACTCCCACCCTTCACCCAACAAATTAACAAGTTGACATAAGAAGGCTGCTGTCAATGCTAGAGAGACTATAGAAAGATAGGCACAGAAATGCACTGCTGATGGAGTTTCCAATTGTTCTGACCATTCTGGAAGGCAATTTATCATTATATAAAGAGTGGTTTCTCTATACCTTTTGACCCACAGAGTTCATTGCCAGTCACATACTCCAAGAGGTTAATGACAAAAGGCAAAGATCCACAGACTGTAAAATATTCGTAGCAGAACTTGTTGTAGTAGCCAAGAGCTGGAAAGAAAATAGATACCTATTTCTTAGGCAGGAATGACTAAACAAAGTATTGTATAAACATGTAATGGAATGCTGTTCTACTGTAACAATGAGGAAACATTGAGAAATCCTTAAAAGCATGGAGAAACTTATATGAACTGATGCAACTGAAATAAGCGGAACCAGGAGAACAATTTACACTATGACTACAACAATGGAAATGGAAACAACAAAATAAACACTGAATGCTATGAAATTATAGCAACCTAGCTTTATCTCAAAAAAAGAGATAATGATGAGATACCTCCCTCTCCTTTCTTTGCAGAGGTGGGGGACTAGGGGTGTGGAATATTGGATATAACATCAAACTACTTCAATACGTTGGTTGGATTTGCTGAACTTTTGTTTTGTCTTTGTTGTGAGGGATGGTTCTATGAAAGAGGGAGAGTAGGGATACCTTGGTAAATGTAGGTAATGTAAAAACAAAGGATAATAATAATGTTTTTGTAGCAGGGACTGGCCAATAGATGTTCGATACTTTGAGCACTCTGCTCTATCTGGTGCCTACCCAAAAGGATGCTTGATGATCCTAATTCTAGTCATTTGTTAATAAAGGGCCCTGCCTTTCACTTCAGAGCATATATAGGTATTCTGTGACTATTTCCTGTCTATTTATTGTGTAATGAGGAAAAGCCTTTTAAATGACCATAGGGATGGAACTGAGTGTGCCTCCAAAAGACTCTAAAGGAGAAACTGGGCTCTCTTTCCTTCCTACAGTCAATGAGGTATAAAGACAACTTTCTGAGCTTTGGAGAGCCTGGGTTGGGGTTAGGAGTCTTTCCTCCACTGGACTAGCCTGTGTGTGCATAGTGTCCTAGGCAAGCTCCTATTTGTGACTTATTTCTTTTGGCACAGAGTCTTGTGAGATCTTGAAAAGTCAGAAAGCCACTTTATGTTTGCAGTGAACTATAAAGAAGATAGCCCTAAAGAATGACCTAGTTGGCCCAGACAAGCATTGAATCAACCCTACATCTAAGATGAACCCTACAAGTGAGGGAGTGACAACCATCAGTATACTGCACCTGGAAGTGAACTTGGTAGTAGAAATGTTGGTTCCAGCTGCTTTAAGTCTGAGCCCACCCTCCGCAGGGACTGAAGTGGTAGAAGGCAGAATATGACCTGGTCTGGGAAAATGTTTTTACCTCGGTTCTCACTATGCCTTCTAAATAAATACCCCTTGGTAAAAGTTGATGTCAATTTGTTAACTGATATCAAGGAGGAATCAACTGTTTAATAACAGGTCACTAATCATCAGTATTGATGATATTGAGAAGATATTAACTAGAACTGGCAAATTGTATTAGGAGGACAATATGGAATGGGGGCTAAAATCAATAGCATTTGAAGAACTCTACTGCCATTTAGAAATTTCCCCTAAAACTCTGACGGAGAAGATGTAGCCAAACACTAGAATTCAACTTGCTAATAACATTACAGGAATAGAAGTGGAAATTTGGGGGCATATAAGTCTGTCTCATTATATATTTTTAAAAAAAGAAAAAAGTGATCTAGAAACTGTCAACCCATATTACCAACCCATAACTACTTTTCCATCTCTACAACATCTTTATGTAAATAATTATACAGAAATATTGAGGGCATCCTTTTCTCTTTTTTAAATATGTATTTAACTTATTTATTTTTAGTTTTCAACATTGACTTCCATAAGATTTTGAGTTTTAAATTTTCTCCTCCTACTACTTCTTTCCCCCCTACATGATGGCGTACAATCTGATATAGGTTCTACATATACATTCATGTTAAGCATATTTTCCCATTAGTCATGATGTAAAGAACAATTAGAACTAATGGGAGGAACCATGAGAATGAAGCAATAAAACAAAACAACAAAGGAAAAGGAGAGCAAATAGTATGCTTCCATCTGCATTCAGACTACATATTTCTTTCTGTAAGTGGAGGACATGTTTTTCTAAAGCATGAGAAGGGAACAGACAGGCTTTTACAAATGTTCTATAGCAGATCCCATCTTCATTGTCCCCCAATATTTACATATGAAGAAACTGAGTCAGAAGAGTTTAAGTGACTTGCCCAGGCTCACATAGCTACTAAGTGTCTGAGGCCAGATTTGAACACAGGTCCTCGTGACTCCAGGTGCAGTGCTCTATGCACTATGATACCTAACTGCCTTATATGTGGTTAAGTCATGCAGATGCTCCTGTTCCAGATAACATTATGCTGACTTCATCAAGTCCCTGAACATTAAGGAGCTGTCTAATTGAGATCTTTAATGACTCGGAAGAATTCAGCCTTACTATCCACATAAGAAACTTTAAGTGGATATAGTGCCTAATGTCCAGGTTGGGACACAAAGTGGTATTGACCACCCATATTACTGGTTCATCAATACATATATCTTGGACAGACACTGCAGAAGGATTATGAGTTGGGTGCAAAACAAAGGAGGAAGAGAGAGAGTAAACATATATTTGGAAAACTACAAAGTGCTTTTAATGACCCCAAGTTTTCCCCAAAACAAAAGACTACATTGGTAACATTGAGATTCTTCCAGTTTGGCCATATGGACATGACTCATGAAATATCACAGTTGTCAAAGCTTTAAAGTTGAAAGTCACCCCATAGAGAGGTACACAGCAGGCATAAGTGTCTGTAGTTTGTAATTAACATAGAATTGCACAAAAGAGAGAGAAGTATGACCAGAAAAATAGAGAAGTGGTCATATTGCAAGGACAAGGGATGATCACTTGTGTGATTCATTGGTACCCATGTGATACCAAGAGATATAGAAGAAAGTCCCCAGAGTATTGGCTGTGCTTCCTACAAAAGTCTCTCAGGATAACAAGCCAAGGATTGGTTACTATCTGTTCTGTTGAAGGGAGTGCCAACACTGATGAGATTAGAGGTTCATTGAACAATAAGAGTTAAAATTTGCAGAGTTTTTTTTTTCTCCCAACAGTCTTTTGGGGCAGACATTTGAAGTATTATTATCTTCCATCTTATAGATGAAGAAACTGAGACTTCAGGAAGCTTTATTTTGCATAAGTAATAAGTAGCAGTAAGAGCTAAGAGTTGAACTCAGGATTCCAAATCCAATATCCAACTCCACCATTGCCTCTTTGCCACCATTGCCTCTCTGCTCTGTTATGTGAAATACGTGCTCATCCAGGGGTGGAGAACTTGCAGCCTTGAGGCCACATGTGGCCCTCTAGGTCCTCAAGTGTAGCCCTTTAACTGAATCCAAACTTCACAGAACAAAAATTTGGATTCAGTCGAAAGGCCGCACTTGAGGACCTAGAGGGCCACATGTGGCTTTGAGGCCGGTGGTTCCCCACCGCTGTGCTAATCCCCCCCACTCCTGCCATTTTCCAAACCTGAGCTAGGAGTTGATTCATAGAGCTATAAAGGAGGGAGTGAGCATTCTGCCTCAGGTCAAGAAGGATTTGAGTTTTAATCTTGGCTCATAAATTTAGTAGCTGTGTGATCATGAATAAATCACTTCAGTTCTCTGAGACTCAGTCTCTTCAGTTGCAAAATGGGATTAAAAATACCTTCAGTAAGATTGTTGTGAGGATAATGAGATGATACGTGGAAAAGCATACCCTGTATGTATGACTATGCAGTTATCACTATTATAACCCAGGGCACCACCTTTGGTCCGCTGCATCTACTCTTTCAAGAGTATAAATTTTGTGAGGGCAGGAACTGTTTCTTATTTATCTTTGTATCCCCCCTATAGTACTTTGCACATAATAGGCAATCAATAAATGTTGTTTGTATAAATGAACTCTAGGCAGGAGAAAATAAGCAGCCTTTGAAATGCTAGTTTTACAATCCCAAACCTATATAAAGTGAAGGTAAACAAATTACCTTGTACTGATTTGTTCTGAGAACATCTCCCCAAATGTAGTCTTTTACTTATTTACCTGGATTCTGGATCTTCCCACTGGGGGATTTTCCAGTTCTAGCCAAGCACATTTTGCTGAATTAGTTCAGAGAAACCCTGCTTATGCTGGTCCCTGTAGGGCTCTGTATAGAATTGCTGAGATTGTTGGAAGTCTTTGGAAGTCCCATGTGACAATTTTTTTTTACATTTATAATTGCCTGGGAAACAGTGCCAAGGATTATTGAATCTTAGAATTTGGAGTTGAGAGAGATCTTAGAGATCATCCTAGTTTGAGCCCCTTGAATTTTATAGTTAATTTTTTTAATTCAATTTTACATTTTAGAAAACTGAGAGAATAAGAATACACAAGTTGGAGTGACATATCCAGAACTCAATTCATGTCTAGCATCTTTTATAGGATGACTACCTTTATGATGGAGAGAACCCTGAGAGGGCCAAATGGCCAAAGGTATACTAGTAAATATTTAACAACCAGCTCACAGTGGAGAAAATATACCTATCACATATTTTCAAGTTTTTTTAATCATTATTGTTAACACTTTCTCCATCACCTTAAATCTAGATAATCAACAAAACAATAAAATAAGCCCTGAATTATTTTTTTCCCATTTGCTGATTTCCAAGATGCAAGTGAACACACTGAAAACTTACCAAAAGCCTGACACAACCCTGGGCTTGTCCTGCTACTACTGGCTTGGAAATATGCCACATTCCTACTTCAGTCCCCCAATATTACTATAAGTGACAAGAATGTATTTGTTGTGCCTACCCATGAATGTCCATCCTGAGTAGCCTCCAATGCTAGTTCTGAGTGTAAGAAAAGATCTTTTCCAAGTAAGTGAAGATTATTTGAGGGCCTATCTCACATAATTCACAATGTGTTTTCACCCTCGCTCATCAGTCATTCCAAAAGGAACTCAAAAGGCAGGATGGCAGCACTGTCCTTGTACCTTAGAACAATTTTAGGGTTGGCTGTCTTAATACACGTAGCTGTAGTTCTTCAATAGGAAGCCAATCTTGGACAAATTGATAGAAGGAAGTTGGCTTGACTCTTTGGGGTTGGGTTACCTTCTGTCTCTCTCTTCTCTGGAAGTAGGAAACAAAAACAAGAAAATATTTGAAATATAGCTTGTGCATTCATTATTTTCCCTCTCCCAGACTTCCTTTTGTGCAGCAATATTTTCGTATGAATTGCCAAGTGAATAAAAAAGCAACCCAAGCCCATTTACATTTGTCTTTCAAATGTGCATCTAGTAAGAATATGTTAACATAAAACATTAATAATACAACAGTGTTATCAACAAATACCTTAGTCATTGTAAATATAAATATTTAACAGCTGTAGTAAGGGATTGAAACAATAGAGTTGATTTAGAGAACTTAAAATAGTTTCCATTTTATACCAGATTCCCCAAAATGAAGTCTGTTAATTGAGAGGATGATGAGAACTATTGAACCTGACCCACAAAATGTACCCTTTCCATGGGCAATTCACAAAAAAAATAAATGTGTTACCAGGAGAATCACACTTGATGAAGGCTACAGAACTGTTCCTTATACTATAAGCTGAACACTGTCAACCAAGAAGAAAGTATAGCATGGATAGGATGATAATTGGATAGTCAGTAAATGTAATAAAAGAAATTGACATCATGAATCAAATTGACCAAATTTTATAGTCCTTCCATAACCCCTAAAAAAATGTTACACAATTGCATTATTATGGCATTTTAAGGAATTTTTCAGGGAATCCTAGAAATTAAGAAGTCATTAAAACAATGTGAATCCTGCAGTACCAAAAAGTCAAACTCTTCTTTAAGCGATATTAATTCTTTAGCTCCTCTGAGTCAACACCTAGCTGGTCTTGAGGGAATGAGGGGCTACTATCCCCCAACTATTGTCTGAGTACATAAGCTCTGAAGTAATCTTCTCTTTTAAATATCCTCTACTACCAACGTATAAAACAATGATTTGTTCCCTTCTTTCTCTCCTCTTTCTCTCCTTCCTTCCTTTTATCCTTCTTTTTCTCCTTTCTCTTTCCCTCAAATCCTCTCACTCATTTCTGATGTCACAGAACAGAGGATTTTTAAAAAAACATTTTTCAATCACATTGGCTTTCAATAACCCCTCCCAAAACTTCTATTCAATATGAAAGGAAAAAAAAATTCTATAGTTTACCATGCAAATGCAAATAAGAAATAAAGTTAAGCAAATAATTAACGTAAATAGGGTAATATAGTTATTTACCAAATATCCCCAATATTTCCTTGACAGGCTCCTTATACCCTCTGAAGGTATGCCTGTACCAGGATGGGAAAACCTGCCACAGAGGCAGGATTCACTATCTACTCACCACATGATTGGGGCCTAATATGTGTTTGATGATATACTCTTGCACTTCAATGGAGCCATGATTTCTATAGATAACAACGCTTCATTACTTCTCATCTGATGAGATTCCTATCCATGTTTGTTCATAGATCTACCACAGAGGACCCACCCAACTTGCTGGAGACTAGGTCTTTTCATGTGTATCAATAAAATGCCATAATAACGCATTCATATTTTCCCTACGTTATAATTTGCTCCTACCACATGACTGACCCACCTCTTTTTCTAATCATACACTACCCTGTTGATGTCTCATGCCAATTCTTATATATAGGTCATCACTAGAAAAATGCTAGCATTTTCTTGTGCCTATCATTTGGGTCATCTGTCATTTTGATTCTTTAGAGACCATTGAGTTCCATGATATGCAGCCATATAGTATTGCTATAGAAGAACATTTTTTTGAAATATGGGTCCTCGTATGCAACCAAGCCTATTCTCTTTCTTCCATTCAGTTCCAGGTCTAACCCAATGTCCGTCTATAGTAGCTATTCCAGATATATATAGGTGATAGACACACACATATACATACATACATGGATGTGTGTACATATGTTTCTATACATGCATACATTCATACATGCATATGAAACTCCAGAATATTACAAAGCCTCTTTAATGGAAACCATGATTAGTTGCAAGTGTATACACATATACACATACACACACACACGCACACACACACACACACACACACTAACTCAGGGATGGGGAACCAGCAGCCTCAAGGCCACATGTGGCCCTTCAGGTTCTCAAGTGCAGCCCTTTGACTGAATCCAAACTTCCAGAACAAATCCCCATAATAAAAGGATTTGTTCTATAAAACTTGGACTCAGTCAAAAGGCTGTACTCAAAAACCTAGAAGGCTACATATGGCCTCAAGGCCATGGGTTCCCCACCCCTGCATGTCATAGTTTATATAATAGCATTTTTTTTATTTAGTTAGCTTTTCCTTTATGGATTTTCAGACTGATCTTATAAACAATTATGTGTTTCATTAAGGAAACCTTGTAATGTTCTGGGGTTTGATATAGTCATCACAATATCAGCCATAAACAGGAGTAACTGCAAAAACTCACTTGGGGGAAATCATCTTCTATTTGTAGCTAGACATCCTCCATGGTAAGGACAAACACTTTGGAGAGCATATAGCTAACTGCTTTATGCCTCGCTTGATATAATTTATCAGAAGGTCATTGAATAGTTAACTCCATAGTAAATTTATCAAGGGGTGTGGCATAATCTTAACATGAACAGGGAAATTCCACCTTGGAACAGAGCTTTTGCAGGGAGGCTGCCCTTTGTCCTATCAAACTGAATGTTTTCTTTTGCTTTGTTTTGTTTTGTTTGGTAATTGGTGAGCAATAACTCCAGTGAAATATCATGTTCTCTCATTTTTTATGTTTATCACATGATTGTAAAGCTGCCTTCTATTACAGAGAATTGATTGATTACGCCCACCTATTTCCTTCTCCTTCTGTATAGGCCACCCTCATAAAGACTGTATAACAACGACAAAGCAAGCATATGGGTAGGTAGGTATTGTTGTCTTCTCAATTGCTTTTAAAAGGTTAAAATATAACCTTCATTCTTCCACTCCAATGTCAAAGAAGTGATCCTTGAGATACTTTGTAAAATAGTTCCTCAATGCTTTCAAAATTGTGTCATCTCCTTACTAGCTGTGCGACCCTGGGCAAATCACTTAACCCCATTGCCTAACAACAAAAACAAAACAAAACAAAAAAATTGTGTCATCTCCAACACTAATTCTCTTGGTTGGAACTTAATCTACTCCGACTATCCTTTGAACTTTTTGAGAACATGCTTCCTTGTCATTCCTCAAATAATATACTCTATGTTCCAACTCTGGACATTTTCACTGGCTGCCCTACCATACCCTCCTCATCTCCATCTCCTGGCCTTCCCAAATTCCTTCAAGTTCCAGTTAAAATCTCATTTTCTACAAGAAGCCTTTCCAGATTCTCTTTAATTCTAGTGACTACCTTCTGTTGATTATTTCCATTTTTCTAGTATATATCTCGATTTTACATAGTTCTCTGTTGAATCATTGCCATCTGCTGGTTCTCCATTGAGCTGTTGCCATTTGCTGGTTCTCTGCTGACACAAAGCTGCTAAAAAGTTATTTGTCTACAGTGAAGTGGTTGCATATCATTTTTGTGAAGCTCTCAGTGCTATTCCAACAATTTTGTTTATCAGAGCCACAGTTTTGTGCCAAAAGATCTTAGTGCAAGTTTCTCTTTTGAATTGCTTTGTTCCTACATTAGCAATTACTTCCTCTGTCTTCCTATTCTTTGAGATGGGATGAGGAAATTCTTTTCAACTGTTACTATGCATTTGGCCTTCAGCACTGGATCTATGCAAATCAATCAATCAGTCAATCAATCAAGTATTTCTACTGTACTAAAGGCTAGGGATGAGAATTACCCTAAAATTTCACTTAAGGTGACAGAAGGGCTGAGATGGAGATGATAACACCTGTTCTAGCAGGAACACAGGACAAAGGTCACTGTTCTTCCTATAAGTGATTATGTTTCTTGCCCACAAAATGTTTACGGTCTCATTGGATCTAGTCCAGAAGGATCACATATGAAACAAATAGTTTAAAAAAAAAAAGAGTTTGTTGTTGTTTAGTCATGTCTAACTCTTCATGACTTTGTGGACCATACTGTCCATAGGGTTTTCTAGGCAAAGATACTGAACTGGTTTGACATTTCTTCTCCAGTGAATTAAGGCAAACATGTTAAGTGGCTTACCCAAGGTTACACAGCTAGTAAGTGTCTGATGCTGAATTTGAACTCAGGTCTTCCTGACTCTTGGCTCAGTGCTCTATTCACTGAGCCTCCTTAAAAATAGTATAGGATAAGATATGTAAGTGGCAAAACAGAAAATACGAATTTCAAGTTACCAAGAAGTAAATAAGCATATATTAAGCATCCACTCTGTGCCAGGCACTGAACTAATCAATGGGGATACAAAGAAAGGCAAGAGACAGTCCCTGCTCTTAAGGACTGTCTAATGGAAGAAACAGCATGCAAGGAACTATGTACAATCAAGATATATACTAGAAAAATGGAAATAATCAACTGAAGGTAGTCACTAGAATTAAAGAGAATCTGGAAAGGTTTCTTGTAGAAGGTGAGATTTTAACTGGAACTTGAAGGAATTTGGGGATGCAAGGAGATGGAGATGAGGAGGGTATGGTAGGCAGCAGCCAGTGAAAATGTCCAGAGTCAGCACATAGAGTATATTATTTGAGGAATGGCAAGTAAGCATGTTCTCAAAAAGTTCAAAGAAGAGATAAATTTCTACAGCCTGGAGTGGCTAGGGAAGACTTCCAGAAAGATGTAAGCCCAGCTCTGAACTAGGTTGAAGTTGGTTTCATTCTTTTCAACAGATAACTTTTCATTTCTCCTGTCCTCCACCTCTTTCTCTAACAAGCAAAATGAGAAATAAAAAAGAAGACCCAATGCATTTCTGAATATGAAGATGTGTTGTTTGATTTGCTAATCTTGCCTAGGGGAGTGATCTCAAGAGCCAGTGTAATTGTCTTGAAAGAACAAACTCAGATACAGTATATTCTAATGAGCAAGAAAAATGCATAATCCTCACTCCATGTACTCAGTTTGGCTGAGGCTTAGAAACAAAATAATAAGAAAATAACCTATGTGAATTCCTGTCCTCCTAATTCAGATGTGAACACTATCGTCTCTATCCAGCTACCAATGATCCAGTGAAGAGTTTGCACTATTGGCAAAGAATGAATTTTCCAGGCTACCTTCAATGGAAAACAAAGGGGGACGATTGGCTTGGTACAGTGAAAGGGAAAAATATGTTAACACAAGGCCATCAGAAGGGGCTAAGGAATTGTGAGAAGAGTAAACCGTTAATGGGGGCTTGGGCTGTACTTAGGAAGGTAGTTGTAGGAGTAGCCTGTAGATATCATTACAGTAGAGTCTAAGGATATGGTGTGATTTGAGGGAAACTGAAAATCTCTGCCTGTCCTCATGTCTCTCATCCTTGCCTAACACAAGGCCTGGAATTCTATTATGAAAGTAATTCTGGAGACCTTGTCTCCAGAAAGAATCAGTGAAAGAGTATAGGTTAACTGGGATATCATTTGTACGTTAAAACCCAGTATTACTCTGACAGATTTCAAATTCTTTCACCTAATAAAGAGCAATACCCTGAAGTTCTGAAATATGCCCACAACAGAGAGTTGTGAAAATTTAGAAGCAAATTTATATGTGTTATGTATGTATGCATATATGTATATTCAGGAATATACATAGTTCTCTATAATATATATCTATATGAAGTATGTCTACGTGTGTATACGGTTTTCCTCTCTCTCTCTGTCTCTCTCTCTCTCTCTCTCTGTGTCTCTCTTTCTTTCTCTCTAGATAGATAGATAAATAGATAGATATACCCATAATATATGCATATATCTCCTCTCCCCTCCCCCCCCAAGTGGATAAAACCCTGTACTCCACTAAGAAAGATCTGGATTTGAATCCTATCTACCTCACATTAACTGTGTAACTTTGGGCAAGTCACTTAACCTCTCCAAGGTTTCACATTATAAAAATGGGGAGAATAACACCTATCTCAAAGAGTTGTTATGAGTATTAAATGAGCTAATATATGTAAAGAATGGTGCAAAACTTAAAATACTATATAAATATAAAATATCGTTAATGGAATTCACCTTGAAGCTTTGATCAAGGTCTTAGATTGACAATGTGATATCTATTCAGAGTCTTAATAAACAAGATTAATAGCTTTTGAAAAGCAACATCATGTCAGTCATTGAGACAACAAGCATTCAATAAGCACTTACTATATGCTAGGTGGTTCAGTGGATAGAGCACTGAGCCTAAAGTCAGGAAGACCTAGGTTCAAATCCAACCTCAGATACTTACTAGCTGTGTGATCCTAGGCAAGTCACTTAACTTCTGTTTGTCTTACTGCTCTGGAGAAGGAAATGGCAAACTACTCTAGTGTCCTTGCCAAGAAAACCCCATGGACAGTATGGCCCATAGATTCATGAAGAGTCAGACACAACTGAACAACATATGCCAGGCATTGTGCTAAATGAGGGGGACACAAAGATAGGCAAAAATACTACCCCTGCCCTCTTGAAGTCATTTTCTAATGGGGGACACAACATTCAAACAACCGTACATGCAAGATATAGAACGGGTTTGTTCCTTAAAATAAAAAGAAATACAAAATAGAAGAAAGTAAACATACATTCTCAAATGTACATATTTTCAAAGATCTGTACAACAATAAGTCAAAGAATTAAATTTTAATGTGTCCAGAAAAGTTAATAAATTATTAAGGAAAAATATAATCATTACCTACCAAATTCCAGCCTTCAAGAATCCCTTTCAATTTGTGTAAACCCTTGGGTCTCTATAATTCTAATTTTTAGAAAATTAGAACAATGGGCAATAGGGTATATGCAGCTGTGCTAAACCTTTTGGTGCCAAGCATCCACCTCAACCTAGGAGAGGGATTAATCATTTTCCCCAGATAGATCCTAGCTACCCAAAGGCTGTTGGCAATGCAATCACTGATTCCAGGGCTGTGTTCTATCAGCAACATCTTTAACGATGTCAGTGTCAGATGCTGCTGAGGGACAGACTGAACATTCATATAAACAAGAAAAGCCTGCTAGCTTTTGAACTTTCAAGATAACACTGTTTCATAGCCAATCACTGCTAAATCCAGATGAACTGAAAGTGAAACATTTGATTAACTAAAATTGATTGAAAGGCCTCAGGAAAAGGTGTTAACTGATTGTATCATCTTGTTTCTCTATTCTCAACCTTTTTTTATTTTTGGGTCATGGACTCCTTTGGCAGTCTAGTGAAGCCTAGTGACCCCTTCTTTCAATAATGTTTTTCATTGTAATAAAATACATAGGATTACGAAGTAAAAGAAAGGTTAGTGAAAATAAAGAGGCCTTTATCCCCCATTCAAGTTCAAGGCCTCCTGAAATCTATACAAACACTACTTAGGGGTCCATGGATCCCAGATTTAGAATCCCTTCACTATTCTAGTTGTTTTTTTTTTATTCTTCACAATTCCATTCTCTTTCCTTCTGTCTCTCTCTCTGTCTCTCTCTTTCTGTCCCTGTTTCTCCTCTCTATCTCAGTCTCTCTGTCTTTGTCTCTCTCTCTGCGCCTGTCTCCATGTCTCTGTCTCTGTCTGTCTCTCTGTCTTTCTTTCTGTGTCTCTGTCTCTCTCTTACCCCACTCCCTTTCTCTCTCATTCATATTTTCCTTCTTCCTCCCTTCCTACCTTTCTCCTTTTGTGTCTTTGTATCTCTTCTCACCTATGCCTCCAACTCTCTGGTTCTCTCTCTCCCTACATCATTTCAGAAATCTGATCATTATTCTAATTTTAACTTTAGAATATTCTCTAAACACTTTGGCATTTCACTCACCAAGAGCCATTTTAATATCTGCGTCATTTGTATGTATATAGGAGATATGAAAAATCATAAGGTTTGGGATTTTGTCATTATTGGTTTGCATATGTGTTTGTGTATGTTTTTCTGTATAATAAGAAGAAACATTTTAAGTAAAATGAGAGTATTTTTAAAATTTCTGTCAACAAAGATATGAAAATTGATTTAGTGTCCAATTAAAAAGCCATATGTTCAAGGTCTTACCAGTTGTGTAGAAGTTTTGTAGATGTGGATTTGATGCATAATTCATGGGAATGTGGTGTGATTTACTTATGTATATGTGAGAAGATAGGCTTAGCAGTGTAAGTTTAAATGTATATTTTATAGCCTTCAAAAATAAAACAGCTAGATTTATATGTCCATAACTGAAAGAAGAATCAATGGGTATGCATAATGTGTGGGCTGCCAGATTCATCAGCATAATTTATGAAAAATATGTCTATTAGGATTCATAGAGAGCCTTATAAACAATGGATCACTGATCATCAGACTTTCAAAGAGAGTAAGAGTACTGAAAGGAGATGTGGGAGAGGAGATGGAAGGAAGAGTAAATTAAAGTTTCTGCTAAACAGTGGACTTCCTAATGTACATGGCATTTTTGAAGACTGGAGTAGAATTTTGTTATCTCTTCTGGTGCTGCCGCTGCTGCTTTCTGCTACTGCTACTACTACTACTACTGCTACTACTACTACTACCACTGCTACTACTACTACTACTAGTACTGCTACTTACATTAATAATATTAGTAATTATAGCAATAATAGTAAATAGCTAGAATTTATATAATTCATTAAGGTTTGCAAAAGTACTTTACAAATACTATGTTTTATCCTCACAACAATCTCTAGGTAGTAGGTCTTATTATTATTCCCATTTATAGTTGAGGAAACTGAGGCAGATAAAAGTTAAGTAATGTTTTTCATTGTAATAAAATACATAGGATTACAAAGTAAAAGAAAGGTTAGTGAAAATAACATAGCTAGTAAATATCTAAGGCCAGATTTAAACTCTGGTTTTCCTGACTCCAGGTCCAGCGCTAAATCTTTTTGCAGAGCACTTCTAATTCAATTTAACAAGGATTCATTTATAAAAAGAAAAATGAAAAATAGTCCTTACCCTCAGAAAACTTACATTAAACTAGAGAATTTTAAGTACAATATAATTTAAGAGAGCTGGAGCTAATAGCTGGAGAGGAGGGGAGCATCAAGAAAGGATTCCCGTGGAAGATGAATTCAGCTGTGAGATTTGAAGAAAAGTTAAGGATCTTACAAGGTGGAGGTGAAGAAGTCATGTATCTCATCCCATGAAGAGGACCTAAGCAAAGATTTTCCCAGAGGCAAGAAATGCAAAGTTACATAATAATAAGTAAGCTAGTTTGAAATGTGGAGGGAAAGAAAAGCAATGAGTGAAAAAAGTCTGGAAATACATTCTAGAGTCAGATTGTGAAGGGTTTGAAACATCAAGTTTGTATTTATTTTAGAGACAAAAGGGAGCCATTGAAGATTTTGGGGCAGAAAAATTATATGACCACATTTGCTTTAGGGTTTTTCTTTAATTTTGAAAATACTTTTATTAATAATGTTTATTTTTACATCACTTTTATGTCAAATATGTCTTTCCTTCTCTCTCCTACATTTGTAACAAAGATTAAAAAATGAAACACAACAAAAATAGTTCAAAGCAAAACCAGACATCACAAATTATCAAGCCTGACATCACATCAACAATCCCTTACTTCTCCAATGAAAGGAGGAAGGTGAATTTTCTCATCTCTTCTCATGGGTCGATATATAATTACCGTAGCATCAGGCTGGCAATGATTATTTTGTCACCTCCTTAAAGAAGGTGTTGGAAAGGGGAAAGGCTGGAAATTGAGTCCAATTAGAAGCAAATAGAGAAGAGGTAGAAAAGGCCTAAACTATGGTGATGGTTGAATGAGTAGGGAGGAGGAGACAGCTGTGAAAGACGCTACAGAGAATCTACTTGAGATTAGATTAACTATGAGGCGGGGTGGAAAAGGGATGGGGGAGCCTAAGGGGGAGGGAGGAGGCCAGGATGTTAGGCATCTCAGAAGGATGTTGGTGTCCTTCACTGAAAAAGGAAAATTTGAAGGAGGGGTGTAGTTAAAAGAGTGGGGGGGGTGATAATAAGGACTCATCGAGTTTAAGACGCCTACAGGGCAACCAGGTTATGTAGTTTATCTCTTTTCTTAGATGGAGATTTTAGTACTCAGAAGTCTCTATCTGAGGTTCTTGCCCTGAGTGAAAAGTCTTATGATTGAGGCTCTGGCTTCAAGGTAAATCCTGAATGTAAGACAATTCATAGGTTCACAGGGTCATAGATTTGGAGCTAGAAGGGAACTTAGAGGTGAATCTAAGCCCCACATTTCACAGATGAGGAAGCCAAAACTTAACAGAGAGGTTAAGTGACTTGCCAAGAGTTATGTAGCTTATAATAATAATTGCTAGAGTTTATATAACACTTCAAGATTTGCAAAGCACTTTACATGAATTATCTCATTTAATAATCTCTCAAAGTCCCTGTAAGATAGATGACATTATTACTCCCAATTACAGATGAAAACACTGAGGCAGAGAGAGAGGTTAAGTGACATGCCCAGGATCACACTGCCAATTACTGTCTGAGGCAAGATTCACATCCAGATCTTCCTTGACTCCAAGTCCTGTGCTCTATCCACTTGTTGATTGTTCATTCATTTTTCACTCATGTCCAACTCTTCATGACCCCATTTTTTTTTTGGCAAAGATATTGGAGTAGTTTGCCATTTCTTTCTCCAAGTCATTTTTTAAAGAAGAGGAAACTGAGACAAACAGAGTTAAGTGATTTGCCAAGAGTCACATGCTTGATAAGTGTCTGAGGCCAAATTTAACTCAGGAAGATATCTTTCTAATTCCCAGGCCAATGCTCTATCCACTGCGCCACTTAGCTGCCCCCACTATCTGCTACGTGCATTAAAAAAAAAATATCTCACCCTTGCTAGCTCCAATTTGGTGGTTATATAGGGCTATATCAGTGTTAAATTTCTTATTCATTTCCGGGGACAGGCCCAGGTCTATGGTAGGCATAACAAAAGGCTGTAACATGATTGTTTTGACTTCCTGGTATTCAGCTGCAGCTTTGCCTGAGGGAGGTAGCATGGTTGTTTCAGTGGAGATATGGCTGGCTGGGAGCCAGAGAATGTAGGTTAAAACCCTGTCTCTGGTACTGCTCACCTGTGTGACTTTGGGCACTGAATTATAAAATGACTGGAGTAGATGGCCTCTGAGATACCTTATGACTTTAGTACAATGATGCCAGAATTCTGATTTTCTCACCAATGCGTTATCTGATGCTTAATTCTAGTGCCTTCATTATCTCCACTTTATCCTGTACAGGGCTTTTTTGTACATAGTTGTTTGCGCATTGCCTCCCCCAATGTACTATGAACTCCTTGAGAGCAGGGTTTGTCTTTTACCTTTCTTTGTACCCCAGTGCTTAGCACAGTACCTGACACATATTTATATTTATCAACTGATTAACTAAGTAAGATACTGGGGAAGAAAGGTATGGGGACTGAGGTTCTTATCCAACTCAGGTTCCTGATGGTGAGATGCTTCCTAACTTTCCTGAGATTGTTAATATAAGAATTCTTATCCCTGTTTTACAGACAACGCAACTGAGGTTCATAAAAGTTAAGTAACTTAGCTTGAGATACACATCTAGTCAGTGGTAGAATTTGGGCTTGAATCCACAAGTCCAGTGTTCATTTTAATACACTCTATTTTCTCTACCTAGCACATACATTCGCTGAGGAGCAATGAGACTGGTACCCAGAATCTCTAAGGATCTAGGTGAAGTTTTGAAGGTGTATGTATGCAGGAGGAGAGGAGGGAGTTTGAAGATAGAGGATGAACAGATCTACTATACTTTCCCTGGTTAGGAGGTAACAATGGTCAGTCAATAAACTTTTATTAAGTACCTTTGTGCCAGTGCTAAGTGCTGGGGATACAAAGAAAGATAAAAGACAGTCCCTGTTCTCAAAGAGCTCCTAGTCTAATGGGGGAAGTAAGGGGGATTACATGCAAATAACTATGTACATAGGAGATAAAAAGAAAAGAACAAGCATTTAAGTGTTTACTACTTACCTGGCACTCTGCTAAGCACTTTACAAATATCATATCATCGATCCTCACAACAACCCTATACAAACAATCTATATACAGTAAATACTGGAAATGATCAACAGATGGAAAGCCTTACCATTTAGGGGAATTAGGAAAACTTTTGTAGAAGGTGGGATTTTAGCTGGGGTTTGAAGGAAGTCAGGGAAGCCAGGAGGCAGAGATGAGAAGAGAGATTGTTCCAGGCATGAGGGACAGCCAGTGAAAATGCCCAGAATGGGGAGTTGGAGGAATAGTAAGGAGGCTAGTGTCACTAGAGAACAGCAATGAGGGGGAACAAAGGTATAAGAAGACAGGAAATTTGGGGTAGGAGGCAGGGCTAGGTTATGAAGGGCTTTGAATGACAGCCATTGAGGTTTTGTATTCAAGGACTTGAGCTCCTGGAGTTTTGTCTCGGTAACGAAATTGTCTACCACCATTTTGACTCTCGTGGGTATAAATTTTTCCTCTCCCTGGGAAACCATAGAGGGATAATTTTGAATTATCTCACTGAGTTATTTAGTCTCTGCTCTAACTTGAGAAGTTGCATGTTGTCACAGAAAGAACACTGGGCTTGTAGTAAGGAGAGAACTGTTTGAATCTTACCTCTAATACTCACTAACTGTTTGACTAGCTGGTGCATGGGGTGTGCAGGGAGGACTAACCTATGATATGAGGGCTTGCCAAGCCCTTTTCAGGGTTGCTCATCCACCTTTGGTGTCTTCCTGCCATGCAGTTCTCATCTGTGGCTCCAAGTGGTCACACCCTAGCAAACCATCTCAGGAGATAGGGACTAAAGCAGGTTGAAGGTAACCAGTAGGCCTCAAATCTATTGGTGAGTTAGGGGGATATCTACCCCAAGCATATGAAGACTTCCTCTAGTGGAATGGGCAGATGAGAACAATTTGTTCCAATGACCATGAAGGCAGTTAAATCAGGCACTGTGGAATGCTTAGAGCTTGGTCAGGCATCAAAGATGCCAACGTCATCCACTGCATCTTGGGCCATTGCCGGTTGTCCTGACCTTTTGTCTTGCCACAGGACCTGGATGACTCTGGAAGAGAGTGAGGCTGATGACTTTGTGCAACCCTGCCTCACTTAAATCCATTTCACCCCCGTGATGTTATTGATCCTCTTTGAAAACAAAGGACAAACAACAAAGTGCTAAGTGACCATGGACAAGCTGCTTAACCTTATCTGAGCTATCATTTCCTCTGTAAAATGGGGGCAATAATAGCAGTAGTATCCACCCTCATAGAGTTGTAAAAATATGAGAGCTCATTAGTAACGTGCTCTGAAAATCACAGTTATGTATAAAAACAAGCTATATTAAACCAGTCATTATCCCAATTACATTACTTCAAATTGCCCATATTTAAAGTGAGATGTAGGACTAAATGATCTCTAAGATTCATTTCCAACTCTAAGTCTAATATCCTTAATCTTGAGTTCAGTATAGTCATAAGTGGAAAGGATCTGGTTAACTATGTCTGCAAATGATGAATCCCGTGTCCTGTGTCTTAGGTTCTGGTGAAAAATGTAAACTCCTTGGGGGCAGGGACAGCTTCATTTTTACCTTCATCTCTCCACCTCATAGCACAGTACACTTTATACACAGTAGGTGCTTAATAAATGTTTGTTGACCTGAACTGAATCCCAATAAACATTTGAACTTCCCATTTACACTGTATATATCTTGTAGGTACTTTTTTTTGCATATTATCTCCCCCCATTACAATGTAAGCTTCTTGAGGGTAGGGATTTTGTTTTTGCCTTTTTTGATCTCAAGTGCTAGTAAATATCTAAAGCTGAGCTTGGACCCAGGTCTTTCTGACTCTAAATTCAGTGCTTTATCCACCGCACCTCCTAATAAATGCTTGTTGACCAACTGACAGACATATTGGACAGAAAAATATTGATGATACTATATGAGTTTTTCATTCAGCAATTTGGATGAGAGTTTGAAGAATGAGCGGGCTAGTGGATTTATTTATTTTTTATTTTTATTTATTTTATTATTATTTATTGTTGAAAGTATGCATAAAGAAAGCTAAGTTCCAGTGGAAAGAGATTGGGCGTAGTGACATGGAAACTAAATAGAGGAGTCAGGACACTAGGCTTAAAGATCTACTGCTTAATCGGACTTGTCTGACCTTCAAGAAGTCACTCGGCCTTGGAGCTTTCCCTTCTGTGAAAAAGGTAATCATACTTGCTCCACCCTCCTTCAATAATAGGAGAAGAAAAAAAAAGACAGTGATGTGTGGGAGACCATGTTGATCATTTGTGCATTATTATTACTGTCACTGTTTGGTTACTTCTGTAGTCTATAATTTTATGATTGATCGCATAATTATATTGTTCAACTTTTCAAAGAAACTCAGATCCTTCAGGCAGCAGGCTTGTTTTTTATAAACTCAATAAGTGCACACACAATAAACACTCTGTCCTGGGCACTTATTAAAGTCAATTCAACAAATCTTAGAGAAGACTGCTATAGTGGACAGAACCCTAAAACATTGAGTCAGAAGACACGGAATAAAAACTCCATTTTCATGCTGATTATCTGTGTGACCCTTAGCAAATTTTTCAATCTCTCTGAGCCTCAAGTTACTCTTTTGTCAAATGGAAATTCTTTTATTAACTGTGTGACTCAGGTCCTAGATTACAATAAATAGTTTAATTGATCTAACTCCTGGGCCTATTGATAATATATGTAAGAAGGATACGTTGTATCCTTCTTACCTCACTGCCATCCCAGATCCCTGCTCTGGCCTGATTTAAAGAAACAAAGGCATTGCAAATGAAGGCAACAAGTTCAATCCAGGCAATAGACTGATTCCAGATGACCCATAGTTGTAGGAAGCTGTGAAGCCTCTATATAATATAGTAGACAAAAAGAACTGAAAACTATTACGAATGCACCAATCTAGAGTCAGTAGACCTCAGGAATTTTAACATCCATTATAAGTATATCAGAAGAGACTGAATATGGAAACTGTAGGATTCCTTTAGAGCAAAGATATTTAACTTGGAGTTCATGGCCTTGTCTCATTTGGTTTTTGTTTTCAATTTTTGATAACTGCATTTTATTATAATTGATCTCCTTTGTATTTTAGGCATTTTATTATGTATGCACTATGTATTTTATTTTATGCATTTAGTAGCATTATTCTGAGAAGAGTCCATAGATATATGGTGCTTCTTAAACTGTGGGTCATGACCCCACATGGGGTCACAAAAAATTTATCAACAGCTAAAGATTTTTGAATGTGCAACGACCAAAAATTAATTAAAAATCAAATGCATGATAAATCCAAAGTGTTTCTGGCAGTAGTTGCCCCATTGCATTGGGCAACTTCACTGCAACCTTGGTTCTGAACACAAAGCATGTGCATTTTGCACTGCGCGTACCTTCAGGCCGCAGAATGACAGCAATGCTGCCAAAATGCAAAAAGGCATCAGAGTGAAAAAAGTTTAAGAAGACCTGCACTATACTACCAAAGGGTTCTATGATACAAAAAATATAAAGACCTCCCTGACTTTGTCCAATTTAAACATCTATATTTCTTTTTTTTTTTTTTTGCCCAAGGTCACACAGCTAGTGAGTGTCAAGTGTCTGAGGCTGGATTTGAACTTAGGTCTTCCTGAATCCAGGGACAGTACACCATCTAGCTGCCCCCTCTACATCTTGCTACATCTTCAGTAAATGGCCACCCAAACTTTGCTGGAAGATCTCATGAAACAAGAGGTGAAAATGAAAGATAGAGAATCAATGGGGCAAGTAAGAAAAGTGAGGAAGTGATTGCAGATAGAGATCACAAGGGAAGAATTAAAAGACTTGTTCACAGGTTGATTTTTTAACAAATTTTACCACATGCTGCCAATTGTTAGTTTAAAGTGGCATTTGCCTGCAACTGTATGTGCTATTCCTATATCCTTCTGTCTTTCAAATGAGAAGCTGGTGAAGGTTATATACCTTAGATGATAGTGATGGGAATCAGTTTTTAAAGTGGAACTGCCTTGGGTTTTATTTCCATTATTTTGATAATTATATCAAACATATGTTTCATTTGTGTTCATATGTATTTTATTTTATGCATATAAAACATTATTCTGAGAAGGAGTCCATAGACTTCACCATACTTCCAAAGGGGTCCATGACACAAAAGTTTTAAGAGCTCTTGCACTAAAGTCAGGATCAATCGTCACTATAGCTGTTGCTATACCTGCTTAGCTCTTTCGTTAGCAATGGGATTTAGTCTAAGCAGCCTGAATCACTGCTTCCCAGGGTTGTTGGGAAAAAAGATCTTTACAATCTATATATGTCTATAAATGTGAGTTGTGTTGAAGATGACCACAATGATGATGATTTTTGTTCCTAGCACTGTCCTAAGTATTATAAGGGATTAACATAAAACTAAGGCATTATCTCCACCATCAAGGAGCTTACTTTCAGGTCTGGAAAGCAGGGCACATACATACATACATACAAGTTGAATAACAGTACAAGACAGGATAGGAGTAAATACCCAGTGACTAGTGGACAAAAGGTATTGGATATGTACATGACAAAAAGTATTGTACAGACTAGGAATAAGTCAGTGTTATCTGGAGTTATCAGGTAAAGTATCATGGACAAATGACTTTTTAAAAATTATTTTTACTTTGTTAAATATTTCCCAATTACATACAAAAAAAAATGACATTTTTTTTAAATTTTGGTTCCAAATTCTATTCATTCTTCCTGACCCTTCTTTCTCCTTGAGAAGGCAGGCACTTTGATTTCTATTGTACATGTGAGGTTGTGCCAAACATATTTCCATATTAGCCATGTTGCAAAAGAAAACACAAAAAAAATTAAACAATAATAATAAAATTAAATAAAAGTGTGCTTCTATCTGCATTCAGAGTTCATCAGTTCTCTCTCTGGAGGTAGATAGAATTTTTCATCATTGGGTCCTTTGGAATTGTCTTGAATCATTGTCTTGATTAGAGTAGTTAAGTCTTTCACCATGGCTCATCCTTATGACATTGCTCTTACTGTGTACAATGTTTGCCTAGTTCTGCCCACTTTATTTTGCATGAATTCCTATATATCTTTTCAGATTTTTCCAAAAACATCCTGCTCATCATTTCTCATTGCACAATAGTATTCCATCACAATAATATACCACAGCTCTTTCAGTCATTCCCCAACTGATGGGCATCCCCTCAGTTTCCAATTCTTAGCTGCCCTAAAAAGAACTGCTATAAATATTTTTGTACAAATAGGTCCTTTTCCTTTTTCTTTGATCTCTTTGGGATATAGACCAAATAGCAATATTTCTGGGTCAAAGGGTATGTGCACACTTTTACAGCCCTTTGGGCAAAGTTGCAAACTGTTCTCCAGAATGATTGGGCCAGTTCACAACTCCACCAACAATGCATTAGTGTCCCTATTCTTCCACAACCTCACCAGCATTTGTTATTTTTCTTTTCTATTATTTTAGACAATCTGACAGCTGTGGGAAGGTACCTCCAAGTTGTTTTAATTAGCATTTCTCTAATTAGTAGTGATTTAGAGCATTTTTAATGTGTTTATTAGTAGCTTTGATTTCTTCTTCTGAAAACTGCTTGGTCATATCCTTTGACCATTTATCAAATGGGTAGTGGCTCTTAATTTTTTTTATAAATTTGGCTCAGTTTTCTATATCCTTATACTATAAGTCTTTAACAGAAGAATTTTCTTGCAATTTTTTCAGTTTCCTTTTTTTGGCAGCATTTCTTTTGTTTGTGCAAAAGCTTTTTAATTTCAGGTGATCAAAATTATCTATTTTGCTTCCTGTGATGTCTTCTATGTCTTGTTTGGTCATAAACTTTCCTTGTCTATAGATCTGACAGGAACATTTTTCAATGCTCCCTTAATTTATTTACCATATCATCCTTTATGTCTAAATCATTTATCCATTTTGACCTTATCTTGGTATATTGTGTGAGATGTTGGTTTATGCCTGGTTTCTGCCCAAATGCTTTCTAGGATTCCCAGAAATTTTTGTCAAATATTGAGTTCTTACCCCAAAAGCTTGGATCTTTGGGTTTATCAAACACTAGATTACTATGGTCATTTATTATGGTATGTTGTGTACCTAATCTATTTCACTGATCCACCACTCTATTTGTTAGCCAGTAGCAGATTGTTTTGATGGTTACTGCATTGTAATACAGTTTGAAATCTGGAACTGCTAATTTATGTTCCTTAACATTTTTTTCACTGATTGCCTTGATATTCTTGACCTTTTGTTCTTCCAGATGAATATTGTTATTATTTTTTTCTAGCTCTATAAAAACAGTTCTTTGGTAGTTTGATTTGTATGGCACTGAACAAGTGAATTAACTGTAGAATTGCTGTTTTTATTATATTGGTTCAGCCTACCTATGAGCAATTAATATTTCTCCAATTGTTTAGCTATATCTTTATTTGTATGAAAAGTGTTTTGTAATTGTGCTCATATAATCCTTGAATTTGTCTTGGCAGGTAGACTCCTGAGTATTTTATATTATCTGCAGCTCTTTTAAATGGAATTTTTCTATCTCTTCCTGCCAGGTTTTGTTGGTAATGTATAGAAATGTTGATGATTTATGTGGATTTATTTTATATCCTACAACTTTGCTGAAGTTGTTCATTGTTTCAACTAGTTTTTCAATTAATTCTCTGGGGTTGTCTAAGTACACCATCATATCATCAGCAAAGAATGATAGTTTTGTTTCCTCACTGCCAATTTTTATCCTTAAATTTCTTTTTCTTGTCCTATTGCTATAGCTACCTTTTCTAGTAAAATATTGAATAAAAGTGATGATAATGGATTTCCTTGTTTCACTCCTGATTATATTGGGAAGGCTTCAGGTTTATGCCCATTAATGCTTGCTCTTGGTTTTAGCTAGATACTACTTGTCATTTCAAGAAGGGTTGCATTGATTCCTAAGTTTTCTAGTGTTTTTAATAGGAATGGGTATTATATTTTATCAAAGTCTTTTTTCTGCATCTATTGATATGATCATATGATTTTAGTTGTTACTATTATTGATATGGTCAAGTAGGTGGATAGTTTTGAACTAATATTGAACTAGCCCTGCATTCCTGGCGTAAATCCCACCTGGTCATAATGTATGATTTTTTTGGATATATTGCTATAATCTCCTTGCTAGTATTTCATTAAAAATTTTTGCATTGATATTCATTAAGGACATTGGTCTATAGTTTTCTTTCTCTGTTTTTTCCCTCCATGGTTTAGGTATCAAAACCATACTTGTGTCACAAAAGGAATTTGGCAAAACTCCTTCTTTACTGATTTTTCCAAATAGTTTATATACTATTGGGATTAATTGTTCCTTAAATGTTTGGTAGAATTCACTGGTAAATCCATCTGGTCCTGAGGATTTTTTCTCAGGGAGCTTATTGATAGCTTGTTTAATTTCTTTTTCTAAGATAGAGTTATTTAAATACCCTCTTTCCTCTTCTGTTAATCTGGGCAGTTTATATTTTAGTAAATATTCATCCATTTCACTTACATTGACAGTTTTACTAGCTTGTAATTGGGCAAATTAACTACTAATAGTTTCTTTATTTTCATCTTCATTTGGTGGTACATATACTCTTTTCATTTTTGATACTGGTGATTTGGTTTCTTCTCTCTCTTTTAAATCAAATTAATCAATGGTTTAATTATTTTGTTGTTTTTTTCCCATAAACCAGCTCCTAGTTTTATTTATTAATTCAATTTATAAATCTTTTCATTTGACTAATTTCTCCTTTGATTTTCAGGATTTTGATTTTGATGTTTAATTGAGGATTTTTAATTTTTTATATAGTTTGTTTTAATTGCATGCACAATTCATTGATCTGCTCTTTCTTTTAGTGATGGAAAAAAGCTAGAGATACAAAATTTCCCATGAGTACTGATTTGTCTGCATCCCACAAATTTTGGAATGTTGTCTCATCATCATTCTCTTTAATTAAAGTGTTAGTTGTTTTATGATGTGTTTGACCCACTGATTCTTTAGGATTAGATTATTTAGTTTCCAATTAGCTTTTAATCTATGTTTCCATGGCCCTTTAGCAAATGTAATTTTTATTGTTTTATAGTCTAAAAAAGGTTCATTTAATTTTTCTGCATTTGGTTGTGAGGTTTTTGGGTGCTAATACATGGTCAATTTTTGACCATGTATTAGCACCATGAAGGTGCCATGTACAGCTGAGATGAAGGTATACTCCTTCCTATTCCTCTTCAGTTTTCTCCAGAGATCTACCATATCTAATTTTTCTAAGATTCTACTCATCTCCTTGACTTCTTTCTTATTTATTTTATGGTGAGATTTATCTAGCTCTGAGAAGGGAAAGTTGAGGTTCCCTACTAGTACAGTTTTGCTGTCTCTTTACTCCTGTAATTCATTTAAATTTTCCTTTAAGAATCTGTATACTATGCAATTTGGTGCCAGTTGCCAGGTCCCCTTACTGTCTATGGCTTGAGAGCTCCTAAAGCTGCTGCTGCTTCTGTCACCACCACCTAGTCCCACCACTGATGTTTTATTCACAGGGGCTTTGGGCCAGATTCCTTCCCTCATCCACAAATCTCTCTTTCTGACCTCAAACTGGAACAATGTCTTACTCTTTTTGTTGGCTCTGTTACTCCAGAATTCAATCTGAGGCATTATTTTAAAATTGTTTGGAGGGGAATGTTGGGAGAGCTTGGCTGAGTGCTTTTCCACTTTGCTGTCTTGGCTCCACCCCCTGGAAGTCACACAGAGGAATAACTTTAAATACACTATCTAATTTGGGCTTTCACCATAGCTACTACAGATATCATTATCCCTATTTTAAAGATAAGGAAACTAAGGCTCTGAGAAAAGTTATTTGATCACAGTCACCCAACCAGTAAGTGTTGGAGGAGGTAGGATTCAAGGCCCAGCTCCCCATGTCTCCAAGGCCAGAGCTCTTTCTACTATGCCATGTTGCCATGCTTTTCCCTAAAGCAAAGATTTTTTGCAATGACATTTTATGTAATGATAAGATTTAGAGCATTAGAAATCATCTTTACTTTTATCCTTTCATTACACAGATGAGAAAATGGGCTCCCACTATCCCTACCACTTGCCAGTGGTTAAGTGACTTATCCAAGAACATAGATGGTAAAGGTAGGACTTTAACTCAAGGCTTCTGACTTGGAATCTAGAATATTTTTCACAACACCCTACTGTCTGAAGGACAATGAGATGTGGCTAAGTAGAGAGAAAGGGGAAAGGCATTCCAAAGATGAATGGAACTGAGTAGGGATATTCATGTAATATTAAAATCAACACTATTGAAGCAAGTGGTTTATATTGAAAGTTATTTATGGTAATCAATAAAGATGACTACATAGGGGAAAACTGGTTTAAGGCCTTGAGTGACGGGCTAAAGAATCAGTGCTTGATCACATATAAATGGTAAGCTTTTGAATCTTTTTTAAACATAGAAATAACATGATGAAGGGAAAGTTTAAAGAAATTTAATGTAGTTGGTTTAGTTGAATGAAGCTCCCACTGTAATCCATTAACCAAGTATCTAGCCATAATCCACAAGGATCTCTTTGTGGCTATTTTATACTTAGAATATAAGGAAGTTACATTAACACTCAGCCTTAGATTTCACAAACCAACCAAGTGTCAAGGAATGAGCTCCAGGGCATTCAGATGCTTGTGAGGCTCGCGGATTGCATCAGGAACTTTACCTGACTAAATCAATTTGAAGTGGCCTCAAAATTCTCAGTGAATATCCTTCTTCTGCTATGGCTAAGTAGATCCCTTTTTGTTAACTTTTGAGTGACTTATAAGTTTCTCATTTTGTTCCAATATTTAACCTAAATTACCAGGAGACTGATCTGAGTCAGGACCAGCCCAGAACATTATGCTTTTGAGGCCCTTTCACCATCCTGGTCACCAACCTTTGGACCTTCTTTCCTTCCTAAAATGTAGCAGGCAGAATTAAACATAATACTCCTCATGTGGTCTGACAAGAGAAAGGTAGAGCAAGACTATTAGCTTCTTCTTCCTAGACATTACATTTGTGAAAATTCCATATTTACTATACCACTGTTGACTCAAATTGAACTTGGAGTCCACTGAAATCCCAAGATCTTTTTCAGACAAGCTGCTATACCTCCCCTGTCTTATACTTGTGAAGATGATCTTATAATCCAGCTGTAAGACTTAAACATTTGTCTGTATTATATTTCATATTATTCTATTGGTCTAAGATTTTAATCTTCAAGACTTATTTAAATTGTGACCCAGTTATTTGACAGGTTAGATATTCTCAGCTTTTTTGATATCTATAAACTTGATACAAATGTCATCTATGCATTTGTCAAAGTCTTTGATAAAAATGTCAAAATACAAAGCTAAATAGATTTTTAAGCCACTCCACTGGAGATATCCCTCCAAATTGACATTGATGACTCTTCAGGTCTGGCCATTCAACCAGTACTGAATTCATTTAGTTGTGTTATCATATTGTCCATATGTCTCCATTTTTCCTCTGAGAATAGCATGAACACTTCTTTTTATCAAATAATTTGGAAAGATTTCAATAAACTATATTTACATTTGTCATTTTTTTAATCCTGTTTTTTAAAAAAGGCAATAAACTTAGTTCACTATGATCGATTATTGATGAAGAAATGTTGGCTCTTTATAATGCCATTCCATTTTCTAACTAACAATCCTTTTTCATTCCTTTTCATTAATTAACCCTTCAATAATGTTTTAAAATTTTTATCATCCCTCTTAGACATTTTATTTTTTTTATTTTTTAATTTACGGGAAAAAGACAAGCATTTTCATAACATGGTATAATAAAAAAGATGATTCCATATGAAACTGTAAATCTACTATGTACAACTTACTATTCCTTTACAATATATAACAAAATTATCAAGTAAATCTCTTTTTTTTTTCTTCCCCACCCTACCCTAGAGATGGCTACCATTAGGCACAAATAAGTATTACATATGCAGAGAGAAAGAGAAACAGAGAGAGAGAAATACATGTAAAATTATTCTATACATGCTTCTATTTATTTATTTATTTCTCTGTATGCAGATAGTGTCTTCCTTCATAAGTCCTTTATGGTTAATTTGGGTATTTATAATAAACAATAACTTATTCACTCAAAGTTGTTCTTAAAACAATATTGCTATTGCTGTATACAATGTTCAATTGGTTCTGTTCATTTTCTCTTAGACATTTTAGAATTTTGCCAGGAATAGAAGCTAAGCTCACTGGTCTAGAGTTTGCAGATTCTAGTCTCTTCTTTTTCAAACTGGGATATTTTCCCTTCTTAGTACCTTTGTCACTTTTCCTGTTTTCTATAGTTTTGTGAAAACCACTGACAGTGTCTCAGCAATCATATTTGCCAGTACTTACGGTGTTCTATGTGGTTGGGAAGAAGTTGTACCACCCTCCTCCTTTCTCTGTCCTTTCTTCTTTTTTTCTGGAGGAGCTCTTTTTAGCCTTTCACTAGTCCCAAACTATGTGATTTTTCCTTTCCTCTAGAGAGGAGAAAAAAAATCCAAATCTGAGAAGTCTGTGAAGGCCTTCTTACCTTCTCTAGAAGAAGTTTTACATATACCTCGTTTAAATTTTACACATACAACTCTTGTATTCGCCAAGATATTCAATAAAAAGACAAATTCCGTTTCAGTCAAGATTTGAGGAAAACTTCCTTTATTTCCTATGAGTGTAACACATAGAAATATTTTTTTCTTAAAACAGAGAAAAACACTAACTACTAAGATTTCTTTAGTCTGCCTTCCCCAAACATCAGACAGAAAAAAAATCACCCTTAACTACACTTATTTGTGCTTCCAAAGTAATTCAACCATGGAACATTTTAAAGATAGAAATGTATTGGAAGAACCTACAAACCTTGGTCTGGAAGGCCTGAGGATATGTAATGAACCAAGATAAAGGAAAGTAATAGAAAATATTGAAGTAAAATAATAGAAAACATTAAATCTCTTTCCTATAGAAAATTTACCACACGCAATATGTTTTAATAGATATATAACTTCATGTTTAGTAATTTAGAGGAAGGGATATCACTAGCATTCATTGTCATGGAACCCCAATTCATATGTCATAGAACACCAGGATTCTGGGGACCTCTGGCAAATCTTGTTCTGGGAAATCTTGTTGCTTGATGTATTTCATTCATCCAATTATTTCTGAGATTCAAAGGCTAACAATGTTATATCTGCCATTTAAGTAATGGAAGAGGAAGAAGCAAAAGAGGAGAAGAAGAAAAAAGAGACAGAAGAATGCACTGTTGGTGCAGCTATTAATTGATCCAAATCTACTGAAAAAAAATTTGAAATTAGACTAGTACAGTTACTAGATAGTATATAACTTTTGACCAAGGAATGCCACTTGTACCCCAAGAAGGTCAAAGCCACAACTATGAAAATACTTACAGCAAGACTTTGTAGTAACAAAGAACTGGAAGCAAAATGGGAAAAAATGGGAATGATTGAACAAGACTGGAATATATGAATAAAATGGGGGCTGATTTTGGGTGTGATCTTTTCTTTAATCTTTTAGCCTAGAGAAATAAAATGGTCTTCAGGTCCAAGTAGTTTCTTTCTCTGCTATTTTATTAAATTGAAAACTCAGAGCTCCTAGTTAGGAAACTCCTAACATTTAGACAGAGGTTCAGTCTCTTCCCTAGTTTAAATTTTATATATTTCCAGATAATTCCTGGCTTCCTCCATTCTCTTTCCTCAATAAAAATTAGATGTACAATAGAAAACTTAATTACTGACCCTGAATTTTAATATATACACATTAGATAGACAAACAGATAGAGAGACAGACATACACACATATAGGTATATGTGCATATATATATATATACACATATAGATTCATATATGTAAATATATAAGAAGCAAATCAGAATACAGAAAATGCTTAGATAAAATAATCAAGAAGAGTATCTAACCACACTTTTTACTGGATAAGCACAGGGAAGGGAAATTGGGGAAAGAATAGGTTTTGGGGAGGTTCTCTCAGTCTTTGAAGAGGCAATTATAATCACAAGCTTATACCTGAGTTCTTTGCTCCAATATGCCTACAGGGACTTTACTGCCCACTTTGATCTCTCTCTTTTCTGCTGCATCTTATCTCATCTTGTCTCGTCTCCTCTCATCTCATCTCATCTCATCTCAACTCATCTCATCTCTCTCTCTCTCTCTCTTTCTCTGTCCCTATACCACTTACATGTCCCTGTACCAGAGGTAGTCAACAGTATGCCCTGATAATAGTCCTTATCAGAGCTCTAGTCTTGCCTTTCTGAACTAGAAATTATAGAGGGCCTAGGCTGGCTAGCAGAGTTATTATAATATATGGGGCATATCTATACCTTGAGAATGTACAGCTGAAGTACTGGGTGGTGGTGGGGTGGGGATATTGCCTTTGGGTTCAGTGCTCTCCCATTATTTGAACTGAGGTAGAGTAAATAAATTCTTCTTCCTCTGAAGTATTTGTTTCTGACCCATTGCCTGGATCAGGAAGCCTTTTATATGACTAACAAGCAGTCTCTTTTCCTTAAAGTCCACTGAGATGAGTGTCCATCAACCTCAACTTACTCATCAGGAAATCTAATTAGTTCAATGATTGTTAATAAATGCTGTGAATTGTTTTTGATTGGCCTCCATGTGCCTTTATTTGGGGACTATTTTGTAGTCCAATCTATTTTAAACATATTTTAAATGATTATAGTATTTCTTATAACCTCCATCATTTGCTTATAGATTACTTATATAATATGATCTCCCATTGCTCCCCAATAAAACCCTTTCCTCTATCTGGACTGGTATCTTTAGTGTTCACTCTCACCTCCATACATTTGCTCATATGACTTTTCCTACCTGGAATATCCTCCTTGAAGGCAACATGGTAGAGTAGAAAGGCAGCTGGCCTTGGAATCAGAGAATGTGGGTCCAAAGCCCAACTCTGCTATTTACTATCTGTATGACTTTGAACAAGTCACTTAACCCCATCTGAACTTCAGTTCACTTCTCTGTAAAATAAAGGAGTTAGAATACATGACCTCTAAGGTCCATTCTAGTTTACTATCTATGAATCTATGACCCATTATTCTATCTGCTAATCCAATTATTTCCCATCTCTCCAATCTCATTCAAATCCAATCAATTTCACCGCCAGAAATGCCTGCCATCCAGCCTCTGTTTCCCTGATTAGTGGTTGCCTCAGTCAACCATTATATATCGGCCTGGCCTGAGTCTACTGTCTTTCTTGGAGGGAATCATAAATCAGACCTTAGAGAACTTAAGCCTCTTACAAATGAAAATTTTTGCAATTTTCCTTTCCCTTCTCGATTTGTGGTTTCCTCAGTCACCCACTATATCTTGGCTACGTCCCAGTCATCTTCACTATAGCCACATTGTAGCCTGGGCAGTATATCCTTCTTGCTTCTACTCTTCTTTCCTAATTTTTTAAATTGTAATTATATTAACTCTTTATATTTTTGTGCTCCTAGAACAAGCATATCAATCTACTACTACTACAATATCAACTTACTACTGCCCTACTCATCATTCCTGTAACTTTCCAAATCAAAGTACCTTTTTCCTAGGCATCACTACCTCATATAGAGTATCCCAACAATCTTGGTGCAGTTTTAAGCCATTAAAGCTTAAAATTTCTCTAAGAGAAGTTCTCTAAGCTTCTCTCAGAGAAGCTTAAAGCTTAAGTTCAATGGCTTAAAACTACAGTAAAACTTTTGGGATGCCCTATATGTATTGTCTCCCCAACTAGAATGTAGGTTCCTTAGGACAGTCATCATTCTGGTGTTTGTATCCCTAGTGCTTGGTACACTTAATAAATACTTTTTATTGATTGATTCATTGATTGAGTCATTCATTCCCTTCTTCAACTAGGCTGTGGCCAGCTCTTTGAGTATGGGATGGTATCTTCTACTTTCTCTCTGATTCCACACTGCACCTGCTACTGTGCTCATTACATAATCAATGCTCAATAAATACATGAAGTGTTTCTTCATTTGTTTGTAGACTCCTGTTGGATTTGCAGATGAACTCAGCTGTCTCAGGTGGAACTTTTCCAAGTAGCTCTCCTAAGTGTGATGTCAATTCAGCAGCCTATTCTGCTGATTTGGCTACTTTCCCCGGAGAGCCTCAGAGGGCTCTTTGTCCTATTGCCTGTTTCCTGACTGATTGGACCCAGAGTCTTGAACAAACACAGGCCCACTAACTTGCCATAAATTGGTGTTTTTCCAATCATTTCTCATTCACTATCAATGGCACCATTCCCCATCTCAAGTGTTGGCATTGAAAATAATTAGTTGAATTGCTGAATACTTCAGGCCTGGAAATAATTGAGAGGAAAAAAAAAATCACAAGCCAGTTGGTTTCAAGAGTTTTCAGGGCTGGGCAAGTGTAAATCCAAGGTAGTTCAAATGCAAAATGGTTTTATTTAAAGCACATCTCTCTCCAACAGCTATCTCTTCAAAGGAAGAACTGTTCCTTTTGTTATAATGCTTTACAGACATTTTGGGGACCTTAAAATATTTTGTCAGCTGTTTCCCTTTAGAAGCTTGCAAAACCCTATGTACTTACCGAATATTATTATCTACCTCTGGATTTTCTGAGATCTTAGGACTGCTTAGAATTCATCTGTGTGCTGTCTTTATTTCCAAGAGTCTTTGAAAGTATTTTGATTTTTTTTCCATTTCCAAGTGGTCTGAACAAGTCTTTTTTAAAAAAGGATTTGGGGGCTGTACCTACCAGCCTGACCAAGTTACCCCTCTATGCTTGAGTGGCACAGTACTAGTCAGGCCAAGGTCACAAGATAATGTCTGATATAGGCCAGTTCACTTTGCTCATTATATGGCTGCTGACTTGCAAATGACCCCTTCTTACAATGTACCAAAACCTACCCTAAGCATGGTGTTAATGATGAACCAAAAGCATAACTTTCACACTGAAAGGACAGTGCATTATTCATTCAAATTCCTTCAGTTCTACTTATGATTTAGTTCTCAGTCTGGGTAGGTTGGAAGAGGAGAATCATGCTGAAGGCTTAGGGGTGAGTCTGCCCTAAAAGACAGTGCATCTATCTAAGGTCATCTCTATATTGTATTGACAAGAGCTTTGTTCTCCTGGTGAAATATACTGTAACAGAAAAGAGGCTGAGATGGTCCAGAGACTCTAGACTAGGGATGGGCTTGGGCATGGGGAGATTGGATTCTTTATACATGTTAAAATTAGATAAAACTTTTTCTGTCTTTGAGCAGTAGTAGGTTCTACAAATAATGTTTTATTTAATGGACATTGAATAAATCTTAGAGACTTTGACCGTAAATGGGCCTTGGAGGAGAATTAAAAACAAACAAACAAAAAGAGGAGTACTAAATAAAGTGAGAAAAACCAGCCCAGCATTAAAAAAAAAAAAGCAGGAAGGTAGTCCTAGGCAAAATGCTTAATAGATGAAGTTTCAGTACCCCATCCCAACTCTGACCACCCTTCCCTACATCCCCTCTAGACACTTGTCCTATTCTCTTTTGAATGCCTGCTAATCCTAACCATGCTAAGATTGTGCTAAGATATTATCCCTCTAAGAGGGTATTTTTGTCTTAATAAGGAATTTAAAGTTACTCAGAACCGAAGGAATGAAGTTTAATGGTAGAATTTCAGAAACACTGACCACTGGAGGCAGTGGTAGTGGTGGTGATGAGGTTACGAAGAAGAACATGAAACTGGGAATTAGGAGACCTAGGTTCTACTTCCTCTGTCACTATCCCACTATACAACCTTAACCTCTCAGGGCCTTAGATTACCTATCTATACAATGAAGCAATAGTTTCCTAATTGGATTCCCTAGCTCCAGTTGTTTCCCTCTCTAATCCATCCTCCACACAGCTGCCAAATAGATTTTCCTAAAGCACAGCTCTAATCCTGTTGCCCCACTATTTTTTCCCCACATGGCCTCCTATTGCTTGTACGGTTAAAAAAAAAAAGCCTAGTTTTGGCATGTAAAATCCTTACTGCCTACATTTTCATTACTTCCTTTCACATATTCTAGGTTCAAATCAGTCTGGTGTATTCTCTATTCTCCACACAATATATTCCATCTCCTATTTCGGTGCCTTTGAGAGGGTCGCCCCCTATTCCTAGAATGAACTTCCCACTAACTTTCTCCTCTTGATAAACCCAGCTTCCTTCAAGACTCAGTTTGAATGCCACCCTCTTCTTAAAGACATTTTGTGCTCTCCCCAGCTGTTGACATTCCTTCCACTTCAAAATGTTTTGTATTGACATATCTGTGTTCTTGTTCTTCTCCACTCCCTTCCTCCCAGGAGAATGCATGCTCCTTGAAGACAGGGGCTGCTTTGTATCCCTAGCACAATGTCTGGTATATAGTAAGTACTAAGTGAATGTTTATGTATTGATTGATTGGATAAGAAGTTGAAATATTAAGAGAGCTGCATTTCTCAAAATGTATTCAGCAATCCCCTGGAATTTTACAAAGCAGTGCAAAGGGTGATGGAGGTGGGGGTGGAGGTGGAGGAGAATTTGTCACAGTAGACAGGCAAATACATCAAACTCATCTTTTACTATCTGTGTTGGTCTTTGCATACTAAGTTTTGCTACAACTGGGGGAGATAGTACCTAGAAGCACAAGTGCAAACTTTATGTCATAGCCACAGCTAAGCACAGAAGCCCAGCTCCTGATCTTGGGTTGAACTGTATCAAGTCAAGCAGTATAATTTAGGGTTTCCAGAACCATAACCTCAACAGAAGTATCAGGGATGCTAATCACATTTATTTCCCCTGAATCTCTGCTATTGCCTGAAAATTTTGCCCTTACAAGTCTGGCATTAGACGAAGAGTTGCTGCCTCTTCTCCCTGGGACCATTTTAGTCTGTTATCTAAGGTACTATAATAACAAATGAAAGTTTGAACAATCAAGAAAGCAATTTTGAATTGTGCAAAGACAGAAACTAAAATGGTCAGACCCTTTGACTCAGAGATTCCACTGCTAGACAGAAAGAGGTTAACAATAAAAAGAAAAGCCAAATCTATACTAAAGTACCCATGGAAGCACTTTTTAAAAATAGCAAAGATCTCTAAAAATGATGCCCATTGATTAGAGAATGGCTACATAAATTGTGGTTCATAAATATAATGAAATATTACTATGCTATAAGAAATGATTAATATACAGAGAAGCATGAAAACAGCAGTGTCTGCATTGGCAGCTAAGGACAGAATGGACATAGATTCATGGCTCCACAAAGAAATCCAGCAAAGAAACAAGACCATGAGTATAGTTCTAACTCCTAACACCAAAGAAATCCATTACTCCTTTGCAACTTACACTGTCTAAACCAGAGTCCACTTTCTCTGGATTATGTATGTACTTATGCAAGAGTATATTTCAGACCTTTAAGGGGATGCTTTGTACCAAAAATTCCTACTAGCTTTATAAATATACTTTTCTAAAAGCTACTTAAAATGATACTCAGTTGATACTCTTGGGAGAAATCACACTGGTGGGGGCTTAAAATGGTGGAGTTAGAGAATCACCCCTAAGCAACACCCCTCATAAACTGAGAGTTAGCTGTAACCAAGCTCAGGGAACCCACACATCATCAGTGGGAATAGGAGTGGGATTTGGAGTAAAAATTTGGAGTAAGAGTTTACATGAGCTACGTGTGGGGACCTCATCTGGGATAAAGACTGGACCTTTCATACTGGAAAGGGTTGACTGGAGAAAGTCTAACCAGTTCTTTTTGAGATGCGTTTTCTAGTATGCTGCATTTGTGAAATGATACAACGTGAAGTAGCAGAACCAGGAAAATAATATACTCCATGACTGCAAAGTGGTAAATTGCAATAACTACAAAACAATTAAAACTAAATGTTATAAAATTATGACTATGCCTTACCTCCAAGAAAGACATAAGAAGATAATCTCTTCCCTTGCTTCTTTGCAGAGGTAAAGTACTATGGATTTTAAACCCTGTATATGGTTTCAGCCTTTATGATGTATTAGTTTGCTTAACTTATCCCCACCTTTTTGTGTTATAAGGGCTTACTCTCTGGGATGAAGTGTGGGAGGAATATGTCGAGAGAAGAAGATGACATAAAAACAAAAGATATCAATATATTTTATGAAATTTTGTGAAATCTCAGTTTCCTAAAAAGTCTTAACTACAGTGAAAAAGAAATTAACCATGATTAACAATGTTGACTTTAAAATCTGGGACAGCAACTCTGCTGCTTCTAGTGAGGTCCAAGTGGTGGAGTTGGCATCAAAGGACCTGGGTTCCAATACAACTCTTATCTTTACTAACTTTTTTCCCATTAATTCCTCCAGGCAATTCAACTCCAATTCTTCTGCTTTTTTTTTTTTTTCTGTAGCTTAGAGATGGCAGTAAACTATTTCAAAGGAAAAGAAAAACCCAGGCAGGCAGCAGTTATACACATAGGAATTATCAGCATGGACAAGTGTTTTGTTTTTGTTTTTGTTTTTTTTAATTTATGAGAGAGAGAGGGAAGGGAAGAGAAAGAGAGGGAAGAGGAGGGAAGGGGAGGGAGAGGAGGGGAGGGTTTTTTTGGTAGAAAAAGCAGATACTTGGAGCTGGAAGGCCCAGATTCCATTTTCATCTCAATTACTTGTTTCCTGACTTTTTGAAATAGCAGAATTTCACTTTAAACTCGATCTTTTAAAATAAACATGTTAAACCTCTTAGCACTATTATACTATTTCAAAATGATGAATATTGAGCTCCTGTATCATGTTCCTAATTGCCATAGGTTATCTTTTTTTTCTTCTCCCTTCCCTCCCCTCCTCTTTTCTCCCCTCCCCTTCCCTTCCCTTCCCTCCAGAGTAAGGCTTCAGTAACTTCTTTGTCATGGACGCCTTTGCAGTCTGGGAAGCTTATTCTCAGAATAATATATTTTTTAAAAGAAATTAATGAATAAATAAATGAATGAAATTCAAAAACAAAATAACCCTCCTCATAATAATGTTTTAAAATGCATAAAATAAAATGTAAAGAATTGCAAAGAAGAAACTTACATTGAAATATAACCATCAAAATATAGAAACAAAAATAAAAATTCTTGAACTGAAGGTTAAGAACCCCAGATCAAGAGTGAATTCACATTGTCTTTGATACTTACTACCTGTGTGACCTTGAACAAGACATTTAACCTCTCTGAACCTCAGTTTCTCATCTTTAAAATGAGGGTTTTAGACTAGATGGCCTCTGAAGTCTCTTCTAACTCCAGACTTTTGTGGAACCCATAAAAATCATAACATACAGGTAAATATTTATTCTATTTATGAGTGTCATGGCCAACTGAGAGGGCAAACAATAGTCAAATTGTTCAATTACGTGCAGCCCTACCATTCCAAGTCTATGGAAAAAAGGGGTATGTTTCAAACATTGTCCTGTTCTTCTACCAATAGAGTTCTCAAAGAGTAGGAGTTCTGTTTGCTGGGATACAGGCCTGAGACCCACAGCCCCTGTGTTCATGTCCTGAATCACAGCACTATCTATGTTCATCAGGGTAGTGGGGCAGCTGCTAGGGGTTGGACAGAACTATATATGTGTATATGTGTGTGTATGTATGTGTATATATATACATCTATGTCTGTATGTATATACATATATACATACACATACATATATACATATACATACATATGTGTCTATGTATGTATAAAGAACTTCCTAACACTATCCTGGATCTAATTCATGGATTACCAGAAAGAGGGGATAGATTTCCAAGTCATTCAGAGTCAGATTTATTGATAGGACCTTGACACCACATCTGGCAGCTGGGGCAATGAGGTCCAGATAGTGCAAGTTGGTAAAGGGAATAATGACATGACCCTTGGAAGCAGGTTGGGACATCCAGGTAATGTCTGTAGGGAAAGGACATTTTGTTTTTTTTTCCTTGGGCACATGGCCCTGGGATCAGAGGTAAGAGATCCTGATTAGAAGACTAAAAGGGGATTTTAAGACTTTACTACAGGTAGATGTCAAGTCTTATCAGGGGATTATAGGCCAAGGTGTGGATTCCCAGTGGCTAGCCCCAGAGATGGTAGAGCTAGGCTTCTTCTAAGGGGGAGGAGGGGGAAGGCAGAGATACTCTTCTGTAACAATTTTCCTGACTATGTGTCAGGTAGGTGGGATTCCTTCACTTTGCTAGTCACCTAGGAGACTTCTCACAATCTTCCAGAAGAGTATAATGAAGAGTAGTGTGTGCCCTACTGGATGCTGGAACAGACAGGCAATAAATAGATTGGATAAAAGGGAAAGTATAACAAGGCCTAGAGGTCATGCATATCTTTGGGGGTGCACACCATTCATGGCACACTTGCATACTCTACTGGTTACTTTGCTCAACTCCTTGCCAGAGATCTCGAGGTTAGTTGCTTCTTCCCACCCTGTTAAAAATGTGCAATACTTTCTTTGTTGACTCTGCTTAAGCCCCTATGGGTGTCTTCCCCAAAGCTAACACCAGAGTTCAAGTGACCCCCTTGCATTGCCAATACACATTGACCTACAGCTAGAATGTGGGAAGGTAATACCCAGCACTATGTCAATCAGAACATTATGCAGAGAAATCAGAATCATCAGAGACCTCAGGGCTCAGCAGGGCCCATCCTGTTGTTATTTGCCTATTCAGAGTGCACTCTGGAAGCCTGGTTTTGTTCCACAATTCCAGCAGGAACCTTTTGTTGCTTTAGTAAGCTGAAATCCACCCCAGATAATGACTATAAACAGTCTAAAATGACAATAACAGTGACAATATTGTGTCTGGCTTGATGATCTAGTTTCAATGGAGGTCACAGCCAGAGGAAACTTGTGAGAAAGAGATGAGAGGACAAAAGAGAGAAAGTACTTTCCTAATCATAACAATTGACAAAGCAGGAATGCCACAGAGCATGGAAACATGGTGCCATATCAGGTTTTCTAGGACTGAATCATAGAATAAAGAAATATTAGACCTGGAGAGACAATCTGGTATAGCTGAATAAGCTGGTTCTGTGTTTGAGTCTTAGCTTTGGTGGGACTAGAGCTGGTCCTCAAGGCTTTCCCCACACTCACACTTTAAAGGCTGGATAAGAGATAAAAGAACTATTTTTCAAACACAGAGGTAAGTTAAGCTGCTAAGCAGAGGGGTTAGGGGCAGGAGTTCCAAGCCAAATGTTTACATTCTCGTAAACCAGAGGATGACAAAGTCCAAGGAAAAGATGGAAAGATATGATCTAGAGTTAGGAAAAAAGTTCAAGTACTAGAAGATATGAGATGGTTTAACTTTCACAAAAAAGAACAAGATAATTTAAAATTCTTGGAGTCTTGAAATAGACATACTTTAGTGCCAAGTGCAAGAGGCTGGTCTCACCTCCCCCTTCAAAGTTAGTGTTATCTGGACAGCTCTCTGCTCTTGGTAATATGACCCTGAAAGTAAAGAATGACATAATGGATAGAATGATTGTTGTTGTTCCTCCTTCATTTTCTTTTTTTAATTTTTTAAAAAAATTTTTAGGCAATTGGGGTTAAGTGACTTGCCCAGGGTCACACGGCTAGTAAGTGTCAAGTGTCTTGTCTGAGGCCATATTTGAATTCAGGTCCTCCTGACTCCAGACCAGTGTGCTATCTACTGTGCCACCTAGCTGCCCCCCTCCTTCATTTTCTAAGAGGGCCAATGACATCATGGATAATGTCTTGACTTACACATGAATTGGATTTAAGTGAGGCAGAGTTGCACAGTCATCTAGAATGGTTGACTTGGGATCAGAAGCACTTGGATTTCACTCCTACCTGAAATTTACTGATGATTGTAACCATGGGCAAAGAAGTTAAGCTCTCTGAGTTTTGGTTGTCTCAGCTGTATATTATAATGGGGACAGTAGGTAGTGAAGTGGATAGAGTGCCAGGCCTAGAATCAGGAAGATTCATCTTCATGAGTTCAAATCTGTCTCTATCTTCAGGCATAGTTTTGAAGATTATAAATTTCATATGAGGTACTGGCTTGCACTAGTAGAGGGAGTTTCCTACTCCTGGATTTCTTTATTCCACTATAATCATAGATTCAACCCATTTCCCTATACTTAAACTTTACAAATATTTACCCCTATAAAAATATACCCCATTATAGAAATTTAAGCTCCTTGAAGGAACAACCATTTCATTTTTTGTTTTTGTATCCCAAAAACCCATAAAGTATCTTGCAAATAGTAAATTGAATTGAAGCTAAGGAATTCATTAGTGACAAATTCAGTAAAGCAAGTGATAGAAATATGAGTGGATAGAGAATAGAGAACAATGATTGGGTAAACCCTTCCTAAATTACAGAACATGGAGTTGGGTCTTCAACAGCCTTTGGAGGTCATCTAGTCTAAATCCTCATTTTACATATGAGAAAATTAAGACCCAGACAGGTTAAGTGGGTTTCCCAAGGTCATAAGATACTAAGCAACATATTTAGCAGTGAAGAAGAGTAGTAAAAGAAGATGAAAACTTGAGGGCCCAACAGGATTAAAAAAGGACTTTTTATTTTGGCTGTTATTGCTTAAGATGAGCATATTTGTAGGCCAAGGGTTAGGATCTCATGGATTATAATGACCAAATTTATCACCAAATGGTCAGTGATAATCCATCTTCTGGCCTGGTTCTCAGAAAGCAGATGTGGTCCATTGCCAGTACTGTACTTAGAATCTTTCCAGTATGGTAGAACCATATTGAACTTGAGCTCTCCTGATTTTATCTTTCAGAACCCAGGGTCACCTTCACAACATGAGGTATCAGAATAGGATTTTGGAGAAGAGTGAGAAAAACATTTGGACAGCTCATATGTCTATTGGTTTCTACTCAATATAAAGCAATCTAGAGTGGAGAGCTGCCACTACATTTGGGTGGACCCTCTACCCCTTTTAGAAGATTTATGGGAGAATATGGACAAGAGTCACACAGGATGGGGAGGCATGCCTCAGCTATTATCTGCTTCGTGGTGAAGGCATCTCAATAATATGACAGATAACAGTGTTCAACTTGAAGTCAGAAAGACATATGGTTGGATCCTACCTCAGATACTTACTATCTATGTAACCCTGGGCAAATCATATAAGCTTTCTCAGCCTTAGTTTGCTCATCTGTAAAATGAGGATAACAGCATCTGGCACAGAAGGCTGTTGTGAGGATCAAAAGAAATAATATATTTAAAGCACTATGAAAACTTCAAAGAGCTATATAGAAATTAGCTATTATTGTTATTGTCATTCCTACAAGGAATGTATACCCTGTTGGGATCACAGATCCATCAAAGTATTAAAACAAGGAAGGAGTCATTTACTTAATGATACCAAAGCCTAATCAAAATTCCATGAAGTACCAATAGTTTCCCTATAATGAATACTTGAAATATTATCAAATTTTAGAAATGGACAGGAGGATCTTAAATAATTTTGATGATGGGTTTGGAAGGAGATTTTAATTTTATTTATAGTCACAGTGTGTCCCAGGATGAAGTCTTGGAGGAAAAGACGATCTTCTGGGTATATGGTTCATAATCTGAGAGTACTAGTACTAGTTCACAATCATAAAAGGATGGTGGAATTTGATGAGAAAGTGACAGCCAGACATATTTTTTATGATGAATTTAACCTAAAAAAATAGATGGTAATGGATTGCTGATAAATATCAGGGATCCCTCCTTCTATTGATACAAAACAGATACTGTATAATTATACCATTTACCTGGAGATTTCATATGCCAGACAACAAATGTTTCTGTGCAATTATCTGATTTTGCGTTGCATAATTTAGATGTTGGAGTTGTCAAGAAAGAACATTTATCTATAAATATAAAATTATGTCTGTGTATCATCAGGTTAGAAGACAATCAGTAAACAAAGTACTTCAGAAAAGTTTACAGTAATTACCAAAGTATGCTATTCATGGCATATTATAGAACAATGTAATGAAATAGTTGAACATGAGTTTTACTTAATGTCATTCATCTGTAGATACTGAAATGTTTTACAAAGATTTTCAGCAAACCATGCTGTATTTCTGCTTTGCTTTACATACATTTTGATTCTTGCTATTTTACATTGAGATAGATGGGGAATGCGAGGCAGCATAGTGTAATAGAAAGTTGGCCTCAGAAGTAAGAAGATTTTGGTTTATTTCTAACCTCTGTTGCATAAATTCTGGCTGTGTACCTCTGAGTAAATCATTTAACCTCTAAGTGTCCTAGGCAGTTCTTTGAGATTATAGATTTTAGAGTAGTACTTTGTCTGCATTAGAAGAGGGAATTCCCTCTACCAATGAAATCATAGGTGTATTCCACAAAAATAAATTAAGCATACTTATTTATCTATTTTCCTTGCTTATTGATTCATTCATTTATCTATTCATTCATCTATTTGTCTCTTTGTTTATTCTTAGCATAAGACCTAATAGCAGAGTTTGAGAAATGCCCTTACTTAGAGATCTTTAATGTCCCAAAAATCTATTTTCTATTAAAAAACTAGGCTAACAAAAATATATAATATCTTATTACTACACCTTAATAACAGGGAGAAGGTGAGCTCAAAGATACAGATCTGGATGTGGTAATATCCCAACCTTCCTTTTAATTTTATGATACTAAAATGCCCATCCTTATATCCTAGTTCATAAATGACAAAAGTAAAATACAATGGTAGAAAACTGAAGAGAATGACAACCTATAACAATGTTTTCAGCACTAAAAGATGATTGAGACTGCAGCATATGTCCATTGAAATATGATTCCTTCTAGGTATTATGCCTTCCCCTTGGGTAACTGTCACCTGATGGATAACATTAATAGCTAACATTCATGTAGTGTTTTAAGGTTTTCAAGTTGCTTTACAAATATTATCACATTTGATCTTCACAACAATCCTGAAATGTAGGTATTATTATTATCATCCTCATTTTACTGACAAAGGAACTGAGACAGTCAGATTAAATGACTTGCCTAAAGTCATATAGCTAATAAAATGTCTGAAGCAGAATTCAAACTCTGGTCATATCTTCTGTATCATCTAGCTACCTAGGTAACTATCTAATTAGAATACAATGGTTGAATTACTTTAGGTACAGGTAACCTAGAAAACCAAGAATATATAAATCTGTACTAACTCTGGTAGTTAAAAAAAAGTCAATTAGTGTAAGAGTGAAAAGAAACAAAAACACCCGAAGTACAAAAAGACTACTTCACTTTTTACTTAGCTATTAAAAGAACCATTTCTCTAAACATTTGCTTTGACATTATTCATTTCTTTGTTTACTTGTTTGTTTTTCTATATTCATACCTGCCCCACGTGTTTTTTGACGATTCCTGACTCCATTAGTTTCAGTTAAAATTCATCATTTAGTTATTAATAACCTCATTAACATTTCTCTGTTACTCTCTCTGAGTAGTAAGTGCCTTAATTAGTTCTTAGTTTCTTTTGACCTAAGGCAGTTCTCCTACTGTCTGGTATGTCAATCCTATAGGCCTTTTTTCTTTTTCCAAATATTTTGGGATTGTCCTTTAATGGAGACATAGATAGTCTAACTGAATATTCTCCTTCTCCCTTCCTAGTGAATGATTTCTCCATTTTACTGCTTGACTTTTTAGATGTCCAGACCCTTATTCCTTCTCAACATTTTGAAACCAGAAAAAAAGAAAAAAAAATAGTGAAAGAAAGCTAAAGAGATTTCTTCACAGCTCCCTTACTTGAAGTGTCTGAAATGGATAGCTCTTGGCAAAAGGAAATATTGTTCTTTCATTTATTTACTTTATCCTCCATTATCCCCACCTCTGTTTTAATATATGAATAAATATAACTAGAAAAAATATTTCTTACTAACTATTCATCCCATAAAGAGTTAAAAATAGTAAGAAACAGTCTTCAAGGAACAAGTAGGTAGAAGAGATTGTTTAAACATCAGTAATATTTACCTTAGGATAAGGTAAGATATGTCAAATTTCCCTTGAGGGGGCATGACACATGCATAACCCAAGAATAGAGTGTTGCCATAGAAAATTTGGCAAGCCATTTAAGGATAAGATCCTTTGAATTTTCAGTGTATCTCTTACAAATTCAAATGGTACTTTTTTTCTCAGAAATTATTCCTCAATATTTCCAGTTTCCAAGCAGTTTGCTTCAATAGGATCCTATAAGTGCTTTGAAAAGGACTTAATACCCTAGAGATCCCTCTTGGGTTAACATGTCTAAACACCCTGAAGAAGTGGTTGCAATTTGTCCCTTGAAAGGATTCCGTTATAAGCCTAGGGTGAAGAATATTGATATGAACCTCAGGCTTCACTGGCCAGGATGAGGGGAAGAGTAGTCACTGCCTCCCTGATAGCCTTCTATTTGGTGATGTTTCTTTTGCATTAATGAGCCCCAGGGCTTGTTTGCTGGTGACATCTACTAGTTTTCTCTCATTACCACTACCTTTACATAGTTTTCTTGGGTTTCTTTTAATATCTAGGACCACTCAGAGAAAAGATTGTGGGCTTTCCTTCTTCCCCTGCTTCCCCAGAATATCACAGTATCCTTTCTCATGCCTTCTCAGGTGACTTGCCCATGGCCAGTCAATATATACCAGTGGCAAGTCTACAAGGCTTACCACTTATCTTTCATCACTGTTTTAGTAATTTTAAAAAGTACACTTATTACAAAGAACAAAGGGGGAATGAAAAGAGTTGGAGAAAGGGACAATAATAGATAAAAAGTTAAAAGTTGATACCACATTCATTCATTCATTCATCTATTAATTTGATTATTTTGAGCCTAAGACTTGGTGGTAGAGTTTAGAACATTCCCATTCCTGGTTATCTTTAATCTCCTAAAAAATCTATTTTCTGAACTTCATGGAACCAAGATGGCAGAGTAAGCAGTAAGTCACTCTCACCATCCCTTATCAACCTCGAAAAACCCAGAGAACATTGCCTCAGGAAAAATTCTGAAATAGTAGAGTCAGCAGAAAGACTAGATATGGCAGTCTTTTAGCTAATGAGGCTAAGGGGATTAACGGGAAAGATCCCTCTTGCTGTGGCTGAAGGGGACCAGTAGGCAAGAAGCAACATAGAAAAACAATGACCATAGAAAATCATCTTGGTGATGAGGAAGATCAAAACACTAATTCAGGGGAGGATAACATTGTCAATATACCCACATCTGAAACCTCAGAGGGGAATATGAGCTGGTCTCAAGCCCAAAAAGCTTTCTTGGAAGAGCTCAAGAAGGATTTTAAAAGTCAAATACAAAAGGTAGAAGAAAAACTGAACAATTCATTTTTAAAAATGGGGGGAAAGTACACTGAAGAAAACAACTCCCTAAAAAAGTAAAATGGGTCAAATGGAAAAGGAAGTACAAAAACTAACTGAAGAAAACAATTCATTAAAAAATTAGAATTGAGCAATTGGAAGCTAATGACTCTATGAGACATCAAGAATCAGTCAAACAAAATGAAAAGAATGAAAAAAATAGAAGAAAATGTAAAATTCCTCATTAGAAAAACAACTGACCTGGAAAATAGGTCCAGGAAAGATAACTTAAGAATTATTGGTCTACCTGAAAGCCATGATGAAAAAAAAGAGCCTGGACAGCACTTTCAGGAGATCATCAAGGAAAACTTCCTTGAGGCCCTAGAACCAGAGGGTAAAATAGTCATTGAAAGAATCTGCCAATCACTTCCTGAAAGAGATTCCAAATTGAAAACACCAAGGAATTTTGTAGCCAAATTCCAGAATTATCAGGTGAAGGAGAAAATTCTCCAAGCAGCCAAAAAAAAAAAAAAAAACCAATTCAAATATTGTGAAACCACAGTCAGGATTACTCAGGACCTTGCAGCTTCTACACTGAAAGAAATTGAATTTTAGAAAAGTTAGATATGGTAGACCTCTGGAGAAAATTGAATGGGGATAGAAAGGAATATACCTTTTTCTCAGTGGTACATGGCACATACACAAAAACTGGCCTTGCACTAAGGCATAAAAACCTCACAATCCAATGCAGAAAGGCAGAAATATTAATGCAACCTTTTCAAATGATGATGCAGTAAAATTATATGTAATAAAGAGCCATGGAAAGATAGACCAAAAATTAATTGGAAACTAGATAATCTAATCCTAAAGAATGAATGGATCAAACAACAAATCATAGAAACAATCAACAACTTCATCCAAGAGAATGACAATAATTAGACAACATACCAAAACTTATGTGATGCAGCAAAAGCAGTTCTTAGGGGAAGTTTTATATCTCTAAATGCTTACATGAATAAAATAGAGAAAGAGGAGGTCAATGAATTGGGCATGCAACTAAAAAAAAGTAGAAAAAGAACAAATTAAAAACCCCCAATTAAATACCAAATTAGAAATAGTGAAAACCAAAGGAGAGATTAATAAAATTGAAATTAAGAAAACTATGGAACTAATAAATAAAACTAAGGGCTGGTTTCATGAAAAAATAAACAATAAAATAAACAAACTTTTGGTTAATTTAATTTTTTAAAAAAGAAGAAAACCAAATTACCAGTATCAAAAATGAAAAGGGTGAATTCACCACCAATGAAGAAGAAATTAAAACAATAATTAGCAACTATTTTGGCCAACTGTATGCTAAAAAATTTGACAATCTTAGTGAAATGGATGAATATTTACAAAAATATAAATTGCTTAGATTAACAGAAGAAGAAGTAAAATCCTTAAATAATCTCATTTCAGAAAAAGAAACTGAATAAGCCATCAATGAACTCCCTATGAAAAAAATCTACAGGGTCAGATGGTTTTACAAGTGAATTCTATCAAACATTTAAAGAACAATTAATTCTAATACTGTATAGAATATTTGGGAAAATAGGCGAAGAAGAAGTCTTAGCAAATTCTTTTTATGATACAAATATGATGTTGATACTTAACCTGGAAGAGTCAAAACAGAGAAAATTATAGACCAATTTCCCTAATGAATATAGATGCAAAAATTTTAAGTAAAATATTAGCAAAGAGATTACAGCAACTTATCACAAGAATAATACACTATGACCAGGTAGGATTTATACCAGGAATGCAGGGCTGGTTCAATATTAGGAAAGCTATCAGCATAACTGATCATATCAACATGAAAACTAACCAAAACCACATGATTATCTCAATAGATGCAGAAAAAGCTTTTGACAAAATACAACACCTATTCCTATTAAAAACACTAGAAAGCATGGGAATAAATGGATTCCTCCTTTAAATGATAAATAGCATCTACTTAAAAGCTTCAGCAAGCACCATATGTAATGGGGATAAGCTAGGAGCATTTCCAATAAGATCAGGGCTGAAACAAGGATGTCCATTTATCACCACTATCATTATATATGGTACTAGAAATGTTAGTCTTACCAATAAGAGAAGAAAAAGAAATTGAAGGTATTAGAATAGGCAAAGAAGAAACAAAGCTATCCCTCTTTGCAGATAATACGATGATATATTTAGAGAATCCTGGAGAATCAAGTCAAAAACTACTTGAAACAATAAACAACTTTAGCAAAGTTGCAGGATATAAAATAAACCCACATAAATCATCGGCATTTCTATATATTACCAACAAAGCCCAACAGCAAGAGATAGAAAGAGAAATCCCACTTAAAGTTACTGTATACATTATAAAATATTTAGGAGTCTACCTGCCAAAGCAAACCCAGGAACTATATGAATACAATTACAAAACACTTTTCACACAAATAGAGTCAGATCTAAATAATTGAAAAAACATCAGTTGCTCCTGGGTAGGCCAAGCTAATATAATAAAAATGACAATTCTACCTAAATTAATTTATTTTTTCAGTGCCATACCAATCAAACTACCAAAACATTATTTTATAGAGCTAGAAAAAATAATAACTAAGTTCATCTGGAAGAACCAAAGATCCAGAATATCAAGGAAACTAATGAAAAGAAATGCTAGGGAAGATGGCCCAGTCATACCAGATCTTAAATTGTATTATAAAGCAGCAATCATCAAAACTACTTGGTACTGGCTAAGAAATAGAGTGGTGGATCAGTGGAATAAATTAGGTACATAAGACATAGTAGTCAATGACTATAGTAATCTCCTATTTGATAAACCCAAAGACCCCAGCTTCTGGGATAAGAACTCACTATTTGACAAAAACTGCTGGGAAAACTGGAAAAGAGTATGGCAGAAACTAGGGATAGACCAAAATCTTACACTTTATACTAAAATAAAGCCAAAATGGGTACACGCTTTAGATATAAAGGCTGATACTATAAGTAAACTGTGAGAGCAAGGAATAGTTTAACTGTCAGATTTATGAAGACCAGAAGAATTTATGACCAAACAAGAGATAAGGAACATTATGAAATGCAAAATGCATAATTTTGATTACATTAAATTGAAAAGGTTTTGCACAAACAAAACCAATGCAACCAAGATTAAGAGGGAAGCAGAAAACTAGAAATTTTTACAATTTTCAGCGTCTCTGATAAGGGCCTCATTTCTAAAATATATGGAGAACTAAGTCAAATTTATAAGAATACAAGTCATTCCCCAAATGAAAAATGGTCAAAGGATATGAACAGGCAGTTTTCAGATGAAGAAATTAAAACTATCTATAGTTACATGAAAAAGTGCCCTAAATCACTATTGATTAGAGAAATGCAAATCAAAATAACTTTGAGGTACCACATCACACCTATCAGGCTGGCTAACATGACAAAACAGTAAAATGATAAGTGTTGGAGAAGATGTGGGAAAATTGGAACATTAGTACATCATTGGTGGAGTTGTAAATTGATCCAACCATTTTGGAGAGCAATTTGGAACTATGTCCAAAGGGCTATAAAAATGTGCACACCCTTTTGACCCAGCAATAGCACTTCTAGGTCTATATTCCAAAGAGATCATACAAATGGAAAAATGTACAAAAATATTTATAGCAACTCTGTATGTGGTGGCCAAGAATTGGAAATTGAAGGGATTCCATCAATTGGGGAATGGCTGAACAAGTTATTGTATATGAATGTAATAGAATACTATTGTACTGTAAGAAATGATGAGCAGGCAGACTTCAGAAAAACCTGGAAAGATTTGTATGGACTGAAGCTGAGTGAAGTGAGCAGAACCAGGAGAACACTGTACACAGTAACAGCCACACTGTGTGATGTCTAACTTTGAAAGACTTAACTCTTCTCAGCAATGCAAGGATCTAAGACATCTCCAAAAGTCTCATGATGGAAACTATTATCCACATCCAGAGAAAGAACAATGGAGTTTGAATGCAGATTGAAGCATACTATTTGCTCTTTTCTTCTTTTTTTTTGTTTTGTTTCTTCTTTCTTGTGGTTCCTCCTATTGGTTCTAATTCTTCTTTACAACATGACTAATGTGAAAATATGTTTAATAGGAATGTATATGTAGAGCCTACATCAGATTGCATGCTGTCTTGGGGAAGTAGGGGGAGAAAATTTAAAACTCAAAAGCTTATGGAAGTGGATGTTGACAACTAAAAATAAATTTTTTAAAAATCTATTTTCTGTGAAAAATGAGTGAACAAAAAATACTATGTATCTTATTACACCTTAATAACAGGGATCTAGATACAGGGGTATGCTGGCAAATGTTTAACAACTAACCATCCAGGAAAAATATGCAAGATACACTTTAAAGTTTAAGGTTCATTATTAACATTTTCTTCATTTTCTTAAGTCAAGGTAATCAACAAAACAGTTAAGTAAAGCCCTGATTTGTTTGCTGATTTCCAAGATGTAAATGCTTACAGTGAAAATTTTAAATTGGCTCTCCCAAACAGATTCAAGCTGACTCTGGCACCCAGTCTGGATATAGAAAGGAGGAATAAGTATTCATTAAGCTCTTATGACCTACCAGACACTGTGCTGAGCACTTAATTTGATTTTCTTCTGATCCTCACAATTCTGTGAGGACAGTGCTATTATTATCCCCATTTTACAGTTGAGGAAACTGAGGAAGACAGAGGTTAATTAAATTGACCAAGGTTACACAGCTAGTAACTGACAAACTCAAAAAGGGATACCTAGTTCCCCTTTTCTTCCTACTGAACTCTTTCTACCAAGTTCTGTCTTTATATTAGTTCTCTCGTTATGGCATTGATTGACAAAGCTGGGGTATGTCACTGAATCAGCTTCTCAGTTATGACATTAGTAACCTAGAGTCTAAGACAGATACTTTCTACATACAACAATTGGAACTCAATCATAAAACACCTCTCTTTAAACCCATTGTCCCTGCTTTCCTCCCTATAGACTTTCAGATGATAAAAAAAAAAAGCTCTTCCATAACCAGTGCTCCATGCTATTTTCCCCTTGCTTTTCAAGTCTGGTGCTTTTGGATTCTTTGGATACCTCCATTTCATGCTTAAGTTCCTAGAAGTTTATTCTTTCTTCTAACTCATTATAACATTTTGAATTTAGAGCTAGAAGAGACAATAAAGTTCATCAAAGTCAAATATCTCACTATGAGCTCAATAGGGGGAGAGACTTGCCCAAGATCATAGAGAGAGTAAGTAGGAGAGCTTAGGATTCAAACATAAACTTTCTGACTCCAATTCCAGTGCTCTCTCAACTGGATCTCCTTCACTCATCCTCTATTTCTGCCTTATCAGCCCCAAGCAAAACTGCCCTAGCTAGATTATTCAACTGACTTCCTTTCATGGTGAAATTGCTTGTCACCTAGTATCCACATTATTAACAAGTCTGATGGCCTAGGACCACAATGGAGAGACCACTATGTTCACATCCTCTTAGCATCATTCCTATCATACTACTCTTACCATGGACTCCCTTGACAAGTAATCCATCCATCTCTTCCTGACCCTATCCTCTCTAAGGACATGGTCCTCATTCCACTGTAATTGGAATAACTGAGCTGACAGACATGTGTTAAAACCAATGAAAATGAAATAACTTTCTTCATCCCTAATATTGGTTCAAGCTATTTCCTTTTCTATGCCCAGCTCATGTGCTTGCCTCAGGAAAAGAGCTCTGAATTTGGAGCCAGAGGTCTTAGGTTCAAATCCCAGAGATGAAACTATCTTGGGCTAGTCATAAATTCTCTGTGCTTCAGTTTCCTCATTTGTAAAATGGGGGAGTTGGACTTGATGAACTCCAAGTTCCCTTTCAGATTTAAATCTCTGATCCTGTGATTCTTTTGAGGGCAAATATAATAGACACATGTTTTAAAGATAATAAATGAAAAGCATTGAATATCAACCATATAAACCTGTCCTTGTCTCCTCTAATCCATAGGCAAATTTTAAAGTTTGTTTTCAGCTCTTACCTACCTTGTCTTTCTAGGCCCTTTCTCTTTCATCTCAGTTTACCCCCTACTCAGGACTCCATTGCCTTCATATAGTGAGTTGTCCTCAGATCTACTGTCCTAGGTGGAGTGTATGGGGCAGGGGTGGGGAACCTGCAGCCTTAGGACCACATGTGGCCTTCTAGATCCTTCAATGCAGCCTTTTGACTGAATCCAAATTTTACAGAACAGATAACATTTGGATTCAATCAAAAGGCCATATTTAAGGATCTAGATGGCCACATGTGACCTCAAGGCCGCAAGTTCCCCATCCCTGGGGTGTTCAGGGAGGACTAGCACCTCTGGTGTGAGGGCTTGCTAAGCCCTTTTCAGGCTGCCCATCCATCTTTGGTATCTACCTCTCACTCAACTCTTACCTGTGGCTCTAAGAAGCTGCAGCATGCATAGCTACATTCCAGTAGCCACACTCCACTAAAACTATCTCAGCAGACAGACTAAACCAGGTTGAGGAAAACCAACAAGGCTCAAACCTGTCAGTAAGTTGGAGAGATGTCTACACCAAGTATGTGAAGACTTACATTGGTGTAACAGTCAGATGATAACAATTTGTTCCAACTGCCATGTGGCTGAAACAGGTCTTGTGGAGCACTTAGAATTTGGTCAGACATCAAATACTACAAGGTGATGCACTGCATTCCAGGCCATTGCCAGTCAGTCATCTTAGTTTTTGCCTTCTCACTAGACTTCAATAACTCTGGAAGAGAGTGAGGCTGATGACTTTGTGCAACTCTGCCTCACTTAAATCCAATTCACCCATGAGTCATCACCTCATCATGTCATTGACCCTCTTTGTAAACAAAGGATGAACAACACTTTCCTAGGCAATTTACCACATATCCCTGCCCATAACTCTCAGCTTCTTACTGGCTTGCTGCTTAGCTATTAACTAATTTAAAAAATTGCATACCTTCTCAACTGAAAGGGACCTTAGAGACTGATCATCTAGCTTACCCTCACTCCCATTTTGCAGGTGAGGAAACTGAGTTCTAAAAGATGTAGTTTACCCAAAGTCATACAGGAGGTAAGAATATGAGTTAGAATTAAAACACATGTCCTCTAACTTTCAATTCAATGTTCTTTCACTGTGCCACCTGGACCCATACTCATTACCTGAAATGGAGACATAATGTTTTATTGCCAGTCTCTTGCCTAAGATCACGAAGGTAGTCTGCAGCAGACCCAGGACTAGAATTCCAGGTCTCCTGAATCCAGATGCTCTTTTTCATCACTCTTTTTTGGTTTCCTAAATTAAGATTAGATGCCATTTAATCTGGAATACTAGAGGACTCCTTTAGTCACAATACCTTAACCAAAGGGAATTAATCTCTAATGAGAGCCTTTCCCAACAATGTTCTCCCAACAGAATGGAGTGCTATCCCACTGCAGAGTACTGGTGTTAACACAAGGAACACCACCCAATACATTGATGCCCTTCTTTATTTTCTCTCATCATCCCAGGGATACCTGTGGAGCATTAATTGGTTCTCCCTGGCTCTTGCCATATGGTCAGCCACTCTTATCTCAGCATCATTCATTTCTTTGTTCACACCCTTTCACTACTTCTCTTCTGCAATAATTCCTCATTTGAAATGTGTTGCAGCCTACTCACAGCCACCATCCACCTCTCCATTGCCCTTTCTGTGATCCTCAATTTCAGTTCTTCAAAAACTGTAGCATTCTATGACTCACTGTCATAGAACATATAATAAGAACAATATTAATAATTCCTTACATTTCTATACAACTTGGTACTTTTTTAAAATACTTTTGCATTTATTATCTCATTTGATCCTGAGCACATCCATATAAAGTAGATGTGAATCAAGTGGAACAATGTATATGAAAGGACTTTGAAAAATAGAAAGCCATTTGACATGACTGATTTATTAGTTTTATGAAATAGTTTTTTTCTATTTTTTATTTTTTTGTTAAAGGGATGATTTTCAGGGAGGGAATATGAGGAATCTGTTAAGTAATAAAGGTGATAAAAAGTAAAACACATTAATAAGTAGGTTTTTTTTAAAGTAGAAAGTCTTATACAAATGCAAAATATTTATCATCATCTTAATGATTACAGCTGCTTCCTCTTATACTAGTGAATGGCACCCAAGTTTAAAAAGAAAAGGTTCCATTTAAAAATACTCTGGGATCTTGTTACTTTAGGGTATTGCCATGGGAATACATTATGACAAGGTCATTTGGTATCTAAATAACTAACTTACCCTATGCAATATGATTTCAAGGGTATGAGGCAAATCTATTGTTACATAAACCATGTTCCCCTTGTCATAAAGCCTAAAACTCTATCCATTGGAGAGGCAATTATAGTCAGCTCATACGGAAAGACAAACCTCAAGCAATATGAGCACCTAAAATTTAAGGATTGGAGTGAAAGAAATGACAGAAGATTGAAAAGAATAGAGTAGTAAGCTGGGAATCATAGGATATATGTGATACTAAATGAGTAATTTTCATGTTGTGGGCTTCAGTTTTCTCATTTGTAAAATAAGGAGGTTATCTGAGATGACCTCTAAGATTCCCTCTGGCTTTAATGTACTATGTTTTTAATATCTGATGAGTTGGAAAATCAAGTTCTAACTTGTAAGGAACTTGATTGTAGTAGTAATAGTGTTTTAAAGAGTTTCCAATGTGGCAAGAATGGTTTGTGTAACACTTTAATTTATTGTCCTGCCACTGTTCATTCATTTGATATTCACTGTGATAACATCATTTCTAATGAATTTATTTGGTAATAATGTGGATGTTATATATACTTATACTCCAAACTGCTGCAGTGAGTACTTCTGCCAGGCAAGCTATGTTTGTGACATGCTCACACAGGAACATTGCCAACTTTAAAAGGAATTTTTTCCAATGTTTCAAATGATTCAGACATTTCTGGAGCACAAGCTGTTTCTTTAGCATTTTTGACCCACAACCATTTTTTTTTTCCATCTTGGACCAACCACATGGCCTCCATATGCCTGTTGGCACTACATGAAATGATACTTGCTATCAGGACACCTCTCTAAAAGGAAAGTATAGCTTCATATAACTCCTATGACCATTCCTAAAAAGATCTACCTTGGAGGAACTGAGGAGGAAAAAGGGAAAATTATACCTTAAAATCTGTATGTAGCACCTGGAACTTATTCTCACATATGGACTTATAAAACTCTACCCTAAATTCAAGGCATTTTGTGGACAAAACTCCACTCAAAACCCCCAGTGACATATTTCATTTACTAGATCAAATGATAGATGCATTAGTTCTGAGAGAAAGAGAGACAGAGAGACACAGAGAGATTTAATCAAATACATTGTTGTTTGTTATTGTTTTTAGGGCAAGGAAGATTCCTCCATGAGAATGGTGGCATACTCTCCCACAGTTTACCAAGACACAAGTGGGTTAGTGGGACACCCAAAGAAAGCATATACCACCAAATATGAACAGCTTGGAACACCCAGTCAATACTTGTGGTTGTCAGGGAACATACATGAAGGGCATATATGTAAGGAATATATGGTTGAGGGGAATGTGTGGCAAGGGCAAATCACATTTCCAATGTAGCAGAGTCGCCAAGGATCTTTGACGATGTTAACATGCAAACTGCTTCCTCCACTGAACTGATTTCTTCTGTTGTTATACTTCTTTCTTCTGTGCTGCTCTCTGCCAAGGATCATCACTGAGCTGCTCTCTGCTTCCATCTACTGGGGTTCAGCTGCTATGCAGCTTCATCCAATTCCGTTACTCTAAGCAAGCATCTATTGGATTGCAGCTACTCTGCAGCTGCTCTGGGGATACAATTATTATTATTATTTTTTGATAGGTATAGCCTCAGAGGTATTGTAGCCTCTCTTAGACAGGCATCCAGCAAAATCCAGAAGAAACCCTCAGGCTTAGGTTTAATCTGTTTTTTGAATTCCTTTTCTTTTGCTTCCATTTGAGGGTGTTCAATCTAAATTTTTGTCTGAGTTATGGTCTGAAATTCTTATTCACTTATATAATCACCATTGGTTACTTGCCTGGGTACCCTTCAAATAATCATGTGGACTATGCTTAGAAAAACTGAAAAGAAGGTAGAAAGAGCTTGTATAAGATTTTTTTCAGTGCCCACTAATGCCCATGTTGTCATAAATATAAATTCAAGAGAAAGACTTAAAAGGGCCAGGTGGAATTGGTAGAGCTAGCAACTTTTTCCCAATATCCCTTAATAGAAATGGAAGGGAAAATATAATTTTTAAATACCTAAGCACTGCACTAAGCCCTTAACAAATATTATCTCATTTGATGCTCACAACAACCCTATATTTAAGAAAACCAAGCCATCCAGAGGCTGTGACTTACCTAGGGTAACATAGCTAGTAAATGTTGGAGGCTAGAGAATTCAAGTCTTCTTGACTCCACATCCACTGAACCATCTAGCTGAACCAAAATTGTTGTGGGTCCTATGATATATGACCTAAGTAGTAAGCAAAAGCATTGCATTAATTAATAAAATATTATTTTATCATATAATATTGCATATTGCAGTTATTTGTATAGAGATCTGATGTATCTCCCTAGCAGATAATAAACTCTTCAAGGTCAGGAGCTGTGTCTTAACTAAACTAGCATAATAAGGCACTTAATAAGGGTGGCTAAATGAATGAATTTATGTCTAGCATTATGCCTAATGAATTTATGTCTTAGTAGGTACACTGTGACTTTCTGGACTTGTAGTCAGGAGGTACCTGTGTTCAAACTTAACCCATGGCACCTACTAAATTGTATGGCCAGAGGCAAAACATTTAACCTCCCCAGGTTTTTTTTTTTCATCAGAGAAGTATGAATAATATGCAGGTTGTTCTAACCTAGTTGGATTGTTGTGAGGATCAGATGAATAAAATACATAAGGTAATTGTTTTATGCAAAAGTTTAAAAGCAAGGCTTAAAGACTAGTACAAATATCTTTTTGTTGTTACTGTTAATTCCCATTCCTGATCCAACCCCTTCCCACTGGAATACTGGTAGCAACCTGAGGGCATGAATGTCTTAGGTATTTAAAAGTATAACTCTCACTTGTAGATGATAATAAGGCAGGTCATTGATAGTCCAGAAAGGTTATGAAGAATCTCATTCAAGTGCTCATGGTAAGGAAAATGGGGTTCTTTTTTGGCTCCCAGAAAAGTGGAGAGTGTGTCCTTGGGTGGAAGACATAAAACTTTGGCATTGGAGAGAAAAAAAAATGATTGAGATTTGGGGGCATCTTACCTGGTGCTGGAGTTTTTGACAAGGACTCTCGGGTTCCATGGAAGGCTTGGATCCTAATGGAGTAACTTTTTGTACATGCTGAGAAAATCAGAAGCTGTAGTAAGTGGAGAAACCTAAGTAAGAGCTCCTTCAGTGTTGTATCACTAGACACTTAAAGCACTGCACGGGGAGCAGAAATTCTGAGAATGAGGCCATGCCAAAAGACAGTTGTATAATATACTAGAAAGTAACACCAAGGGATCACCAACTGGGAGCAACAGAGAACTGAAGAGAGACACACTGCGATGCCGGCAGCAAGGAGCAGTAGGAGGAAACAAGGTTCACAAATAAACAAGCCATCACATTTGATATAGTAAATACATTCAGGGAATTGCATTCTGGGATCTTTGGGCTACAAAGTTACTCATTCCAGGAATTTGGGTTTTATCTCAATACTTTTCTGGAATATTGTGAATGGCATAATAGTGCAGAATTGCCTCCAGAACACATGATGAAATCCAGGTTTCTGAATAATATCTCAAGTTAAGAGAAGTTTGAAAATCCCATAAAATGTACCTAGGCTAGGAAGTCGCATGACCAATAAGCTAGAGGAATGTAAGTTCTCCAAGGGCAAACCTCATCAACCTCAAACCTTAAAGGAAGGGAATTATGTGCCAGAAATTGAATAATTGTAGCTGATTTCACAAAGAAGTCAAAATACTGCTGTGCAAGAACTTAAAAACCTCATGAATTGACAGTGAAGACTTTAATACTTAAACTCTCATTTAACACACTTTCACAACCCTACCGCATGAGCAGTAAAGAATGCAAAGTTTCAGTCTTATAACTAGAGTCCTGGCCATAGGGTGAATATCCATGCAGCTGTATTCTACTTAAATACCGCACTCCTATACATACACTCGGAAAGAAGCATATGCTGATCCTGCCCAGCCTGCAAAAGGAGGAAAAAGGAATCAGAAAGGGTAAAAATGTGCTGTGTATGTGGTAGGAACTCAGAGCCACAGGTAAGAAAGCAATAGTAAGCTGGACCTGACAGAAAAGGCACTAGACAAACAACTGGGTCAGTATTTTTTTTCTCAAGGTTACTCAGTGCAGTAGAAGGAGAGAACCAAATTGGGGATGAAGGTAGAATATAAGAAGGTTGAAATACCTACAGTATCAAGAGACCCAGTTTCAATAAATGTCTGGTGCTTAAGTAGATAAACCAATAGAAGGATCCTAAAAATAGGAGAAAGAATTAGTAGAACCTCAAAAGGAAATCAAAGTATTTTAAGCAAATATAATTTGAAGGAAGGGGGGCTAATATTGCCTAACAAAAGATAGAATCTTATGGACTCCCCAAAGATCATGGAACAATTCCAAAAATTCCAAAATGATTCAGAAGAGAAATGAAATCTATAAAAATAAGAAATTAAGAATGAATTTAGGTGCCAAGCAGAATGGCATAGTAGATTGAGAGTTAGCATAAAAAGACCTGGGTTCAAGTCCCCCCCCTTCCCCATACTTACTATGAGACAAATTCAGTGCTCAAGGCAAATTTTTAGCCCATTAAGTCACAGAGAAAGTCTCTACCTGCATTGGTAGAAGGAATTTCTTCATCCAAGAATTCCCTATAACAATGAAGTCACAGGTACAGTCCCTATACCTTTTAGGTAAAAAAAATTAGAGCTCTTGATGTAGAATTAAACGTAATTAATAGAGAAGAAAATCAAAATAACTCCTGATGGAGAATCTTGCCCAAAAAAAAGTAGAAACTATATCAGAAAGAGCAACAAATGTGAAACACAAAAATAATGAGATAGAGGAAAGTTTGGAAAAAGACAGCAATGTTAAAAGAATATATGAATTCTAGATACAACAAAGCAAGTAACCTTGAGGACAGAGATAATGTTGATATCAGAGATCTCTCAGAAGAAAACGACAATTAAAAAAGATCTGGATACATAATCTTAGAACTACTAAGAAAACTGTATAAAATTTGTGAATACAGACAACAAAGCAAAGGTCTATGGAATTCACACATGGCCAACAGAAAAACAAAATGAACAAAGAAATGATGATTCAGACCTTAAGATATGGAGTAATGAAATTGACAAGTAGCAAAAATAGCAAGTATCCGTGATAAAGAAGTTTGAATGTGAATGAAAGGCCATTTGAATAATAAATGATTATTCACCATTTAGGAAAAATTAGAGAAGAGAATGAAATAGTATATTCTACAAAAATAAATTAGATGAAGCTGTAATCCAAAATGACATATCTTTAAAATTTGAGTATAATCATCAGTGGAAAAAAGGATGAATATTCAACACAGAGAAGCATTTGACTCATTCAGGATCAAGGCAGAGGGGAAAGAGAGGACAGTAAATTAGAAAACTTGGGAACAACCCCCCCCCAAAAATAGAATGACATGATAAGTAAATAAGTACAAGAGAAGAGGAAGTAATAAAATCAGTTACTCATGTTTATATATTTTGAAAGATACAAAGATTGATTTATGAGGTCAAAGAAAGAACAGAGAGATTATCGAGAGATAAAAATGGTTTAAGAAGCTGAAGATTTCATGAAAATTTAGACTTCGGAGTAACAGAAATGGAAATATTGAACTCTTGAAACATGAATTGGATGGCTTGACTTCTTACATGTGAATTAGTGTATTTTATGAGACAGAATAGCAGCAGAAGAGCAGAGCATAAGGTTGCATATCTAGGAAGTGGAGAGTTAGGAGGCTGAGTAGAATTGGTGTTTTACCCTCAACAAATCCATGATTAAACCATGAAGTAATGGCAATTCCTAAAGTCTCTTGCTACAGGAAATTGGGAAGGAAGAAAATGAGGGAAATGGTTGGTTTGAAGAGGCTTACAGGGGGATAGGTTTTACCCCAGAGGAAGGAGTAGTATCTCTGTAGACAATTATCACAAGGGAGAAAGATGTGACTGCAATAGAAAGTAGGGACCTCAGGGTGGGTTTAATCTAAATGTAGTACATCTAACAAGAGGCTGCATTTTCTGGAAAAGTGTTGTGACTCTAAGGGCAGTTTCCTAATCTATAGGAGAATACATTTGTATATTTCTAAGGGTAATTGGCATCCAGAGTGGTGGTTATGGGGCCCTATGAAGCAGAGATGGAGTGTTATAGCCTTTGTGATGGAGACAGGTGATTGTAAAGGCTTGAGGAGTAACTAGATCTCATAATCTGAGACAATAGGTGAATCTTATCATCTGGCGGTGCTTTCATTCAACATTGTTTCCTTTATGAATTGATATTTTTTTTTAAGTAATCAGGTTAAATGACTCACCCAGGGTCATAGAGCTAGTAAGTATCATGTGTCTGAGGCTGGATTTGAATTCAGGTCCCCCTGACTCCAGGACTGGTGCTCTATCCATTGTGCCACCTAGCTGCCCCAGAATTGATATTTCTAAAAAAGAAGAAATGCAGGAAAAAAGAAAAAAAAAAGGAGAACCACTTATAATCTATAAACAGAAATCAGATAGGCAAGAAGTTCAAATCTAGTATTTCAGAAGCATAAGCCCAATGGGGTATATGAATGAATATAAAGAGAGTTAGTGGTTAGCCCATTAATCAGAATATAAAATTCAGAACAACATAGAAGTGAAGAGGAATAATAGGAACAAAACAAAGAAAACATACTTAGAAAGAGGTACAGTAAATGAAAAGTTAATAAAAATAAAAGAGTGAAAAGCAGGAGATGAGGGAAAATTTTAAACTCTGCTTAAATGGATAAAAAAAATAAATGGGACAATAGAGTAGATAAGCAATTAAAGAAAATGAAGAAAAAGTAACAAATTTTAAAATTTCATAAAAATTTGGGGTGGAATAGGAGAATACAAATGGAGGGAACCAGGAGAAATAGGTGCTCATCAAAGTAGTGTCAGTAAAACTAATTGTAGGAAAAAGTACTGACCTAAAAGAGGCAGCTGGGTAGTACAGTAGATAGACTGTTGGGCCTGGAGTCAGGAAGACCTGAGTTCAAATCCAGATTCAGATACTAGCTCTGGGACCCTGAACTAATCATGTAACCTCTGATTGCTTTAGTTTCCTGAACTATAAAATGGTAATAATAATAGCACTTAGCTCACAGGGTTGTTATGAGGAATTGTGCAATGGTACCTGGTGCATAGTAAGTGCTTAATATATACTTATTTCCTTCTTTCAAATAAAGGAAGGAGACAAAAAGTTAACAAATACAAAATAAATTATTGAAAAAAATACAAGTATAATATTTACAACTTTAAATAGGAACAGAATCCAATAAAACAAAAGAGATGGATAAGGATGAAGAATAAGAAGACAAAACCTGACAATGTTTTATGAATAAAACACACTGCCAAAATAAACACGCATACAGCATTAAAAATAAGTGAATAGAACAAGAGTTAATATGTAACAGGTGAATGCAAAAAAGCAGGACTTACATTCATGTTATGAGATTTGCAATAGATGTAGAGATAAAGATGGAAACCTATATCATGCTTAAAGAAATCAGATCATTAACCAATATCATTATGAAACATATATGAACTAAATGGCATAGCATCTAAATTCATAAAGGGTAAATTAACTGAATTACAAAAACACACAGTAAAATGTACATGGACTAGTATCTAACATAAAGGACACATATATATGTATAGGCATATATATATGCATGTATATACAAATACACACATGCATATAGATTTCATAGAATATAGCATGGTGATGGAGGGGAACTTAGAGGTCATTTACTCTGACCCCCTTATTTTCAGAGGAGAAAACTGAGACCTAGAGATATAAATTGCCAATGACCATGCAATCTTTATATCTTGGTTTCATCATTTCTCAAATGGGACAATACCTTTCCTTCCTTTGTGGTTGTAGTGAGAATAAATAAGAATAGAGTGAAAATTTCCATTGAGCCTTACTTTCTTTATCTGTCAGTGAAGCTTTTTTTAGCTCCAAATCAATGATGCAGTGATGCTGAAAGGCTATAGAAAATTACAAGTGCCATGCAAATATAAGTAGTATGTAAGGTCCTCGAAGTGGAGTCTGTGTTGCTTTTGTCTTTGTCTCTTCAGCACCTAGGGTAATGCCTGGTCCATAGTATACCTAAAAAGTGGCTTGTACATAGGAGGTCCTTAATAAATGTTGAACTAAATTGTTGAAATGGGACAGAACTATCGTCTTTGCTTACAAAATAAACCTTTATAAAGTAAGTGTATTTATTACTCCCTTCTTCCACCAGGGCAAGTTAGAGACTCTGAAAATTCTCTAATATTTACAAAGAGGATATTAAAGTTCAGGATGCCAGGTTTCCTAACCCCAGGGATTTAACTAACCTCTGAAACAGGAAACATTAACAGTCTTCTTTCTCTACTAAAGAAGTAGAACTGAGGGAGGAAAGTAAAGCTCATCATGAATGACCTCAGAATCAAACATACTAGGTGAGTAGGGGGTTCTGAAGTCAGCTGTGCAAGGGAACATATTCCATCATTCCTTCCACATGGCTTGCATTTTATATAAAGGAATTTATATGGAACTCTATAATCCAGCTGTTCCAAAGACCTTTGACAAAACCTTAACCAGAGATGTAAGCTAAGGCAGTAGTAAGTTTCTTGGAACTAAGGAGGAGTGAGCTCTGTTTCTCTAACTTTAGCCTCCATCTCTGTACTTCAGGGTTCTGAGCCAAAATTCTCCTTTTGTCCATACTTGCTAATAGAGCAGCTCTGAAGCCTGAGTAGCATGCCCTGAAGCTGTGTCATTCCTAAGTGGATGTTTTATGAACAAGTCTACCTTCCTTATCCATTTTACATGCTCTTCTCTTTTAGTAAAAGGCAGGTCAGACAGTGGGGAGCAAATACATCTTCAAAGACCCAGTGGGATCCCTGCTTTCACAACTTATTTTGGTGTTCTATGTCCTGCCAAACACAATCATTTAATGGTGGATTGGAATTACCTTCAGGGCATCTAGTGAATGGTGGATTTACAAACATAGACTTTTCCAGTCCCGGTTTTACAACTAGTTCTTTACTCTGAGCAGTTCTTACATCTGTAATGGGTTTTCACAAGCTTATAAAGTTTCAGCTTTGTCTTTCCAGAGCATAAAAGTGACTTGTTATCAAGTAGTGCCCTCACCGATCTCCCCTATTATCCTAGAAAAGAACTTGGGCTGTCATCCCTAGGCTATTTTTCCTTTCAGTTATAACTAGATACGGATGGTTTAACACTTGGGCCTTGAATTTCTGGGCCTTGAATTAGGCTTGGATCATTCACCAGCTTAACCCATTTGTATTTTATTATGTACCTTCACCTTCAGTCAGTCAAATAGCACTTATTAAGTTCCTCCTACTGCTAGGCTCTGTGCTAAGGGATAGAAATACAAAGAAAAACACAAACAGTCCCTGCTCTCAGGAAGCTCACAGTCTAATAACATCAACTTAAAGCTGAGTGATCATCATAATCCAACTTCCTCATTTTATATATGAGAAGGCTGAAGACTGAAGGGATAAAATAATTTGTCCAAGGTGATGTAGGTTGCAGGGCCATTATTCAAACATAAATCCTTAGATTATGAAGCAAATGCTTTTTCTACTACAATACATCCTCAACCTGAAGCTTTATGTGAAGAAATGATCCTTTCTGAGTATCTGGGGTAGAATTGTGTATAACTATTGTTTTGTTGTTGTTTAGTCATGCCCAACTCTTTGTGACCCCATGGTCTATAAGACACCAATATCGTCCATGGGGTTTTCCTTGGCAAAGGTGCTGGAGTGGCTTGCCAATTCTTTCTTCAGTGGATTGAGGCAAACAGAGGTTAAATGACTTGTGCAGGGTCACACAGCTAGTAAGTGTGTGGGGCTAGATTTGAACTCAGGTCTTCCTGACTCAAGGTCCAGCATTCTTTCTATTTAGTTACCTAACTCTAATCTTAATTCCCTTTGGTCTTTAGTTTTCTTATCTGTAAAATTAAAAGGTTGGGCTAGATGAACTCTAGGGTTCCTTCTACTCTAAACTTATAATTTTATCATCTCCAATAGGAAAACATTGATAGCTGATCATTGAAATAGAGAGGCAGCATGTTGAGGTGCAGAGGGTCAAACCAAGAACTAGATAAAATGTAATTGGCAAATATTTAACAAAATAAACAAAAATACAATATAACAAGAATGCTAATATGCCATTTTCTAAGTCAATATGTGGTCTGCAGGGATTCTTATTTAGGGCTGAGTAGTTGCCTTTTTATTTGAGTTTGACACCACTGGTATAGTGGATAGAGTTAAACTTGGAGACAGAGAGACCTGCATTCACACCTTGCCATAAACACCAATTTTTTTACCCTGGTCAAACTACCTAAAGTTTTTGGGCATCAGTTCCTTCATCTGTAAAATCAAGGGATTAGACTGAATGACCTCTAAGTTTCCTTCTAACTCTAAACCTGTGGTCTTACAATCCTTGACTTCATAGTCCCTCACCTGAAGCAAAACCCAGGATTCAGTGAGAACATCTGGACACATATTTTTGTTGTGTCAGCTGGGCCCATTCTGCTGTAGGGAAAGTCTGTTTTTCATCTCTAATTGATTCTCTATCAGATCTTCCACATCAGCTGATTAAAATCTTCTTTTTTCTCCCTAAGATTACTTGAGTCCCTAATTCCTACATGAGTAGTATGAAATGGAGATTAATAATTTCATATAAAATCCAAATTTTATGTTCTGCTGTGGGTGTGTAATCTCTCTCTCTCTCTCTCTCTCTCTCTCTCTCACTCACTCACTCTCACTTTCTGTCACTATGTGTCTGTCTGTCTCTATCTCTCTGTCTCTCACTGGTTCTGTCTATCTCTCTGTCTCTCTCTGTCTCTGTTTCTCTCTTTCTCTCATTTTTATTTCCAGAATTTGTAGATAAAGAAATAGATAGATAGATAGAAAGATAGACACACAGATTCAAATAGAATACTTACTCCTTTTCACTGTCATCAGAGGACTTTGCACCTTGTCTAATAGTTTTATGAGAAAATAAAGGCTATTAGATATGAACTACTTGTTCTCCACTGATCTATAACCTCAAAACTCTTTGACACCCTATTACATTCTCTCTTCCTTTGCTTGAGTCTCTAACAATGATGTGGCTCTTCTCATTACCCCCATTTGTGCACTCTGTACCATGCCCTGTTTACTCTTCTGGTAGTTTTCCCTTTCAATTATGTCCCTTCTCTCTAATTTTCAGTCTCATCCTATTTATTGATTCTTTCCTTAATAGCTACAAAAAATGCTCAGTTCTCTCACAATTTTAAAAGAAAACATTAAAAAAAAACCTTTCCATTGATCCTACCATCACATCAAATGGTAGTCTATATAGCTCTCCTCCTTCCCATAGTCACATTCCTAAAAATGCTTTCTATACTCATTGCTTCCACTTTCTTGCCTGCCACTCTCTCATCAATCCCCTTTCAATCTGGCTTCCAATCTCATCACTCAAACTAACTGGCTCTCTCTAAGGTTACCAATGATCTCTCAATTATTAAATTCAATGGTCTTTTCTGAGTTTTCATCCTTTTTAACGTTTTTTCTCATTTAACAAAGTTCACTGTCTCCTCTCCTAAATATAGTTTCTTTCCTGGGTTTTGCTGTTGCTGCTCTCTCTCAGGACAATGGCTTGGTGGCACAGTGGATAGAGTGCCAAGCCTGGAGTCAGAATACCTGATTTCAAATTCAGTCTCTGACACTTGGTAGCCATATGATGCTGGGCAAATCCCTTAACCCTGTTTGCCTCAGATTCTTATCTATAAAATGAGCTGGAGAAGGAAATGGTAAACTGTCCAAGTATCTTTGCCAAAAAAAAAAACCTCAACTGGGGTCATGAAGAGTTAGACATCACTAGTCAACTAAAACAACAACAAACACATGAAATATTAAATGAACTGGAGGAAATTTTCTAGTGTGTTGAAAAGAGGCTCTATAAAGAATTATGGAGGGGCAGCTAGGTGGTGCAGTGGTTAGAGCATTAGCCCTGGATTCAGGAGGACCTGAGTTCAAAATCTGGCCTCAGACACATAACACTTACTAGCTGTGTGACCCTGGGGTAGTCACTTAACCCCATTGCCTAGCCAAAAAAAAAAAAAAAAAGAATTATGGAAAGATAGGGACCAAGAACTACGCAAAATGAGACAACATGGAAGGGTTGTGGTCTGCCTGAGTGTAGGAAATAACTACACCAAAGTATCCATAAACCCATCAAAATAAATAAGATAATATATGTGAAAGTCTTTCATAAGCCAAAAAATGGCATACAAATGTAAGTTACAATTATTTTCTTTGTTCTTACTATTGCTCCAGTACTCATAGTAAATTAATTAATTCATGGAATCTAGAATCATTTTAGGGCTCAAGATATCCAAGTTTTTGTTATATCTCATTAAAGTTTGCTTTTAAGTAGGGTGAAGTTAAGGGAGAGCACAAAATGTCACTTTTTGGTAAATGTCCCTTATGTGGCTTAAGGAGAGAATGTCCGTATTCTGTCACCTCCCCTGAAATGTCTTATTCTGTATTTCTATGATATCATCTCCTGAAAAAAAGAGCCTTCTGGAATCTTTCTTCTGGCTAAATAACACTCACTAGATCTTCAATACTTCTGTCACATGTACTATTTCTTTCATTTAAAAATTTTTTTTTCCTAGTTCCCTATCCACTTTCTTTTTAGTCACCCAAATTTCCTTTCTCTTCCTTTCTATAACCACTTTTTCATATTACACATATAAAAACACTTGAAATAGGTGGGAAAGCAAAGTCTCTTCAGAAAGATCAGTTGGGAGACCTGTGTTCTAGCCATATTCTAGCCTGCATGAACTTAGAAAAACAAATGTATGACTGTCTCAATATTCTATCTGTAAAATCAACCAATCGACAAGCATTTATCAAGTTCCTACAATGTGTCAGATACTTTGCTAGGTTCTGGGGATACAAAGATAAAAGTGAAATAGTCCCTGCCTTCAAGGACTGGTGTTCTAGGGAAGATAAGGATGTCTGTTTTATTTGCCTAATAGAGCTGCTGTGAAAACACAATGAGACCATAGCTACTATGATCTTGGAGAAGTCACTTTCCTCTTTGGGTCTATTTCTTTTTTGCCAAATGAGGGAATGGACTAGATCATCTCTAAGACAAGATTCAATTTACTGGGTGCCCTAGAGGAAATTTCCTGACCTTTCTGTGCCTTCTTTTCATTTTGGATAAAACTGGATAAAGCATCTCTTTACTTCCTTTGTCTCTGGACATTCACACAGGGAGTTGGTGGGATGGATGGATGGATGAATGGATGGATGGATGGGTGGATGGATGGATGGATGGATGGATGGATGGATGGATGGATGGATGGATGG
>NW_020954610.1:53078393-53098320 GCF_900497805.2 Vombatus ursinus
TGGATGGATGGATGGATGGATGGATGGATGGATGGATGGATGGATGGGGCAATGGTGCCTGGGAAGCACAGCAAAAGCTCCCAGAAGTTCCTGGCACTGTGTTTACTCTTTCTCTGTTAATTTTCTCCTTTGTTAACAAAATGATCATCTTATCAGGAAATCAGATTTTTTTTTTTAAAGAGCATTGATTGTCTCAGAAGATTGCCTCTGGGTCTCTGGTTTGCTACTCAGTATGGAGCACTTTCAGGTGGCCCATTCCCCATGATCTGTATGAGGGAGAAAGTACATGCCATGCTTATAATCTGAACAGTGTAATTAATGTAGGACAGCCTAACTTTTCTTATTTTGATGGCAGATCTCTGAAATAGCATTCTCCCTTCTTAGCCCTCCCTCCTCCCTTTCCCATTTATCAAAAGCTGTCTGTTCTAATTTTAGAGGAATTTTTTCCTGATTGAAAGCTGTGATAGGCTGTCAAGACCTTTCTGGGAAGCTCCTGTTGATGAATAATAAATCTGTCTTACAACCCACAAAACATTGGTAAGTGACACCAGCTACACTGCAAGCAGAATTGTAATAACCAACAGTCTACTATCTAAGACGATGGGTATCTGACCCATACTGAGTCACTAATATGGCCAAACTCCAATGAGACCAACCTCTTGGCTCACTTCCCACAAGGAAGATATTTCTCTTTTCCAATCCGGTAGTGGGGCACCTCTCCCGGTTTGCCCCCCAGGATATGCCAGCACTTAGTATACTAGCTTTCAGAAAGTTCATAACCCTAGTGGGTCCCACTGTTCATCGAGGCCTGATATCAACTTCCACAGGCTTCCAATCCCAGCTGCCTGCCCCTCTGCCTGCTGAGAGTGCTACCAGTGCTGCCCCAGCTCAGACTGGGTCTTGCTTCTGGTAGTCTCCCCCCACATAGTGCTTTCCTTTCCCAAATACAGCACAAAGTATTACTACCACCACACCACCCCTATACAGAGCATCAGGTAAGGAGATTCATTTATCCTTTGCATGTGAAGCCTTTATTATTTGTTTCAAAGAAACACAAGCAATAACATTTACACAACAATGAGGCCATGATACAAGACCTACAATTTTTAAAAAAATCTGATCTTCTCTGTGTCATTAGTAAAGACCTGACCCTGCCCCATTCCTTTGTAAAATTAGGAGGTCCATGGGTGTGGAACATTGCATATACGTTGAGATTTCTTTGATGTATTGATTGGTTTTGCTGATTTTTTTTCTCTCCTTCCTCTTTTTATTAAAAAAAAGTCCTTTGTTATAGACGATAGATGTCTAAGATGGGGAGGGGAGGAGTGTTGGGAGAGATTTGGGGGATATAAAAACCAAAGATATCAAAAACCTATTTTAAAACAGAAAGAAAAGAGGGGAGAGCAAGGAAGTAGGTCTGCGTCCTGAGACCAAAGTTCAAACTACCACAGTTTCTGCCACCTACTCTATCCTCATAAAGGTGCAAATTATTTTATTGGAAGAAATCCAACAATCAATCAACAAGTATTTATTGAGTAGTTACTATTTGCCAAGCAACATGCTAGATGCTAGGAATACGACTATGATAAAAGAAACAGTCCCAACTAGCAAGAAACTTATGTTCTAATAAAGGAGACTAATAAACACACATGCACATATGCACATATATGTACATGTGCCTTTATTTTATGTATGTACATGTACATACATATGCACACATTTATTCTATATATTTATTCTGTAAGTGTATATAAAGTAAATATTAATTCATTAAATATAAGGTCATTTGAGAGGGAGAGCTATAACAGTTGAGTACATTAAAAAAAAAAAAAACAGTCCCTAAGGTGTTTGGGATGAAAGTCTAGAGATAGAGTCTTTGACAAAAGATTACAAAATGTGTGAGGCCTAGAAATCAGATCTGTGGTTGCTGTTGGTCAGTCGTTTGAGTTGTGTCTGACTCCGTGACCCCATTTGGGGTTTTCTTGGCAAAAATACTAGAGTTGTTTGCCATTTCCTTCTCCAGCTCATTTTACAAATGAGAAAATAGAGGCAAACAAGGATAAGTGACTTGCCCAGGGTCACACTGTGTCTGAGGGCAGATTTGAACTCAGGAAGATGAATCTTCCTGACTCCAGGCCCAGTACTTTATCCACTGAGCCAACTAACTGCCCTAGTTATAAGGCAACTAAGTGTAAAAAAAAAATCTTACTTAACCTGGAAAAGAAAAGACTGAGGACCTATCTGAGGTAGGATTATAGGACCTATGATTCAGAGGCAGAAAGAACTTTAGAGATCAAACTCAGGTACAGTTTTTGAGAGAGATTTGGTATGGTGCAGTAGCTAGAGTGTTTGGCAAGGGATTTGGTGAGATTGGTTCAAATCCTGCCTCTGCTACTTTCTAGCTATTTAGCCATGGGCAAGTCAGTTGACTTCCTTGAGCCTCAGTTTCCTCATCTGTAAAATGAAGATAAAATACCTTGTACGGTTGTTAGGAGGTTCAAATAAGCTACTGTTCATATATAGTGTTTTGTATACTTTAAACCATTATATATATCTATATCTATATATCTATATCTATCTATCTATCTATCTATCTATCTATATATATATATATACTCCAGGATTTATTATTATTACAGAGGGTAATGGAGAGCTCATCTCCTTTATAATACTTTTAAGCTTTGGTGACATCCAAATAAATATATAGGCAATCCACAGTGATGTCCCTATCCTACAAATCCACAGTATTGTTTTTTTGTTTGTATCATACATTTGGTACTTATACAACCTTAGAACTTTTAAAGTTTTATCTCCAATTAATATTTACTTTTTACATGTTTATGCCTTGTCCCTCATCCTCACCTTCATTAAATTGTAAGCTCATTGATATACAAATAGCATTTAGGGAGTACTTTAAGGTTTATAAAGCACTTTACAAATGTTATCTCATTTATCCTCACAATAGCCCTAGATGGTAGGTGCTATCCTTATCCCCATTTTACAGATGAGGATACTAAGGCACAGAGAGGTTAAATGACTTGCCCTGGGTCATACTGCTCAAACACAGTATCCGAGGCTAGATTTGAACTCACATCTTCCTGACCCCAGGCTCAGAGTTTTATCCATAGAGCCAACTAGGTACCTCATTGAGAGCAAGTACTTTATTTTTTAATTGTGGGTTTCTGCCACAGTATCAAGTGCAATGCTATATATGCTATGGACTCTCAGAGAATTGTGCATAAATGGACGAATGAAAGTTTCAGTGGGTGGTTATGTTTGGTGAGAGATGGAAAGCTAGCCATGCAAACAAATGTACTATTTGATGGTAGAGCCACTTCCAACCATTCTGGATGATAATTTGGAATTATGTAAGAAAATTCACTAACCTATGTATTCCTTTTGACCCAGAGATCTCAATATTGTGATACCAATACTGTATCTATACCAATATCAATATTTATATTCATATGTATATGTATATATCATTATAGACTGCTAAGAGGTCAAAGATGGGAAGAAAGTTTCCATTTGTACCAAAATATGCATAATAGTACTTTATATAGAAACAAAAAACTGCAAACAAAGTTGGTGCTCATTGATTAGGGAATGGTTGTACAATTTTTGTTTAATTTAAAAAAATGTTATTATGCCATAAGGAATGATAAAAAGGAGTATTTTTTAATGTGGAAAAACCTAGAGAATAATATACACAATGACTACAAACTATGTAAATGAAAGAATATTAAAGCAAAGCTGAACTCTAAGTGATTATGATAATCAACTGGGCCTTGGACCTTTCTCTTTTCAATAGAGAGGTGGGGACTGAGGGTTCAGAATGTTGAATGCACTTTCATGCACAGTTGCTGAACAAATTGGTTTGGTTCAATAGTTTTTTTTTTCCTAAATATAAATGATCACACTGAAAATTTAACTATTGGCTTTTGTGAGTTAATATGAGCTGACTACAGGACACTGTTCGTTATATGACACATATACAAATAGCTTACCACAACTACACAATATAATACATAATAAAGATTTAAGAGTAAGGCAGATCACATACTATTCAAGGGTGGGAAAAATCATTGCTTCCTGGTCGGGAAAGGGAAGAGGAACCAGAGAAAGTTTCCTGAAGGCAGCAGCATTTGAGCTATGTGATGGTTGTTATTTATCAAACATAGCAGTTTATCCAACACAATTTTGTGTTTAGTGACACCCCAACCACAAAACAAAAAGATACTATTTTCCTGCACTTAAAAAGTGACGGGCATTTTTTTTTCTCTAAGAACCTATGATACATGTGTTGCATTCATGAAAAGCATATACTCAGAGATTGCACCCATGTTCTTTTGGTGATTTGATTTCTCTCATTTCACTTAAGGTGAGTCCTGAAATTTGTGGACTCTTTTTATGATCCATTTATACCCACTTAGCTTTGTCCTTTCTTCCTTCCTTCCTTCCTTCCATCTTTCTTTCCTTCCTTCTTTTCTTTCCTTCCTCCTTCCTTCGCTCCTTGATTCCTTCCCTCCCTCTTGTTTCCTTCCTTTTCCTTCTTTTCTTCCTTCTTTTTTCCTTCCTTCCTTTTTTCCTCCTTCTTTCCTTTTCCTTCCTTCTCTTCTTCCTTATTTTCTTTCTTTTTCCCTCCCTCCCTTTCTTCTTTCCTTTTTTCTTTCTTTCCTGCCTTTTTTTTCTGCCTGCCTTTTTTTCTTTCTTCTTTCCTTCTTTCCATTTTACTGTATCATATAGCACTGTACTATCACACTTCTATGTAAAGTATTAAAAGGAACTCTAAGCTCTGAGTGAATGGTTGATTGATTACCTGTACTAAGGTTTCTCTCCCCTCCTTCCCTCTCCCACTCTTCCTATTTTTTGTCTCTTGATGTTAGCCACTCTTTGTTAAGAAATTTAAATTCGAGATGCCTCTTCCAATTTCCTGGGGCCAGAATCATTGATGCTGGTATTGTGATTCTTCATAGGCTTATTTAATTCTATGAAATACCATTTATTCATACTTATTTTAGGAATGTACTTATTATCAGTGAACCTAAGCAGCTACAGTTCTGCAGGCCTTGAAATCTATGCAATTATTTTGCAGTGTTTCTTTAATCAGCCAGGGGCCCAGAAGTGCTAATAAATGACAATCTGTCTTTGTGATTACAATTTTAGTAAGTTTTCAGAATTAAGACCACTCTGAACATTGCAGTCACAGGAGGGAAAATATTACCTTCTGTTCCATTAGGAAATAAAGGTAAAAAAGCTAACAGGTATCATAAATTAAGGGGAAGCTCATATTAAGAAAGAAAGTAGTATTAATCTACTTTTAATTTACAAAATCTTGAAACACAAGAACCACTAAGAAAACCTATTGCAATAGAACCATCTTCCACTTCATCTCAAATATCTCAATTCTAAGATTGTTATTAAACAAAGTTGGGAACAAAGCAAAAATGTTTTGGAAAGAGCTCTGGATTTGGAGTCAGAAAATCTGGCTTCCAGTCCCAACTCTTCTATTTACTATCTGTGTGACCTTGGGCAAATTACTTAGCCTCTCTAGACCTCAGTTTCCTCTACTTTAAAATGAGGTAATTGAACTAGATGACCTCTGAGATCCTTTTCAGCTCTAGATATCTACTGGGCAAGTCACTTAGCCTCTCAGGGCTTCAGTTTCCTCAACTGTAAAATGAGAAAGTTGAACTGGATAACCTTTCTGGTCCCTCTCCTTCTTATATGAATCCCAACAATTGGATTTTTAAGGTGGTTCTTTTTTGAATGGCAAAATAGAGGGGGCAGCAGCTAGGTGGCATAATGGGTAAAGCACCGGCCCTGAAGTCAAGAGGACCTGAGTTCAAATCCAGCCTCAGACCAAATACTTGACATTTACTAGCTGTGTGAACCTGGGCAAGTCACTTAAGCTCAATTGCAAAAAAAATTTAAAAAAAGAAAAGCAAAATAGAGTGGAACTAGGCATAATATGGGTCAATTGATGCAGTCTGGTGGCAAACACTTATAACCTTTTACTACTGAAGGAAATTAAAACTGGTAGATTGCTTGAGTTTGGGAGATCTGAGCTGTAATTTGACTAAAGATAATTAGATGTTTTCACCAAGTCTAGCACCAATGTGGTGAGCATCTAGGAGTGAGGGCTGGGAGTGGGGAAAGAGGCATTGGGTTGCCTAAGGGCAAACCAGCCCAGGTCAGAAACCAAGCAAGTCAAAACTTCCCTGCCAATCTACAGTCTTCCAGCTCAGATGAGATCGTTAGACCCAGTTCCAAAAAACAAAACAAAACAAGACACGATGGTGTGATTGTAAGGGTATTTCCCTTTGAAGATTGGCCCCAACTGGAAGCATGAGTATACCAGGTGGCATTCTGCCCCATTCCTCCTGAGTGATTTCAACAGAAGTTGACATTTTATACCTAGGAGCATAGTAGAGAGCAGAATATAACTAATTAGTCACTCAGCTAATAGCCCTTTCAAAAAAGTGGACATATTTCCTCTTAAACAGTTCATTTGATAAAGCTTGAGGAAAACTGAAGCCTTGACAGTTCCTCTGAAAAGCTGTATCATTCACAATGGCATTCAGGTAATTAGAAGAAAAAGTTCAAAAAGGTCCCCCCAATCCACCATTCGCATACCTTACTAAATGCCAGAAATGTAATAATTATCTCAGAATTAACACTAATTTTTCACATACCACACATGCGCACACACACACACATATACACACACATTCAGGTCTCATCAAATATTAAAATACAATTAGTATTCAATACAAGTTCCTAAAAGTTTCCATATGAACTTCTCTTTTAAGTAGTTCAGGGTACAATCCAAGGAAAGGAAACTTCAAATCTATCACAGAGAAATACCATGATTAGTCCACATTAGCAGTATTTTATTCAGTTCTGAGCATCACAGTTGCCCAGAAGAGATGTTGATAGGCTGAAGAAATAAATGGTAAACGGTTCAAGTCCATGACATATGATGATGGTTTAAAGGAACTGTGGATATTTAGCCTAATGAAAGAGAGAGAGAGAGTGAGAGAGAGATCTAGTCCAATCACCTCTCTTTAAAGTAGAGGAAACTGGGGCCTAGAGACGATAGTAACTTGCCTGAGGTCACACAGGTAAAAAATGGAAGAATCAGAACTGGAAGCCAAATTTTCTGACTCTAAATCCAGAGTTCTTTCCAAAATATATTTGCTTTGTTCCCAATTTTGTTTAATAATAATCTCAGAACTAAGATAGTTGAGATGCGGTTGGAAGATGCTTCCATTACTGTAGGCTTTTTTAGTGATTCTTGTGTTTCAAGACTTTGTAAATTCTTTTTAAAAATTACTTTTATCTTTGTCTCTTCAGTGCTTAGCATAGCATCTGGCATATTAGTAGTAGATACTTAATAAATGTTTATTGATTAATTGACTGACATGGAAGAAAACACTGGTGGAGACCATGGTGGCTTTTTTCAAGTATTTGTAGGGTAGTCAGGTGCAAGAGGGATTTGACTTGCCCACCTTGGCCCCAAAGGGTAACAGTAGGAACAATGAACAGAAAATGAAAAGAGAAACACTGAGGCCTGATCTCAGATTGCCTCAGGAGGTTCCTCCATAATGGAGGTCTTTAAGCAGAAGCTGGATCACTTGTTGGTTATATTATAATGGAGATTCATTTTTGTGTCTTGAAAGGATTAGATAATTACTGAGGTTCCTCCAAACTCCAAAAAATTCATGTGTTATTCCATTTGGACCAGGTAATGACTATAGGTTGCCTTTCTGTAATAAGTGTGTTTAGGACTTTCTTAGAGGAAACAACCAAGATCCCCACATCTTTCTATTAGAAGATAAACTGATATGCCTTGGCTCTTATTCTTGACTCATCTGGTAAGGTGGTGTATAGAATGCTGGGGCTGGAGTCAGGAAGACCTGACTTCTAATTTGGCCTGAGCTACTTACTTGCTATGTGACCCTGACTGAGTCAATTAATGTGTATTTGCCTCAATTTTCTCAAAAGTAAAATGGGGGTAATAATATCTTTTACCTTATAGGGTTGTTGTAAAGATTAAATGAGATCATTTTTGTAAAAAGTACTTAGCACAGTGCCTGACACATAGTAGGTACTATACAAATGCTTATTTCTTTCTTTTTCCCCCTTTACTTCTTCTGGTATAAATACAAGTATATCATGATAGACCTTGGAAAGGCTGAGCATACTATAACAGCCACCCAACTCCCGTTCTATTACTAGTCATCATTCTGTTACCCAGGTTATTTGAAGTTGCTTTTCCTGGTTGGTTTCCTTTCCTCACTTATCACTACTAAGACACCAGACACTCCAGCCAGACGTGCTGTTAACTTTCCCTTTATCTCTTTTCCCAACCTCCAACTGAGAACCCATGGAGCAAAAGGGCAAGAAGAACCGTGGTCAGTCACACCTCTTGACTGAGAGTCACCAACTCCAATAGTTTTAATAAAATGGGGGACCACCAGGCCTTATTGTCTGTCAATGCATCTTAAATTCTCTGAGACTTACCATTTGCTATGACTGCCCTACAGGCCCCTGGAAATCATTATTTAATCCACTGGCAGACCCTATAAGACAGGACCTTGTAATTCTTTGTGCCACTGAACTCTCTTTTATGTATTTTATCCCCCTTCTATCCCCCATTAGAGTGTAAGCTCCTTGAGAGCAGAGAGTATCTAATTTTTTTTTCTGTTTGTGGCCCTAGAATTTAGCACAGTGTTTGGTAAGGGCTTAATACATGTTTTTTAATTAATTAATTAATTTATTTATTCATTCATTCATTCATAAAACAAGTGGCGTAGTAGATAGAGTGGTGAATTTAAGCAAATCAGGAAGGCTTGAGTCCAAATTCTGCCTTAGACACTTACTAGCTGTATGACCCTAGGCAAGACAGTCTACCTCTATCATTCCTCATCTGTAAAACAGGAATAATAACAGCACCTACTTCCTAGGGTGGATCCTGTGAGGATCAAATGAGATCATTTACATAAAATGTTTTGCAAGCCTTAAAATGTCATATAAGATAAATTATTATGGTGATCATCTAAGATCCCTTATTTCTTCTTACCTATTTTTTAACAGGACCTGAGATTTCATTAGTTTAAAGGACTCTCCATAAAAAAAAAAATTATCATAACCAATGCAAATTTGTTCCTACATCTAAGATGTAGGACTTAGTATACTTAGTACTGTACCTGGAACACAGTAATGCCTGCTAAATGCTTATTGATTGAACAACTTAGATGCTTAGAGCATTCCCTGGGGGGCACTAAGTATATGTGAAAACCACGGCTTAGACCTAGGTCTTCCTAACTCTAAGGCAGGCTCAATCCCCTATACCAGTGGTCTATAAACTTTTTTGATCATAAGATCCTATGAGAATAACATATTTGAGCACCCCCTATATGTGAATACGTTTATAAATTATGTACATATGCAACTGAACTAAAGTATAAAATATTATATATGTTGTAAAAACATATACAAAATAGAAATTAAATAACAATGAGCTAAAGATGAACGTCTATATTTAATTTATTTGTTAATAGTACAACATATTTTGCATTCACTGAAATATGATTAGTCATCATATGTTAATGAAATCAAAGTTATTAAATATGTTTCATTATTTCTAAAGAAAAGGCCTTTAGGTGCACTGGGAGATAGGGGATACTTCTCTATATTGCTTATTGATTAATATTATTCAGTTAATTTAATTTAATTTATGTGGCTAGCCAAGCAGATGGATTTTTTTTTAAGATGTATTTTTTGGGGGCAGCTAGATGGTGCAGTGGATAGAGCACTGGCCCTGGATTCAGGAAGACTTGAGTTCAAATCTGGTCTCAGACACTTGACACTTACTAGCTGTGTGACCCTGGGCAAGTCACTTTTACCCCATTGCCTTGCCAAAAAAAAAAAGATGTATTTTTTCTGAAAAACACATAATACAAAAATAGAATAATAAGTAAGTTAAGAAGTTAAGAAGTTAAGAAGTAATAATAAGTAAGTTAATCAGCAAACATTTACTAAGCACCTACCAGGCAGTCTGCTAGGTGCTAAGGCTACAAATACCAAGAATGAAATGAACATTATTCTCAATGAGCTCCTGACTGACAGTGGATATAATAGCTTTTCCAAATATTCTGTGTTTTGGTATTCACCATACACAATGAAAAATCAACAAGCAGAAATTAACTGATTTCAGCTCAACAGAAAGGTTTCTCTATAAATCTATTCCTCTTTCTTTATAAGGTATTGCTTAATGAGATAGTAATTATTAAGCACTTGGTACAGTGTCTGGCATATGATAAGAACTACATAAATATTATTGTTATGTTATTAATGAATAACATACCTCCATTTCTTATTTATGTTTGGATATTTTAGTTGAGGTTTTGTGTGTGTGAAGAACAGAAATAAGGCTACTCTAGTGCAAAAAGGTGAGCAGTGTGTTGTATGGTAAGGCTAGAAATATGTAAATTCAAATGTAGCCTTAGTCATTGACTAGCTGTGCAATCCTGGGCAAATCAATTAATCTCTCTCTTACTTGGTTTCCTCATCTGAAAAAGTGGTGACGAGAATAGCATCTACCTTCCAGAATCGTTGTGAGGATCAAATGAGATAATATTTAAAAGTACTTTGAAAACCTTAATGATATATAGATACAAATGCTAGTTATCATCATCATCATTATCAAAGACAGATTAGGACCGGGTTACAAAAGGTTTAACTTGCTGAACAAGGGTTTATATTTGATCTTAGAGTCAATACAGAGCCACTAAAGTTCATTGAATGAAAGTGGGGAATTTAGGGGGTCATGTGCAGAGCTTCATTTTAAGATCACTTTTACAAGTGTGTAGAGGACAAGTTGGAGTGGGGAGAGACTTAAGGCAGGGAAAACAATTAGAAAACTATTGGGAAAAAAAGAGAAAAAACTATTACATTTGTTTGAGAGGTGATGGTAACCTGAACTAGGGAGGTGTCTATGTGAGTAAAGAGAAGGGGACAGCTTTGAAGGATATTGTGGAGATAAAAATGACAAAATCTCCAGCTTCTTGGATTTATGAGGAGTGTGAAATGAGTATGAAACCTGGGTTGTGAACCTGGATGACAAGGATGGCAGTGCCCTTAACAAAAATGGGGAAATTCAAAAAGGGGGGGGGGGTTAAAGGAAAAAAACAATGTGATAGTATATGTGATACAAATCATATCCCATCCATGGCTTCTCATTAGGCACAACTCACCCTGTCCTATCACAAAAAAGGGGGCAGCATATTTTGCACACTGATCACTTGCACAGAGCACAGAGCTGACCCTCCAAGAGTGCTTGCCACAGCCACAGAGTGATATGGATGCCATTAGATGGGTATGCTGAGAGTAGGGGATGAGTTTTCCCAATGACATCTGGACAACTGCTGCTGTCAATATCTTTGATGCAACTTCTGTGATGAGAGTGGAAGGGAGTACATATCATTCCACTGTTCTCTAGTCTGTCTGACTATCAGGATCCATCCCATCCCTGAGGATAGGAAATAGGGATCCAGGCGTGACATTGGCAAGAAGGGCTGCTAATTAGATCTTCTTCCATCACTCCTGTATTTGCTGCTAAATGCCTGAATAACTCTGCATATCCTTATACTAAATCTATCATCTAGTTTACTGTAAATGGTCCATATGCCTTCCTTCTGAAAACTTTCATTCACTAATACTCTCACAAATAGTCTGAGCACTAAGATGATGAAATGAAATAGTATCATCGGATCCTAGCTCTAGAGTTGCAAGGGACCTGGAGACCACTAAGTCCAAGAACCTTACTTTGCCAATGAAGGCAGGTAGAAGGAAAATGATAAAAAGAAGCTCAGAGTTCTTAATTAACATTCTTTTTATTGGCCAATGCAAAGAGATGACTACTCCAATTAGAATCCATTTTGCCTAAAGAATATTATGATTAACTCTTCTCAGGAGCAGCCCCAGGCACTGAAACCCATCACCTAGGAAGAACCAATAGGTGGCCTTAAAATGAGCAATTCACTAAGGTAGTCCCAGTTACTGAGTTAATCCGGGGTTGTCATTTGCCCTCTCTACAAGATGCCATTGTTGTTGTTGTTGGTATTGTTGTTGTTGTTGTTGAATTATTATATATACATATTTAGTTGTTGTTCAGTTGTTTTTCAGTATGTCCTTCCTGGCCCCATTTGGGGTTTTCTTGGCAAAGATATTGGGGTGGTTTGCCATTTTCTTCTCCAGCTTGTTCTACAGATGAAGAAACTGAGACAAATAGGATTCAGTAACTTGCCCAGGGTCACACAGCTACTAAGTATTTGAGAAGATAGATGAGTTTTCCTGTCTTAAAGCCTGGCTCTCTATCCTCTGTGCCAACTAGCTACACACAAGATGCCCATAGGCATGTTCATATTCTTTATGGAAAGAAGCATGGATCATCAAGAGTTCCAAATGAAAAGCTCAACTCCCAGTAAGCTTATCAAATTGATCAGAAAATTCCTTTGGTTATCCCACACATACTTATAGTGACTTTTGAGAGCCAGTCAGGATGGATTATTGTTGTTCCATTGTTCCTGTCATGTCCAACTCTTTGTGAACCCATTTGGTTCTTGGCAAAGATACTTGAGTGGTTTGCCATTTCCTTTTCCAGCTCGTTTTACGGATAGGAAACTGAGGCACATAGTGTTCAGTGATTTGCCCAGGGTCACACAGGCTAGATTTGAACTCAGGAAGATGAGTCTTCCTCACTCCAAGTCCTATACTCTATGCACAGTGCCACCTATAGGAAGATTATTTAGATGGTGGGGATATAAGAGCTAAGGAGAAGCTAAAGGAAATGAAGGGTGGTTATTACTAGAGAGCAAGATAAAAAAGAATTGCAGAGTTTTATGTTACCTATTTGTAATACAAACTGCAGGCAATCAAGTTCTTTCATTACAGACACTATTACATGGACAATGGTGTATGGAATTATTCTTTATGTGTACATTGGTGAATATGGATCAATAATGCATTACTTCTATGGGTCATTGAAATAACTTTGTTATATAGTGCATTTCTCTGAAATGGCAATTGTTGCAATGGACCTGCTGTTTAATGTTACTTCCTCCATGAATGTTTCCCTGATTCCCCAAAGTTGGCAACAGCCTTTTCCCTTTATGTTACACTTTGTGTCACATCTAAAGGAGTTATCACATATTATTTTACATCTAATAATTCATACAGAATTTCCCTATGTTTAAAAATCATATCTTTGAAAACAGATGAACAATACTTTACTTTTATGAGACATAGTAATAGCTTTGCTAGACCAAGCATCTCTTTGACATGGTGCTTGGTCCAATGGACCTGCAATTAAAGTCACCTCCTCCCTGATTCCCCAACTTGATAACAACCTCTTCCCCTTTCCTACTTATGTATCACTTTGAATCTAAATACGTCATCATATGTTGTTTCTCAATATAGTTAGGCATGTGTGTGTCAAATCTCCTGATTACACAATAATCTTCATGAGGGCAAGGACTGTCTGTCTTCTTAAAAATGTTTTGTTTCTCCATGCAGCTAGCATGGTGCCACACCCATTAACTTTAAACTAACTTTTCCCTATTTAAATATTAAACTGAAGACAATTTCTGAAAATTGAAAGAACATATTTGCCCCCTTTTTAACTTTTACTTGTGAATTATTTGGAAGAAGGAGGCTGAAATCCTTACTTATTTATTTTTAGATGTGGAATAGATTAAATAGTCCTTATTTCTCCTGTGGAAGCAAAGATGTTACAACCTGTTATGAAGTAAGAGTATCTAATATGTTCCACCTGTATTTTTGTAGGCCCCTTGCCTTGTGTTAGTGGTTGCATAGTTGAAAATTATTTTAAGAGCACAGAATCATAGGTTTTAAGCTGTAAAAGATTTCAGACACCATCTATTTTAACCCTCCCATTTTGTAGATGAGCAAGCTAAGGGCCACAGAGTGATTTGAACAAGGTCAACATAATAATATTAAATGTCAGAAGTAAGATTTGAATCTGGATCCTTCAACACCAGCACCAATACATTTTCCATTAGAAGAAGTGAGAAATCCCAGTTTCTTGAAGAAGAAAAGATATAGCCACAAAATTAGCGTTCCTGAAGTAAGGGCATGGAAAATATAAAACATACACACACACATACACACACACAGCATTGTCTGAATTAAATCAAATTGTTTACTATGTTTGCTATATCAGTAGAGATGATAGAATCAGTCGGACAGCCATGTCTTTGAGGGCATAGGTTCCACAAGACTTGAAATAGTACTAGAATAGTGTTAGTGATGATATGTATCAATTCAAGACTTCACTCAAGTTCTATGTCTTCTGTGAAACTTTCCCCCACTGCAGCTAGCTCTTATAGATCTTTCCTTTCTCTGAACTTAGTGCCTAAATCTATGGTGACTATGTTTTCCTAACCAAAATAATCAGGGTATGTGATGTGCAAAAGGTATTCTTTTTACAAAAAACAGAAAGTATATATACTTTTTTTTTCTCTGTGTATCAATGAGCCTCTGAAAATTCTGAGAACTTTGACTCTGGAGTCCCATGATACTGTTCCCAGTTCATAGTGAGCTATTAGAATCAGCTGTTCAAATCACCAAAACAATGTTGTCCATTAACAGAAGTTCTGAGAGCCACCAATCCAACAACAAAAACATTTCATTAAAACAAAAAAGCATTGAAAATGACAAGATGGAAATAAGTAGTGCAGTTATTCTCTGTCCCCATACTCAAATAAATAAAATCTCCTAGACCTCCTAAGGTAATGATTTTGAGGTAATGAAACCTCCTAAGGGCTATATCTCCTTCTATACTAAATTAAATTGGCCAATAAAGAGACAATACAAAAGCAATTTCTGAACCAATCCCTGAAAAAGTTGCTCATCATTTCAGGGAAAGCAGCCTAGCATTAGCAGTGGTCACAAGGAATATCATAACCTTTAGAAAATGCCATGGATAGTGAACAATTAAAGAATCTTGGACTGTTAGCCCAACTAGATCACCACCTTGTGTTTAATTCAGACATTGTCCTTGGCTGCTTAGAATCCCTTGATTGAATAAACTCAGTAACTTGCTGACACAGTATCTTTCAACCTGCAGATATGGAACCAAGGATTAACTTTCTGTTCACCAGCTCAGAGCCTGACACTGGTATGCTTAAAGAAGGAAGCAGTGAACCACAAAAAGGTCACAGTTGTGTTCTTAGTCATCTCTACATTTAAATCCTGCCTTCAGTAAAATTAAAGTTTTATATGGGCAATGACTGCCTTATGCTTGTACATGATAGATGCTCGGTAAGTGCTTCTTGCTACTGCTGCTGCTGAGGAGGAGGAGGAGGAGTAGAAGGATGAAAATAAGGATGACACACCTTCTTTAGACACAGATTGATTTGCCTGATTTCTGCTTTTACAAAGAAGGAAATAGAACATCACCTATTCTGGAGCAGATGTAGAAGTAATTTATGTTACACTTTATAAAATCATGCAATATCAGATCTCAAAGGGACAGTAAAGATTATGTTGTCTAATCCCTTCAATTACAGATGAGTAAAGTCAATGCCTCAGAGACTAAATGATTTATTCAATGTCATACAAAGAGTAAATAACAGAGTTGAGATTCACATCCAGCTCCTCTGACTCCACACCTAATGTTCTCTCTGCTATACTACATAATCCCTCTCCTCTTGAGAGGAAAGCATAGCTGGTAAATTTATTCAATTATTATTTTTCAGTATCAATAGTAAATCACCAATATCTCACCATGGCAGCTCTATTCTGTCTAATGAATAATTTCTAACTACTCTTATCCCTTCATCTCTCAGTTTAAAAGACCTCTTGGTTTAATTGGGTTTCTTTGACCCCTACCATAATCCTTTTAGTCTCTAAAACCCAGGGAATGGTAAAAGCCATTGGTAGTATCTTCATCACTCCTTTTATTTTCTATTCATTCTGTAGCAGATCATCTTCCTGAGCAGCAGATTTTGCTAGAAGTGCAGGAAGTGATTTGAAGTGGAATATCAAAAAGACTAAGGTGAGATGTGTATGTAAGTGTGTAGATGTGTACATGTGTGTGTATGAAAGTAAGTGACAGAGAAGGTATGTTCATGTATACCTCGATGTATCTGCCTATATAGTCAATTGCATTCACTATAGTTTTTAAGGAAATTTCTTTTCAATTTGTCAGTGTTGTTGAGTCAAGTCAACAAGCATTTATTATGTTTTCTATATGCCAGGCACTTTGCTAAGAGCTGGAGATACAAAGAAAAGCAAAAAGAAAGTCCCTGCCCTCAAAGAGTTTATATCCTAATGGTGAAAGACAACATATAAAAGGAAACTGAAAACAAGTGTGGGGAGAGATGATGGAGATCCCAGAGACAAGTGAAGTGAGTATATCTGACCTGGGCAATTCCTCAAAACAGAAGAGGTACCATGATGTAGTATATAGAATACTGGATTTGGAGGTGGCAAGACCTGGGTTCAAATCCTAACTCTGGCATAAGCTGTGTCACCATGGTCAAGTCACTTGACTAGTCCAGGTCTCAATTTTCTCATCTGCAAAATGGGAGTAATAATTTTGTAGCACCTACTTCACAGTGCTGTGAAGATTGGATGAGATAATGTATGCTAATTACTTTACAAACTCAAATTATATTAATGTCAGCTGTTATTGTTTCTGAGACATCTTTGTTAAATGGCATCATGTTACAGGATCTTCTTTGCACATGAAACAAAATTATTTTTAACAATTTAATGTTAACTAGTAGCCGGCTAAACTTGGAACATCATATTAGGATCATTAAGGAGTAGTTGAAAATGCGCACATTTTGTTTTTTGATTAAGAATTTGTCATCTTGAACAATGCTATTATAACTAATGTACTTTTAAAGAACTCCTTGGCTGATTCCTAATTTTAAAAAGAACTTTGTTTTTAACATAGTTATTAAGCCGTTGCCAGGTCCAAGGTACAAAAACAAAAAATAGGCCCTCTCCTCAAGGAATTTACTGGGGAAATACAATATGTAGATAGATATGCATTAAAGTACTTCCATCAATTGGCCCCAAACTACCTTTTCAAGTTTATTTTACTGTGTGTGTGTGTGTGTGTGTGTGTGTGTGTGTGTGTGTGATCTCCTACACTCCCAGGCAAACTAGACTAATTGTTTTCAACTTATGTAAGACTTTCCTTCTCCAAGTCCCTGCTTCCTCCCAATAGAATTAAGTGCATTAGAGGCAGGAATTGTATATATACATATACACACAGAGAGACATATATACATATATACAAACACAGGCATATGTACATATATATGTATGTATAGATAGATAGATATGAATTTTTATTGGGAGTAGGAGGAAGAAACCAAAACCAGACAACTTGTCAGACTAACTTAGATTAAGGAGTTCCTGGTGAGGAAACTCTTTCCACCAATGTGATTCTACAATTATTCTTCAATTTCACAACCTTAAATGGTTTCTTAGGGTATTGAGAAATTAAATGACTTTACCAGGGAAGAGTTTGAGACTTGAACCCAGATCCATCTAGGCCAAGGCTGGCTCTCCATCCACTACTTCATGCTGCTTCTTACACTTAAATATTTATTGAAGTTTTATTTGCATTATTCTCAATGCGTGAAATGCTACTGCACCTCAATTTTACATGTCTAGCTGCTACTTATCCTTCAATAGATAGGTAAAAAGCTAAATCTTCCACAAAACCTTCCCTGGTACCCCTAGAAAGAAGTGATCCCTTCTCTTCCTGATCAAACTCAATATTTGTATACTTCTCCTTAAGTTTTCACATTGTGTCTTGCGTTTTAGTTCTTTGTGTGCATATGTTGCCTTCCCTCCAGACTGTAAACTCTTGAAGAATGAGACTGATTCTTATTTATTTGTTTGTTTATATTCACATTTTTTCAACTCTCCACAGTATGTTGGTAAGGGACAAACAGCAAATATTTACCAGAGGAATGTTCAATGAAATTCACCCTCTACCAACCAGAATTTTGGAAAAGAGATAGTTCAGCTGAACTGCTATAACTATTCCTGTTTTAATATTAGCAATCATCAGCAAGCATCATTATTTTGGCATAAAAATTAAGTGTATTTTGGTGAGGGAGAAGTACTAGGCATCACTCTAGGAGACATGACACATAATTGGCCCTATGGTCTAATGAATTCTTCATTTGGTATGGTACTTCATAATGGAGTTATATTTTATTTAATAAAATGCCTCAGCCTTCACCCTCCTCCCAGCCCCAAGATTTCTACCCCATAGATGGTAGACATCTTAAAGGGCTCCTCAGGCCACTTTTTATGTTACTTTCTATAAATGAGAGGGTGCGGTCTCTTGAGGGCCTTGCACTAAGAAGGTTAAAGCAAATTAAACCTCTGTACATCCTCATTGTCCCATGATAATGATATTTTCCTAATGGCTGCTGTCTGAAGTTAACCATGAATCAAATTAACACTGTCACATATTAAGCTCACTTAAACTGCCAGAGGACATGTTTTTTTTCCTTTGCTTTGAACAGAGATCAAGCTGACCCTAGTCTCCAAAGAAACCTTTGATTTTGTCATTTATTTTGACAACAGAAATACATCCAAGTAGATAACAATCTTCCCCCTTAGCCTTTGTATGGGATATCTCTAAGGCACTTAGCATATAATATTGTACATTATAGCTATTTATGTTTATGTTTGTGTCTTATCCTTCCACTGAGACTATATGTTGTCTTATTGGATCTTTTTCTCTCTTCTCATATTTGGCACAGAGATCTATCCTTATAGCCCAAAGGTCAAAAAACTGGGTTTCTATGGGCTAAGCTTAATCTTGGAGTGTTTTGCACAAATCATTCCAACTTATCTCCACTCCAGTAAAGCTTTTTATACCAGACCAAGTCAGAAGACCCATGAGTTCAAAGCAAAAGATATGTGATGAATCAAAATAGCAAGGTAATAACAATTGATCAGTCTACAATCACTTGCTGTTTACTATGTGCCAGTCACTGTGCTAGGCACTTGGAATTCTAATACAAAAGTGAGGCACTGCCCTCAAGGAGTGTACATTCTACTGCATGACAGAGTATTGAAATGGTATATTAAGTATGCTTGATATAGGTACCCATATGGTGGCCTCTTCCATGTCTTTGAGGAAAAAAATGAGTTATAGGATCATAAAATCATAGATTTAGAAATGTTAGGGACCTTAGGATTGAATTTGCTATTGAATTTAGAATTTAGTCCAACCCCTTTCTTTTCTAATGAGGGTCATAACACTTGCACAGGTTATATAAATGACAAGGATGAGATTCAATCTTGAGTTCTCTGATATAAATTTAGTACTCTTTCCACTGAACCATACTGACATTTTTTTTTTAATTCATTCTACTGAATTCTTATCATAGCATGATAAAGACATTGGCTGTTTAAACTCATGGAAGGATCTCTTTAATCACTTCCTTCTCCATTTTTAACATAGCAGCCACTAAGTTTTGTCTTCTGCCAAGGTAGATTTGAAAGTATTAGCATATATGTCTTTAGCCTTGTGTCCCCATGCCAGCTTAGATCTCACAACCCATTTTCATGCCCTCTATATCATCTAATTACATTTGGGATTTCTGCATCTCCCTTTGTCAATCACCACCCCATTACCATCCCAGCTTTTGAAATTACTTTCCATCTCATCATATGATAGAGCCATTTAAATTCTTTCAGGTTTAAATACGTAATATGAAGAAAACTTTCCAGAAATTAATTTCCACATGGTTAGGGATTTACCATGAACTTTTTAATTTATTCAGATAGATAAATAGATAGATAGATAGATAGATAGATAGATAGATAGATAGATAGATAGATAGATAGATAGATAGAT